>NW_004567104.1:75600497-75619942 GCF_000260355.1 Condylura cristata
GCGGGAATCGAACTCATGCGGAAGTGGCTCTAGATTCTCAGTGCTGTGCTTTAACCCGCTGCGCCACCAGGGAGGGCCTAGCTCTCAGTTTTATTTGTTCTGCCTGTATTATTAGACTTAAAGTCAATTCACAGTCATATCTCATTTACATAATTTGAAACGTCTGTTGAAGGACTTTTATTTATTAGGCATTGGCATTAAGCTGATGTTTCTATTCATCTGCTACTACTTTGTGGCAATGATTTGGACTCTGGAATTATTGAGAAAGGATTTGCAGGAATAGGGTGGATAAAGAAAAAATAATGACAGGGCACAGGGCTTTTTCTGGGGACTGAGTTAACTTTTCTGGGAACCAAGGCGAGCTGTTGTCTACGTTGATGTTCTGGAGATGGTGCAGCATTCACTCTCATGAATATAGTGGAAAAACACTTTGTTTTAGTTATGAAAATAATAGAATTGAAAGATACCTGGGGTGAGGGGAATCCTGAAAACAAGATATGTGAAATACTTAAGATCTCATGTTAAAAACATGGCAGCTTGTACCTTGCCTCCCTGAGGACTGAGACTTTTCCCTACCCCTCACTTTCTTAATAAGGAACTGTATGTGTGTGTATAAATATTCCTTGATAGTGTGAACATAATGTTCACACCATGAAATTAATCTTATGAGTAAATTTGCCTTTCTAGTCAGTGTAATAAATAGTCCAGTTTATAAAAGTAATTCCGTTTCAGGTAGAATTTATGTGGGGAAAATGACAGTCACCAGTGACCCTAAAATTCAGAGACTTCCTGATATCTTAGTGTATATCTAGTTTATATGTCCATGGTTCCTTCAGACACATGATTTATGGCACAAAATGGGGTTATATCTGTACCCACTCCAGCCATCATCTCTCCATCTGTGTTGTTAAAGCCTTATTTTTTGTTTAATAGCCTCATTTTAAATGGCTAGTATTTTACACATCAGTTACTATTTAACCTATTCCTCTTTGTTGCTAATTAGTTCAGAAATAACTGTGAAGTGAGAATTTTACTCTGGCAGTCTTTGTTCATCTTGCTTTATTGCCGTAGGTCCAGCTCCTGGAAGTTGCAGTTGTCGAGTTAAAGATACCGACACTTGTAAGACTTTTTATACATATTTTAAAAGTACAATTTAGGTTTCTGCCAGCTACACATCAGAATTTTCCCAATTTCTGGAATTTATAAGTGTTCTGTGTTTGGATATTTTAAAATGTTTGCAGAGTTGATAAACAGACATAACCTGATATATTCATTTACATTTGTTTCACTGTTAATGAGACTGAATATGTTTCATGTTCTGTGAAGTTCATTTTAATGTTTTTGCTAATATTGCTAACAGTGGTTTTGTTTTTTCCTTTATTGTGTTCCTCATTGAACTCTTCTGTATGCCAAGAGTGGTTCTACAGGGTTTGCGCGGATTAGCTCCTTTACTTGTGCTGGGGACGCTACACCTGGCGTGATGGTTGACCCACCATAGCAGGGGGCGGAGGGCTGGGGCGGGCGCAGACCCCCAGTCTCTTCTTGCCCTGGTTACGAAAACAACTGCTGGCCTGTACTTGTGCTCTGGTTTTGCTCAAAGTATCATGTAGAGGAAGTCTTAAAATTGGGGGGGGGGGGGGGGGTGGGGAATCTTCTTTATTAGTGTAAAGCCTAGAACATAACATAGAGAGCCTCAAATATTTGTTGAACAAATGAGAATAAATTCATTTACAACATGAAGATGTTGGTGATTTTATAGTTTGTATATTTGCTCTTTTAAAGGGATTCCCAAGGGCTTCATAAAGAATTTACTCATGGGTTTTGATAAGATACAGTGAGCTTAATCTTACGTATTAACTTCTCTAGAAAGTCTGTAGATAATTAACTGCTGAGAAAGGGGACATGTTCTTAAGCAAATGTGTATTATTAATAGTAATTTGAAGGTAGATGTAAGTGAAATAAAATACTCAGTTTTGTTTTAGGAATAACTTGATGAACTTGGTTTTTGTAGTTTCAAGAATGAGTAGATTTGGCCATTGGAGTAAAGGCTCTGTGACTAACTTTTGGCTTACGTTTAAGATGATGCTTTGAAAGGGAAATCCAAACTAAGAAAGCTGATTGAAAAGTCTCATTGCTAAGGTATGGGCAGTATAGGCCAGCCCCTCCCCCAGGGTGTGATGGGATTTTCCTAAGTAAGTGCTTTCCCTCCTATTCTCTTGGGTGGCTGATGTCAGACTGCCCAGGGATTCTCTTTGGCGTGACCCGGCCCTGTTAGCTCTGACACTGGTCTTCTGGTTGGCTTGACTTGATTCCTCCCTGCTGTTGCATTGGGTAGTATGGAGAACGTGCACTTAGGATGCTCAGTCTACCTGCTGCGTTAGCTCTTCTTGTTAGAGAAGCGCCCGGAAGCCAAGCCTCAGATTGTGGCGTTGGTTCTCTCTTGCTTGTGGTGTTATGGGCTTGTGTCAAGCACCCGACAGCCGTGGCTGTCCTCTTGGTTCTCTGTTTACGGGCGAGTTCTGGTGGTCTGTGTTAAGAACTTGCGGCTTTCTTGGGCTCAATCAAGATTTCCTGCCACTGGCCGCCGATTGGGCCGCTTAGAGTTGCCCACGGGAGAAGCAGCTCTGGTGGGAGTGCCCAGCTGCCCTGCAGCTTCTGCTTGCACTGTGGGCTCTGGTGGGTGGCTGCTCCTTGCTACCTGGATGTCAGCCGCATTGGAGCCTGCTCATCTGTTACTGTGAAGTTTCCGTATTTGTGTCTTATGTCAGCCTAACCACACCTCATACACGTGCTGCGTTTGTTTGCCTGCCTGTTTTTATGTGACAAGAAAACACTTAATACAGTTTGATAAGCCGGAGGTGAGAATCTTTTTTCATTTTAGCAATATGCATTAGTTGCAATATATTTTCGATAAATAAGGACATGACTCGTCCACTGTGACATTTCCGTGGAACTTGGGAGGGAGCAGAGTGCGTCTTATATGAGTGTATATATGTAACCCTCTGAGTGCCCTTGTTTTTGGAGGGAAAGAGGAAGAGGATAGTGTCACTTCCCTAAACATGAGTTTGTTTAAGCCCATGACTGCAGAACAGCCCCACAATTAAGGACTTACATCTTAATTCACATACAAAGGAGGTTCCCCTTCTTTTTTATAAGCAGACTTCTGAGAAGGGGGAAGAAAACCTCAGGAGTCCTCTCATACTGGGGTTACAGGTGTGGGTTCAATCGTTTGTAAAAGATGCCAAGTAAAACAGTATGGAGGCGGCCTTACTTTTAGAATAACGTACCACAAATTTGACCATAGTAATTGTTCAGAAGTTTTTGAATATTTTTCCAGATTCGGTGACTTTAAATTAAAAAAAGAAATACGTTTCCACTTGACATTTTTCAAACCTAGAAAGCTACATTGTATTTGTCCCTAAAATGCAAAATTAATGGTGTAGTATGAGCTGTCATTTCATTTAATCTTGGATGGTTTATTTCTTGGCATAATAATTCTGTTATTATACATTGAGAGGATAGAGGCTGTTTATGTATTTTGGGCATCATTAACTGCAAATGAGAAGTTTTACCAGTTATTCTAAATACAACAGAAGAGAAAATGTAGTTGGAATACTGTATTGTAAAAAAGTTAATTATTAATTATATACCTAGAGAACATTCTTTCCTAGGAATTCTTGTGTTTTATGTAGTGATTTTAATTTTAGTGAGTTATTTTTTAAACATTTAAATGTTTAATTTCTGAGTCTAAGAGTAGCACTCACTGATACTTCTCTACCTCCACAATTAAAGTAGCTTTAAAAAAGAATCGATGATACACTGAACAACATTTAATTTTTTTTTCCTAAAGCATCTGTTGCTAGGCAGATGATGTTTCCTTGTGTCTCTAGGTCCCAAAGGAAAGTAAGAGTGCCAGCATTTTAATTTTTTCTTCTTTGAGGATAGGGAAAATTTGTAATATGAAGAATGTTTAGAGGGAGACAGTCCTTGTTTATGTATTTACTACCACACATTGAAAGGAAGACTGGGTTAGGATTATTTTGCCAATGTAGAAGAAATGAGAAAAGGGGCTTGACCCTGGGCAGTTAACCATTACATTCAACACATGAACAAGTGAGCGAATGAAGCTGACTTTAAAATCAGTCCCTTTTATTTCTTTCCTCACCTTTATCCTAGGGAATTAAGGGAGATTTGCAAGGCTTCTAAATTAAAAAAACACAGCATGTGATATCTAAATGTTGAAGTAAGCTGAGATTGAATCTTTCAGGGAATGTATTTTTTTTAGCTCTGGATTAGATAGTGATTTTCAAACCTTTCTTACACCTCGTCAGTGGAAGCTACTGCAGGTGGCAGGTGGATGGTTGGTTCTGAGTTCATTGCTTAGGTTCAAATACAGTTGTTCCATGAACAAGAAACTAGAAGACATAATTATTGATACTTGACTGAGAGGTTTGGGAGGGCTTTGACTTTTTCATATATAGGGTCTTTATCTTATGCACTATTAAATAGTTTTTGTTCTGTTTTGTTTATATAGTGAGGGCTTAGTAGTAGATGATCCTTACGATTTCTTCCAGCTTGAAAGTTTGGTTATTGATCCCCTGTTCCTTTAAGAAACTAACTGGTTTGGTTTCATTGGCTTTTAAATAGTTTTCATCCAGAATTCCTAAGTAGAGAGAACATGAGAAGAAATGGAAAAGGCAGGTGTGGGTGGTGGGTGCGTGGAAATGTGAAAAAGTGGCTTTAGCTTTCTTGAGGAGGAAGATAATTTTCAGTGGTAAAGACAAGGCCAGCATGCTGTTTTCTTTGAATCTGGTGCTTAAAATCTGCTCTGTCTTAGCTCAATATGTTTTTACAAATGTAGAAGCTTTTTGGGAGACGTTTACAGACATTCTATGGAAAAATTTATTTAAGAATCACTAACTTCTCCTTGGTGTGGGATGAAACTACTCCATTTAGAAGGAGATAATTGCTAGGATAGATGGGACAAGTTGATCTATTTTAAAATAAAATTGTATCTTTTATAAAGATACAATTATTAGGCACAAATGGGAACTGTGTCTCCTTGACATGTTTCAAAGCTCTTCTCTGAATATGAGAGTAAAGAAATTCTTTCAAATAAGAATTGTCAGAACACTGATGCTCCATAAAACAATCTTTGTTAGTATATACTGACAGAGTAGAGGTTTTTTTATGTTTTATTCGTTATTAGAACATTTACATATGAATATAATGTATGTGTTTTACACTTACATCTTAGTTAAAATTGGTCTAGGGTAATAGCATTATTTATGTGGCCACTGTTTGCATATGCTAAACCTTACAGGTTAATACCTAGTTTGGGTTTTATTTTAAAATCATTTTTGAAACTAGATATTATTAACAAGTCATCATCAAAAGTATTTTTTCTCTTCAACCTGATAAATCTTGTTCTAGCGAACCATGTGTTGTTAGGCTCACCTTTTAGTCAGTCTTTCCATAATAAAATAAAAATGCTCTGTAAGACTTTTCTAAGATTTAATATTTGAGATTTGAATGTATAGATAGATATTTACATAATGTTTGTTTTTGAATAGGTGGGGAGAGTTGAAACAATGCAGCTTCTATTACAACCGTACAATAAAAAGTTAAGATTACAGCAGATAGCTTATCGGTACTCTGTATGTAGTCTGACCATTGGCTTGCTCTGGGGTGGGAAAGTAGAGTACCATTCTAGGCCTTTACAGTGCCGTTAATTTTACTCAAACCTGAAAGTGTTAACAGCAACTTGAAATTGTGACAAAGCTCAATTTCATTTCTTGTTTATTGCTTGTTTTCCTATTGGACAATCGGAAGTAGCTCTGCCCTGGCAACTAAAATAGGCTATTTGCATAACCGAGTTTGATTGGCCAGCGTCCGACCCTCAGTTCCAATCCGGTGCTGCAGCCGTGGTGGTAGGCTGTGCTGATCAGCGCTGTTGCTGGGGTGGGTGGTTTCCTGTGCTGTTCTGCTGCATTGTGTTGCCTGGTGAGAGACATTGATAAATGAGCGGTTAATGATCTGCAGCAGTTCCCACTCACTGCGGGCAGGCGGATTTGAGAACAGAAGAGGAAATAAGGATTTAATTGCTCTGTTAAATACCTGTAACCAGAATACGTGTATTAAATCACAAAAGTTGAGTTGTAAAAATCTTTAATTAAATACTTTATACATAAAATGGAAATACTCTTGTGTTGTCTCTTAAAATATAATTCAGGTAGCAGCACTCTGCATAGATTTTCTAAAACACTATTCAGTAAAATTGATCATTTTCCTGCAGGTTAGAAGTAGTACCTTTGCAATAAGTTGCATACTTGACTTTTCTCATTATTTTTCATCTTTTATAAAGGGGCATGCTTATTTCAAATATATTGATGCAGGCTTTGGGGTAGAATTTACCTTGTACTGCCCATGTAATTTAGTGAACTGGGGCTTTAACTTGAACCCTGTTCATACTCTTCTGTTCAACTAGAAGATCAGGTTACTCAACACCAATTATTATTATTATTATTATTATTATGATCATATTACAAATAAGTCATGTTTTAACTATTGCTGGTACTATATTATCTTGGATTTATGGGGTCCTTTTAGAGGGCAGATTGTGTAGCAAATACAAAATTCATTGAGAGGTGATGAATAAATATGCAAAGTAACATACAAGACAACCATAGGGAAGGTAAGGCAAGGTTTTATCTGGAAGAGCACAGGAAATAACAGTCCCCAGACATTTGGAGGACAGGAAAACAGAAAACAGACTTTTTGAGAAAGGCTTAAAGAGGAGGTCCAGGGAACTTGTATTAAGGTTTAAATATGCCTCAGGACTCTCTTAATATTGCTGGACAGTAATAGAAAGGGGGAGTTTTTATTGTTTGTGAGTAACAACAGATTACAACTGAAAAAAAAGTATCATTTCTGGTAGTAGTTATTGGGTATATAAGTGGCCACAGTGATCAAGGCAGCCTCCTTGATAGTCCAGTGCCTTAGGGTCTGAGCAGACTGCTGCTGAGCTCTTCAAAGAAGAGGTGCTGTTTTACTTCCTGAGCGGTTCCTTTGGCTTTTCTTTATTTGGTTTGTGGCAGTCACTGCTCTTTACTTTGTCTTTTGGTTAAAACAGAGGATTTTTTCCTTTCTTTCATCCCTCTCTCTCTGCTTTAAAACATCGGAACACAGGATGGCACCAAATTTGGTGAATTTAGATGTCGGTATTTCTGAAACTGTTCAGTGACAAAGTTAACCCCTTTCATCATTCTGTTCTTTCTTTAAGGACCTAGTTAAGTGAGACAGACAAATTGGACAGTCTTACATCTTGCAAAGAATGAGAACAAAAAGTAAGCCTCCTTAGCCTTTGGTTATTTATACTTTCTAGGCATATATCCTGAAAGAAGTATTCAGAAACACACTTCTCCACCCGGTAGTCAACTACAGATGCCTGCGCTCAGGGAATTTGTTAAGTGCTTGAGGTGAGTAAGATAGCTCTAAGGAGTAGTGGAAATTCAGAAGAGTCATTTGTGGATTGGACGTAGGAAAAGATTCCTGGTTGAAATGTTATTTCACCTGATCTTAGTCAGTGACTTTAGTAGGTGATACTGTAAAGGTGCAAGGTGTGGAGGGTGCTGTGCTGGTCGAAGGTAGAGGCCTGCTTAGAAAATTTACTTCGGGTGGATAGTAAAGGAGAATGTGTTGGTGAGGGCCATCAAGGGTGGGCAACACAGACTTTGACGCTTTTCTTAGAAAAAGTGGGGAATTTTAAAATTGTTAATTTCAAGATTTAAACACTTTTTAAAATTAAGCCTTCTATGAATATTCACACATTTTAAAATAGTCATTTTTGAATTTAAAGTATGAAAATGTAATAGTTAATAATTTCAGGGTATTTGGTGGAAGCAGCTGGAAGGTTTGAGTCTCTCGCGTGATGGAGATGTGCTGTTACAAGCAGATTGGCCCCGCACTCCAAAACTGTAAAATGTCAGGTGTGGATAGGTTGAATTTTTTTTTTTTTGAAGCTGACTTTAGTCTGTTAAAATTGGTATGCAATAACTTTACACATTTAAGGTGTATGTATTGATGCATATTGACTTCCCTCTGGTGAAATTCCCACCACAAATGGATTTCCATGTGCTGCTTTGTAACTCTGCTTCCTGCTCTGTCCCCCTTGCCTCCTTTCAATCACTGCTGTTTCCTGTCATTATACATGACTTACCATTTCCAGAATTTTAGATAAATGAAATCATACAGCATGTTATCTTTTTTTTTTTTTTTTTATCTCTTCATTTAGCACAAGCACTTTGTGATTCATCCATGTTTTAGGGCATGTCAGCAGTTTGTGCTTTTGTGGCTGTAGTATTCCATTATATTGCTCTCTAGAGTTTATCCACTCACCTGTTGCAAGGCCACACGAAGTTGCTGTGAATACTCTGTATGCGTCTTTGTATGAGTGCGCTTTTATTCGTCTTGGGTAAACACCGAAGTGGAAAGGCTGGATCATATGGCAGCTGTATACGCTACTTTTAAAGCAACTGCCAAATTGTTCTCTGATGTGATGCGCCAGTTCACTTCCTCCCAGCACTGTGAGAGTTTCAGGACTTCCACATTTTGCTGTATTTGTTGTGGTCATTCTCTTAACTTCAGCTGTTCTAACAGGCGGATGGCCTTGCCCAGGGCTGATGGTGTTGGCCATCTCTGCACGTGCATATTTGCTCTGTGCATGTCGGTGGTGAAATGTTTGTTCAACATTTTTTCCTTATTGAATTTTGAGGATTCTTTTATCTGTTTTGACTCTGTTTTGTCAGATAAAGTAATTTGCAAAGGTTTTCTCATTCATGGCTTCTCATTTTCTTAAAACTGTCTTGAAGAATAGATTGCTTTAATTTTATGAAGTCTGATTTACTGATTTTCTTTGTGGGTCATGCTTTTAAAAACTTCCGCATAACTTTTGTGCCACAATAAAAGCTTTCTGTGATTCCCCCTCCCCCATTGTTTATAATTTTGTATTTGTGATCCATGTGGAGTTAATATTTGTAAGTGGTTTGCAGATGAATATCCTGTTCTAAAACTGTTATTGAAAGTATGATTCTAGCTCTCTGAATTACTTGTGTCTTTGTGAAAAGTTAGTTTTCCCTGCGTGTGGATGTATGGCTGGACTTGTAGTTTCAGTCATCTATTTGTGTCTCAGTGTCAATTTAGTGGTGTCAGTCACTGTGGCCTTTATAATAAACTCTTGAATCAGGGACTCTTATAATTTTCTTCTTTTCAAAGTTGTCATGGTGACTGTAGGTTTCTTTGTATTTCCATATGAATTGTCAAATCACTTTGTCTTATTTCTACACAAAACCCTGCTAGGCTGTTGATGCAGATTGTGTTGAATGCATAGATATTTTCGAGAAGAACTGATATATTAACAGTATTCTGATATATTAACAGTATTCTTCTGACTCATGCTTGTGGCTTATATATGCTTAGCTTTATTTTTAATCTAATCTTCAGAGTATCAGTTTTTCACATCCTTTGTCAGATTTATGCCCTAAACATTTTGTATTTTTGACATTATGACAAATGAATTTTAAGTGTTTGTTTTGGTTGGCGTTGCTAGAATATAGAAATACAACTGATTTTTGTATATTGATCTTGTAATCAGCAACCTGACTTGTAAAGTCACTAACAACATTTTGGTAGATTTCAACATATTTTCTATGTAGATTCCATTGTAGGTGGCGAGAGATAGCTTTGCTTCTTCCTTTACTGCCATGGAATCTAGAATTCGTGTAGAACTTATAATACAACATTGAACAGAAGTGGCAAAAGAAGACGTCTTTTGTTTTTTTATTTTAGAGAAGGAAGATACAATCACACTAAGTTTGATGTTGATGTGGAGTTTTGTCAGCCTCCTTTTACCATGTTAGGGAGGATGTCTTCTATTCCAAATTTGCTGAAAAGGTGTTTGGTGTTTTTTTTTTTTAATTTTGGTATCAAGAATGTTGGATTTTGTGAAATACTTTTTTTCTTCTGCACCTATTGAGCTTCCTATGTGGTCGCTTCATGGTTAAATTGGTGAATAACATTGATTTCTAAATGTTAACTAACATTGCATTTCTCAAGTGAAGACCACTGGGTTTTATGATCTGTTGTCCTTTTTAGATTGTTCGATTAATTTTGCTACAGTTCTGTTAAGGATTTTTGCATCTTCATGAAAGTACTGGGGTTTCTTGACTTTTCTGTTTTTCTGTTTCATCTGGTCACGATTTTTATGACTTGATTGTTACCTTTGGATCTCATTTGCCCTTTCTCTAGTTTGTGAAGGTAGAAAACAGACGTCGTTCACTTCCGGAGTGTTCTTCCTTTCTAATAGATGTGTTGAGTGCTATAATTTTCCTTCTTTTCCTTTCTTTAGCTTTCCCCAAATTTTGGTATATTTTATTGTGAGTTTAAAATACTTCCTAATTTGGTTGACTTCCTCTTTGATCCATAGATATGTAAAAGCATGCCATTTAGTTTCTTTTTACTTTCATTGGTGTTATTTCCAATTTAATGTCATTGTCAGCAGAGAGATCATACTTTTTGACTTGATGCCCTTTGAGTTTTTAAAAAATTACAGTGTGGTATATCTTGGTAAAAATGCTTTTTCAAATACCGGATGGTTTCACTCATAGCAGGAGTATAATGGACCAGGTGAGAAAATAACAAAAATAATGAACAACCATATACCAGAGACATTTTGTGGGGGTGGAGTGGGGAATGGGATCAAAAATGGGGTGGGGGGAGGAAAATACACGGGATTATGTTGATGGCACAGGGGTGACTTGGTGATGGGAAACCCGCGGCGATTACAATCGAGATGGAAAAAAAATTTCCAAAATGATGTAAAAGTAAACTTTTGTAATAAAAAAATGCTTTTTCACTAGAAAAGGATGTATTCTGTTGTCCTGTGGGTACAGTATTCTCTAAATGTCAGGTGAGTTGGTTGACAGTGTTTCTGCTCTAGCTGTATCTGCTTCTCTGTTTACTTGTCCTAATTATTGAGAGAAGGGTATGGAATTTCCTAAAGTAAGTAAGTGTGTGTTTTTAGTCCTCACACCTGTCATTTTGTTGTTGTTGCGTGTATCTTCAAGCTCTGTCACGAGGTGCATACGTATTCAGGATGAAAGTGTCCTTCTGATTATTTGACTTCTTTATCATTATAAAATCACCTTTATGCCTAGTTACATCTTTGGAGTGCAGTATACTTTGTTTGATATTAACATAGCCACTCTGTGTCGGTTTTGAGTACTGTTAAAATGTTTTGTCTGTTTTTAACCTTCCATTTTTATGATTCAATTTCTGTATTTGAAATGCATTTGTCGCAGGCAGCATGTAGTTGAATCTTCCTTTCACCACTGCTTCCACGTGAAAATCTCTGCCTCTTGGCAGAGGTTTCTATACTATTTGCATTTAATACGGTTATTGGTGGGTATGTTTCAATTTTAATCATGCTGCTGTTTATTTTCTATTTGTCCCACCTGTTCTTTATGTCCCCCTCCCCCCACCCCACTCCCTTTTTTTAATTTCCTACCTTCTTTGGATTAACTGAATATTTTTTTCTGGCTTGATTTTTCTTTACCTTTACTGGTTTATTTGTTTTGTAATAATATTACATCACTTCACATAGAGTGTTGACATTACTGTAGTACACTTTCATTTCTCTGTTATAGGACTTTTTACTGCTTCTTTAAAGACTATTTGTGTTCATCTTACAAAACCCATATTACATCATTATTGCTTTTGCTTAGACTTTTTTTTTAAGATTTATTTGTTCATTCAGAAATGGGGTACAGGCCAGAGGGGCAGGGGCTGTGAGAGGATTCACCAGACAAGAGTGGGGAGCAGAACAGGCAGATGGACAAAGTACACTGCTGAGGGAGCAGCTGGCGCGTCACGAGAGGTCTGCTGCGCCCCTGGGTCACCTCAGGGGCAGGGATTGAACTCATGCTGAGGTGGCTTTAGTTTCTTAGTGCTGTGCTTTAACCCGCTGCGCCACCAGGGAGGGCCCTTGTTTAGACTTTTAATGACACTTAAATAATTAGAAATATTTTTTAGATATTTACCCAAGTAGTTGCCTTTTCTCATGCTCTTAGTATCATTGTCTAGTTATTTATACCTAATCTCACCTTTCCTTCATCCTGTTTCCTTTAACATTTTGTAGAGTACAGGTCTAGTGACACTTCTGTCACTTTTTGAATGTCTGAACATGCTTTTATTTTTGACAGATATTTCCCTTTGTACAGAAATTCTGGGTGAGTTTCTGTAGTTAAATGCCACACTAGCGTCTATTCATTTGTTTTCGTTCTAACACATTCATTGTTACCTGTTCTTTGTATATATAATAGGTCCCATTTTTTTCTTGGTTGCTTTTAAGTTTTTTTTTTTTTAATCATTAGTTTTGAATGATTTGACTATGTTGTGCCTTGGTATACTTTGTTTCTTGTGATTAACAAAATTTTAGGTCTGTGAGTTTTTATCAAATTTGGGCTTTTTAAATATTAGGCTAGTAAAGGTTGTCTCAGTTCAGTGAATTGAATTTTTTAGAACTTCAGTCTCTTTCTATCTTGACAGTGAATTTGAGGTGTTATGTAGCCAGTTGGAATTTGGAAATCCTTACTGCTTTGTCTTCCAGCTTACTAATCTTTTTTGTGCAGTGTTATTAATCTTTATTGGTGTATTCTTTAATACTCCCCAATGGAGTCTTCATTGATACACGTTCACTTTGTGCCTTTTAAAAAGTATTTTTACTGACTCCTAGTAACTATTTGAATATATGACTTTTATAATACCCATCTTAACGTCCTCACCTGTTAATCCTAATAGCTTTGTCCATTCCTTATCAATGCCCATTAAGGCTCCTCCCCACCCCCCATAGATTTTATTTTCCTGGTGGCTTTTTTTTGTGTGCTAGACATTTGTATATTTTACTTTGTTGAATGTTGACTATTTTAACATTTCCATAAATTTTCTTGACTCTCTTTCTGGGGCAGTTAGATTATTAGGAAATAATTTGACCGTTTGAATTCTGCTTCTAAGAGTGAGGTGAGACCAGGCTGTGCCTCATCTAGTTGTCCCTCACTGCTAAGAAGGCGCCCGGTGTCACTTGTCTGATGTGGGTGAATCTTGATGCTTCCCAATCCAGTTGGTGTGTGTGTGTGGCCTGAATTCTGGTGATTTGCTGGAATCTTTGATCCTCCCTGGCTCTGCTGCAGCCTCCTGATCTCCTTGCCGCCACTTGGTGTCTCCCTGTGGATGTCCGGCTCTGTGTCTGCATTTTCTTATTTTATCGGGTTAGGGCCCGCCCTGAAGGCCCTTATACTAACACTGTGTAGCACGTCCGACAGATCGAGCTGTGTGTGTCTGTGTCTGATACATGTGCAGTCACCCTCTTTCCCAATACAGTCACTTTCTGAGATGCTTGGGGCTGGGACTTGAGCACATGCATTTGCATAGGGTGCATTTGAGCCTTAATATTCTCCTCAGGTTTTTCTGCACATGCCACTTTTATGTTCTTATGCTCTTTCCCTTGCATATCTTGCTTAAAAACTGCCCACTAATCAGAATTAATCTCTATTTAGAAGGCGTTTTATTGTGCTTTTTATGTGAAGTATTTACATGACTTTTCCACATACATATAGATCATTATTGAAGAACTGGAGATACTCATTTTTGGAATTATACTTCGGTTCTCTTCCGACGCCCCCCGTTTCACCTGTAGTACTTTGTACCTTGAGTGGAATGGATTCTAAAGGGTGTATGAGGATACAAGCTGCAGAAATGAAGCATTTTAAGAAAGGTTGGTAACTTTTAGGAAGGATTTGGTGAGTCAGGAATCTGAAGTCAGGAAAGCCATTTAGGAGGAGATTTTAGCAACCAGGTATTGCTTCACTAAGGAAATGCTTATGGGACCTACTAAGTACAGAAGGTTAGACATAAGCGATAGACAGACACAGATTTTTCAGAACATCAATTCTCTACTTACTATCTTTGAAGAATTAGGATGTAGTGGTAAAATAAATACAAGGAAACCAAAGCACTTCTGTTCGATTCATACAACTTACAGAATGCATATCGGAAAAGAACATGGCTATGAGAAGCTGATACCCAAGGGATATTCTGCTGGGTGTCAGGTAGTTTAAGATACTGCTGAGCTGTTTTGTGGGGTGAACAGCACTTGTTTATCTCAATTTTGCCCAACACTTCCTCTTGGTGTTGGGGCTACAGTGGTGAATAAGGTTGAGTTCTTGCTTCCATGGTGCTTTCCTTATAATGGGGGGAGGTAACGCCGGGACAGGATCAAGTAGCTGTTTGGGGGAGGTGTGGGTTTTGCTGAAAAGATGAGGCATGGTCCAGCCCAGGGAGGGCTTTACTTCACTTTCATTTGGCTTAATTTGTGAGCACTTGTGTCTGTGAGAATCTCCGTCATGCGTTAAGAACTTGCAGAACTACTCTTATGTCCTGAACAACCCAGCCTTTTTTACCAGATGGATTGGAGGAATGACAGTGGTCCCTGTGAAAGCCCCAGAAGCTCTGTATGAAGGAGCAGTGGTGTGTACTTCTCTTGGTCTTGTTACAAAGTGAGGAAGGGCCCTCCTGTTCTCGGCTTAGCAGCACTAGAGGCTTTATTATCGTGCATTTGGGCTAAGCGCTTGCCTGTTTAAAACAGGGGTAGATTTTGCTGTCAGAAATATTCTAGGCATTTAGAAAAGAATGTAGTAAACTGCAGTGAAATTTAGTTTGAAAAGCAGCCCACTCATAATTCTCTTTGTATTTTTCAGTAGTTCTATAGTTAAAAGTTTAAAAAAGTTCTGAGCATTTGACCTGCAGGTCACACATTTTGCATAAAATAGATTTTGTATTTTATCTATCGCCTAGGTATTATCTCTGAAAATAAAGGCATATTAATTTTTTTTTCTAAAATGTTGACGAGGTTACTATTAAAATAAGTGCACTTACTAAACACTGCAGCCTGGGCAGCACAAGGAAACAAAGCTAACAAGTGGCATTTTAAAAATTTGCAAATGAAAGTAGCCCAGTCTGGGTCAATAGGGGGAATTAAAAAAAAGCGTCTTAATGACATTATTTTTCTGTTCAGTAAAGTAGTTAATGGGAAAATTAGTACTACTTTTCAGCCATTAAAGTATTGCTGTCCTGACACTTGCAAACCCATAGCATGGAGACAACTTTCATCTTTGGTATTTGAATTTCTGTGGTGCTTTAGCACTCCTAAAGTGTGTTCACCTGCCCTCGCCCCGTGTGGGCTGCACTCTGGGGTGGCATGATTTATTTATTCCCACTTTTTAGGAAGGTAACTGAGCTTTGGAGAAGGTCGTGATCATGTCGTGAGTTAGCATAGCTCAGGCTGGAACCTACTTATTTGTCATGAAGTATTTACTTATTGCCTATGTGTGCCGCAGGCACTGTGAGGTTAAAGCTGGGCAGTCCTGGCCTGCACCCCAACTCCTGCTGTTGCAGCACATGATCCAGGATGAGCAGGAGACTGCTCCCGGAGTGCAGCCTTGGTGACACGCAGTTCTGGCTCAGTGTCCCTTGTCTTGCCACGGCTCCTGCCTTGCTGGCGACAGTGGCAGCATGGCGGGGGCAGAGACCTGCCACCTGACTGTAGAGACATGTCTGTGTGTAATGGTCCTTGTACTCTAATGGCAGAGGGGCTGCTCTGGTACCCTTCTCCGTGCGTCTCAGATCAAGTCAGGGTCAGAGGTAAATTATTGTGTCAGGCAGTGCGGTTTTTTGAGTGCCAACATGTGCTATTTCATAAGACTTTTCAGGGATTGAAGCAGCATTTTTAAGGGCCTCGTGTTACATAATAGTTGGTGTGAAAGAGACATGTATCCTAGAACTTAATATGGAAACTTAAAATATTCAATGTGCTTGATGTACTGTTTTAAATGTATAGGTATATAAAGCACATGTTCTGTGTGAAAGGTTTCTGTCTGTATGCATGGATGTGAGTGCACATACACTCTGGAAAGAACAGATGGTCTGGCACGTGTGCGTACATGTTCGTGTGCATGTACAGGTGCGTGTATGGTCATACAGGGTGCCCCACAGTAGCCTCACTGTCTTTCACGTCGCAGGATTCTGACTCCAGCTTGCTGCCTCTGGCTTACAAATGCACAGCCTCTCTCATTGGTCTGCTTATCGCCTGTGGCGGCTTTTTGTGCTCTGAGGACAGCCTTGGTTAATGGCAGCAGAGGCTGCATGCTGTACACTCTGGCTTTAAGAAAAAGAGAGTTCACCCTTTCAGGACCTTACCAGGCACAGTAGGGAAAGTATAGCTTGGTTTCAGAGAAAGAAATATAAAGCTTAATTTGAGTATCTGATGGAGATGACAGGTGACTGGAATTTTGGGGTAGAGTGTGTAGTGGGGTGTGGGCGTAGGTGTGGGGTCACCCCTGGTAACTCTGAAGGTAAAGGTGACTAACCTTTGCTTTGTTTTGAGCTGTTATGCTTTTAGAAGAGCATTTGGTTTTGGTGTTTCCTAATTAAGTGTGAACAGTCCAGTGATTTAAAAATGTTTATTAAAATCATGAAATAATAGTATATGTACAGGCAATGAAAGTTGCTTCATTTTCTTTAGAGCGCCCTTCTTCAAAGGTATTAGTTATTAGGAGCTCCCCCTCTATTTAAATATTCCCTTCAAAGCAGTATCTCTAAAAATTCGTATTTCTGATCATATTTTTTTCTCATTGCGGTCCTTTGGTTGACTCAGGTGCTCAGAATGCAGAGGACGGAGGTGTGGCTCAGTGCTTGTTGTGTAGATTATCTCTGTGAAATAGTTGAGGGGACTAGACGTCCCTCCCTGTCAGTTGAAAAGTTGACATAGACTTTTTAAATATGGCGCTTTTTTTTTTGGGCCAAAACATTAAAGGAAGCACTTTGTATCTGCCATCATGATTTCAAACATTATGAATTATAACCAAAATTTTTGTTCTAGTGGAGGGGCCTCATAATCAAATCATCTGGGAAATCTTTGAAAAGTGCCAATTTGTGGTTCCCGTTTCAGACCTAAGTGATTCTAAATCTTTAGCGGTTGGGGATGTCATCTCTGTTTTTAAAAGCTCCCCAAGTGAGCTATTAAATAGCACTGTTTATAACAGAATTATATTTAACAGTTTTTTAAAATTCAGATATTGAATAAATTAATTTTATTTGAAAATTCACATCAATACTCTTCCCTCCTTGCTTCCCGCTCTCTTCAAACTTTTTCAAGAAAACATCCATCTTCTCAAAACCAAACGCACCTTCCTTAGCTTTTGGGGAGTAACTTAGCATTTGTCTAGATCCCTACTAATGCTAAGTGGAGGCAACTTCTTATATTTTCAAACTAGGAAGTAACATTTCTTTTAACCTTTATTTTCTAGGTACATATGGATTTCTGCATCCATGTAGTAGACTAGTCTCACAAAGGTACCCCGCATTTTAGAGGCAGAAGCAGGAGTTCATGTCTTGCTCGAGGAAGAGCCCAGGGACTTGGGACGCTAGGGGATGACTGCTGTGTTCTGTGGAGCTACTCGGGGACTATAGAGCTCCTGTGACCCTTTTCCCGATGCACGGTGCGCAGAGGTCACCCTAGGTCTCGGCGTCCAGCCCTGGGTTGGAACAGGAATAGCCCGCCCTGCTGTTGCGGCAAGCCAGGCAGCACCACGTCAGGCCCATCGACACTCATTCCATCGGCCAAGTGTCAGTCGCCTGCCCGCCAGCCTCAGGGAAAGTTGGGAAATAGCGAGCTCTCCCCATCAGGAAAGAGAAGAACGCCTTTGGCTGTCAACCTGCCATCTCGTCCCTGTGGCAAAGGCACCCACCATAACCATCACTAGGAAGAGGTTGATTTACCCTGCATTATTATTTATTTCAAGTTCCTTTCCTCATTCCCCAGATTTCCGTTCAGTTATTCCCCGTAATCCCTCATGCTTCCTTCCTGGGGTGATGCTCCCAGATTATTACTTTTTGCATGGCAGTTGTGGCGGGGGGATGCAGACAGCAGGTGGAAGCTCATCTCACTCATCCTTGCCTCACTTTGGCAGAAAATGAGCTTAATGGAAAATTAAACTAGACCAAGAATTGACTGGAAAGTTGGAGACTGTTAGCAAAAACGGGACTCAAAGTGGCAGGCAGTACACAGCTAGGGCTGAGCTGACGACAGGGCCTCTCCTGGCATTTCCCTGTGAGCTTTGTGGCTTTCTGGGGTGAAGTATGCTGCTCTTCTTGCTCCTTGCAGGAGTGACCCCCAGGCTCTAAACTGCCCCATTCATTTACTCCCACCCCCCCCACCCCCACCGCGAAAGCCTTCCTTAAGTGAGGAAGAGGGAATTCTCACTAATGTTTGGCTGTGATGGGAGAAGCCCGGGCTTTGTCTCCTTCCATGATTTACACTCACCATGATGGTGTTCCAGCGCTTAGCCACCACAGAGTGCCAGGTGCCTCGTTCAGGATCCTCTGCCTATGTTGTGGAGAGAGGCCGGTGATCGCACCGTTTGGCTGCACACTGGCCCCTGGGCACAGTAAGACCCAGGTTGTAGCTGGCTCTCTGGAAACTGAGGTGGGGAACTTGATGTTAGACCCTGTCTGTTCATCCCCTCACTCATTGTGTAACGCCTACTGAGTGCCCTTACGTACTGGCATTGCAGAGGTCAGGGCACCTGGCACTCTGTAGTTTGTCTGTAGTCTGTCTGGGTTCAGGCTGGTGGTGTTTCAGCTCCAGGGGAGTTGCTCCTCCAGACCCCGGTGGAGTGCTGTGGGCAGGGAGCTGGGGATCCCTCTGCTCTGCCACTCATTCATACACTTCAGTGTCTACTTTCTTCTGCCTTACTGTAGTTACAACGCAGAAACAAGACCACGCCTTCCCTCACAGGTGCTACTTGTGAGGCCCTCTGATGGCTGCTGTAAGAACACTGAGCACTATGTGGAGAACAGGCTGGTAAGGGGAGGATGGAGCCAAGGGCAAGCCCCTCCGAAACTCTGGAAGGGTTTTAGAGATGTTTGAGGTCTGAATCTTGAATTTGGAGTTCAGGGTTTCTGGAAGCTAGCAAACGGAAATCAGGGCAGCATTGCAGTCTGTTCTGAACAAACGCTGCCTGTACCACTGAGGGAAGACGGTGTGTGAGGGAACAGGGTGGAAGAAATGGTGCGAGATGAGACAGGGATGCAGACACGCCAACTGGAAGCTCTAGGTGTCAGAAAATGTCCATTTAGGGACTTTTTTGTGGGAGCAAAATTGATAGCCATGTGGAGAATTGACTGAGGGCATGAAGGCCCGGGAAAGCATGGCTTCGGGAGACGCCCCCTTACTGCTCTTCTGAGTACAGGTCTGGGCAGGAGTAACGGCAGACACGTGTGCTCTGTGAGGCATTTCTGAGGCCAAGGTGCCTGCCTGCCTGCCTGCCTGCCTG
>NW_004567104.1:75620123-75674566 GCF_000260355.1 Condylura cristata
CACACACACACACACACACACACACACACACACATACACACACACACACACACACACACACACCCTTCCTTGAGCCTGACCAATCCCTAAGGTCTCTAGCCCCGGGGGCGAGGGGTGGGAGGCTCTTTAAGCTGTAGAAGTAGGTCTGATTGGGCCTTGCTCCTGCCCTCTGCTCAGTCTGGCAGGTAGGAGACTCGCCCGCTTTCCTGGTCCCTGCAGCCAGAGCAGTGGGCTCTGGTTTGTTCTGGAGTGGAGGACTGGTTGCCTGCTTTGTTACATGGGTGCTTCTCTTATTTCACTCTTCAGAAGAAGCATTTTCTACATCATTATTGCACGGACTTGTTTGTTTTCTGACAGATTGGCCAAGAGAGGTGAAGCTAGCAGGACCCCGGTCTCATGGAGGAGGAAGGTCTCTGGGAGAATGGGGTTGATGACAGCCCAGGGTTCGGGTGAGACCTGTTCCACTTCCTCATCCCGTAGGAAGAGGCCAGGTCTTCGCCTGTGTTTTAGGGCACCCGGTAATTGAATTATGTTAGAACTAAGGCTTCCCCTCGTTTCAGGTATTAGATAATTGAGGATTCTTTAAAACATCTGAAAGATATTTTCTTAGTGACTTAAAAAATGAAAACTTTCTTTTTAGATTAGAAGTAGAAAAGAGTGTTATTGACATAGTTAACTTGGTGTCATTTGAATAGAAAAAGGTATTTTCGGTATTAAAAATGATTCAGGGCCCTCCTTGTGGCACAGCACTAAGAAGCTAAAGCCACTTCAGCATGAGTTCGGTTCCTGCCTGGGAGGTGACCCACATGGCGTGGCAGACCTCTCCTGACCTGCCCGCTGTTACCTCAGTAGTGTACTTCATCAGTCGGCCTGTTCTGCTCCCCACTCTGTCTCTGGTGAATCCTCTCACCACCCCTGCCCCTCTGGCCTGTACCTCAGTTCTGTATGCATAAATAAATAAATCTTAAAAAAGAAAAAAAAAAGAATCAGGCCCTCCCTGGTGGCTCAGTGGATTAAAGCTCAGCATGGCAAGCTGGTCGCAGCTACTTAATTGTGAGTTCAATCCCCAACCCTGGAGCTGACCCACATGGCACAGCAGACCTGTCTCTCTGCTGTTCCCCTCAGCAGTGCACTTCATTGATCTGCCTTTTCTGCTTCCCTGTGCCCCAGTTTATGCAGAAATAAGTAAATTTAAAAATCAATTTTTATTTTCAGCGCTTTGATTATATGGTGGGGTATTCCATTCAATTCCATATTACCCATGTCTAAGCATAAAGTGAGGACTTGTTCCCAAATTGTCTCAGCCCTACATATCTGAATCCATGAAAAGTTTTCTGCATAATTTCCTGTGTTGTGTAAGTTGCTGTCTGTTCACTTTACAGCACTCTGAACAGCACAGTTGTGTTTGCGCATGACAGGTTGGCCCCAGGAGCTGAAGGTCCTGGTGTAGTAAATCCCTAGAAAGGGAGACAAGTAAGTTTAGCACAGATTTTCAGGTGTTGATATGCAAATACAACTTTTAAAGACCATTTGCAAACGGTGGTGGGGAAGGAAGTACACTGGACTATAGTGATGGCACATGGGTGACTTGGTGATGGGAAACTCACGGGGATGACAATTGAGATAAAAAAAATGTACAACATGATGTAAAAATAAACTATTATGAAAAATTTTTTTTTCTAATGTCTGCCACGTGCCTGGTATTAACAATTAAAAAAAAAAGACCATTTGTGAAAGTGTGGTAATAATTACAAATCATGAATCTACTCATGATTAATGGATCCTGAGTAATTGTTATTGGGATAAGAGAATCCAACTATTGTGTCACACAGGGATCAAAAAAGTGTTCTTTCTTTTTTGGAAAAAGTGTTTCTAAAACAGCATAAAAGTTAAGATGTGCTCAGGGAAACCCAGGTGACAGAGGAGCTCGGACGGCGCTGGTGCTGGAGATGACAGCAGGCCTTGGGCTCTGCTGAGCTGGCGTTTCGGAGAACTGGCACCTCAGTGAGAGCTGTGCGGTACCAAGTTCCCTGGGAAATGCTGGTCTTCTTGCTTTGGGGGACCGCTTGATATTCCTGCTGGGGGATCTAAAAATGTCAGCGCTAGAAGTGACTGTGGAGGGCCGTTCAGCCCTTGGGAACTCTTGTGCTCAGGCACCAGAGTAGCCCGTTGGCCCTTCCAAAGCAGAGGCTCGGGACAGTACTTTGATGATGCATAGGAGAGGAGAAGGGTGGGATTCTGAAGAAGCCCCAGGTAGGGGTGCTCCCTGGTATGTACCTGCCTGGTGTGTGAGGCTTCTTGAGGCTGCTCTGAACTCAGACCAAACTCGCCATTTTCTGTGCCACACCTTCTCCTTGCTCTTCGTTTGTCCCTTTTCCCTTTTGTTTTCAAAATTTTCATGGCTGTGGACTTGGGAATGGGGAATAGATGAAAGGCAGTTTTTGAACTTCCCAGCCATGGACCCTCAGGGAGGAGGTCCCCCTCAGCACGGAGGTTCCCCCCCAGCGCGGTGCCCTTTGACTCTTGCCCCTCCAGCTCACCAGACACCACACTGTCGTGGCCTTTCGAATCTGCCTTTGCCCATTTTTCATATCTCAGCTTCCAGGTCCTGTCAGCTCCCCTCGTGTTTGTCCATGCGGCTCCTTCACCTTCTCCTCCAGCAGTTCCCTCCTCAGAGCGCCCGGTGCTGTGCTCTGACTGCCGAAACCTGGTTCCTCTGCGGTGGCTTTTCCCTGCCTGATGTCTGCTTTACTCCTCAGTTCTGATTCCATCAGCAGAAATAATCTGACATTCATCTAATTTACCGCATACCAGATACCATTTTTAACATTCAGGTTTTAGTCTTCACAAAGATCTGTGGTGCTAGTTAGGTTCCTAATCCATTCTCAGGAGGGAGGGCGCCCTGCTGGCTTAGCCCAGTCACAGAGCAGCCAGTGGGAGGCAGTTGACTGCAGACCCTGCGAATGTTGAGTGCAGTGCTCGAGAACTCAGTTGGAGGGGTGCACTCCTGCAGCTTACCTTCCCTCACCACCCTTTGCACAAACCTGCAGCCTGGCGCTGAGACTCTGGGGTGCACAGCCTGCTTTGTCGTCTTTGTTCCATGGTGCAGAGTGAGCCTTTGCTCAGAGTAGCGGGAATCCAGGCGTTCAGGAGCCTCCTTTGGGGGCTGTCGCCAGAGAGCACCCCACCAGGGGTGCTCTGGCCAGGGTGCTCACTTCTAGTCTGGTCTCCCCCAGGTACTTTGGGAACTGTTTCCAAGTGTGTGACTATTGGTTTGTCAAAACAGGGCTCCCATTTTAAGGCCCTGTGTAACACCTGAGGTACGTTCGTTTGTTCACTCTGTCCCCTGCCACCCACTCGCCTTTCCCCTGAACTGTGTGTGGCTTTGGGGAGCTTGGGGAAGGAGCATTCTCACAGGGAGGTTCTCCTGGCTCCCATGCCTTCCTCCTCGTAGGGAGTCTACAGTCTTGTCCTCTAGGCAGTCTGTGGAGCGCTTTGGCACCCCTTCTGTCTCAAGCGCAGCTCCAGTGCTGGAGAGCTTCTGCAGATGGAGTGCCTGAGGCTCACCCTGCGCACCACTAGATTCCACTTAGTCACAAGCGCCGAGGGCCACCACACCGGGCCCCTTTCTCCTCACAGCGAAGCCTGCTTAGACCCTTGTGGGTCTGAGGGCGCACAGGACCAGTCCTTGGTGTGGGATAGAGTTCAGTCAGCAAAGGTGGTTACTAGTCTTTTACCACTTTTTCTGTCATGGTGAGAAACTGCTCAGGGAGCATTCTTTCTGGTTAAGGGCCAGAGAAACCTCTTCCGCCCATACTCTGGTTCTCGCGGTTGCTCTGTCTGGTCTGGACGCGCTCGCTTGTGAGAGGTAGACATGAAGTCTCATCTGTAATTGTTAGTATTTTGACTTCTAGTGAGTTTGAAGATATCCCGTTCATCACTGGTTTGCGAGAAGTGCATCTTGTGCCTATTTTGCCTCTCTCCTCCCCCCCAGCTGGGGGCCCATCTTAGTGTTTTTAATTGTTTGTACTGAGACAGTTTTCTGTACATCTTAAGGGTGTTTGTTAACACTTCAGTAACAGCTCACAGACCGAGTTTTCCTTTGATACAGAACTAAGATGCAAATTTTAACCACTTTAGCAGTCAGTATGGATGAGGAAAAACTAATTATGAGCTCAAAGATGATGTGTTTTATTTGCTACATAAATATACTTTTAACGAAGGGTTACTTTTTTATATTATTAGATTTTATAGCCACTATGAGCAGTTAACAATTTGCTCAATGCTTAACTTTTAAAGTGTCTCTGGTCAGATGAATATCTTGCCTTTTGGGCATTTTGTAATGGAAAATCGTGTAAGTATACATTGTTTTAATTGGAATCACAAAGCCAAATGATTGCGTTACTGGATAATTTTAAGTATTATGCTGCAATTCAATATAGATATCCAAGTAATTAACTAGATTTAAAAATATCTTGTCTGTTTGACAGCTGTTCAACTAGAATAGGGAGTGAGTGGGCAGCGTGTGGGGTCCTTTCATGCTTGGGATGGGAGGGGGAGTTAAGAGAAAAAGAAGTTCCTTTCCTTCTTAGCTGCTGTGGCTACTGTGGGAGAAGGCAGAAAATCGGGAAAGACTGAAGCAGCATTCTTTGCAAAGTAATCTTACACGCCGAAACTTAGTAGCATCTTCAGACACTTTGTGAAAAGGCCTGGGTGCCACAAAGTTGAAGGTAATGGCAGCCTGTGGCGGGTCTTCATTTCAGCCTGTGTTGTATTCCTGGCTCTTCTGTGCCCAACCCTTCTCCTGAGGGGAGACTGTCAGCCACCAGTGGTAGACATTTTAATGGCGTCATAACATTGAGTTTCAAGGTATGCTGTAATTTATCACTTTTTTCTGTACTTGGAGGTTTCTGGAAGGCAGCTTTAACCCGCTGCTAGTCCTAAGAAGGTTAAGGTCAAGTGATCTGAAGAAAAATCCTCCAGTGGGGTAAGTGAGGGTGCCTCAGTGGCTAATTCAGGTTTTCTTTCTATGTACACATGCATACATTCTATGTGCGTGTGCATGTACGAGGGGTAAGAAACTTAGATAAATGGTGTTTGCTCTGATTTTGTGTAGATTTTTGGAAAAGGAACAAAGTTCAAGTCTAACTATGGTTCATTAAAATGTCTCATTTAGAAAGATCTAAACAGAGACTTCAGAGCAGACCTTTCCTGTCCTCTGGCATGGGTCTGTGTAACCTTTCATGGCATTTCACTTTTTTACAAGGGAAGGAACACTTTGGACCTAGCATGAGTGGACAAGGCGGTGGGTTATCCCACCTGCAGTGTGAGGAAGCTGACTGTCCCCACGGTGCCCTTGTGAGGAGGTGCTCAGCCCCACTCCAGGGTCTTCTCTATAGTGCACTGAATTTTCCCAGTGTATTTTTCTTTCATGGATTTGGTAAGTGAACATGCTGGATTGGCACATTCCAGAGAAACCAGCGGTACATCGATAAAAGTCAGGACCCAGGCGCACCAAGCTTCCTGGAGGTGATGATGAGCAGCTTGAGACCCACAGTTACCTGTCTAGATGGTTCCAGCTTGTTCTCTGAACAGTCCCACAGATGAGACTGAGGTCATCTTCTGAGTGAAAACAGGAAGTGGCACTCATGGATGCACTTTTCATGTCACTGCCAGTTCACTAGGGGTGTAGTGGTTTTGCATGCTTTAAGTTACATTTAGATGTGTTTCAGGCGGTGATGTTGACTTGGTCAGAAGTAAGGCCACGTCACCTGACTGGCACCAGCGGTCAGCTAGTGCTAGGAACAGGGACAACTTTGCAGTCCAGGCTGGTGACCTTGAACTCAGTGGTCATGGTCATCATTTCCCTTGTTGAAAGACTACTTCAGACTTTCAGGGTCTGACTGACCAGCTAATCTGAGTAATCATGTCTCAGTTCACTGATAATAGAACTCATATAGCTTGTCTGTGAGATCACTTGAATTATTTTTTTGTAGACCAGTTGACATCTTTGTGTATTTGTTCAAGTAAAACTCAGTGAGGGGCAGATGACATTAATGAAAGCAGTGGCCATTAGTGCACCAGGCCTCGTTGGGACACCCGTTCTCGGCCCATTATTTGCAGTCTGTGCAGGCCTGACTGTCTCCCGGGGTGACTACCACTGCCCGTGTGGCCTTCCAGAAACTGTTCTCCTGGTGGTGGCTGCTTTTGCCTTTATAGGAACTTAGTTTAGCCGGGTTAATTACCGACAGAATAACGTATGTCCTTCTGATTCTCTACCATAAAGAAATTTATGTGACTTGGTCCTGCGTTTATATGCTGCCCAGAGGCGCTGCCCTGACGCGATCTCAGTGCTCTGCTGCCCGGCTGTGCTGGCCCCTCTGCTGCGCGGCGAGCAAAGCGGCACAGAGATGGGCACCCTCCTCGGCCCCAGAGCCGGTTGGGAGCGTTCAGGAACGTGCGTGCGAGAGCAGCGTCCGCGACGTTAGGGGGTGCCCGGGGCCAGGCGCCTACACTCAAGGAGATGAGCTGTTCATTCTATTTCCACAGATCTGTTTATTTGCATCAAACGCACTTTTGTGAGTGGTTCGTACCAGCAACCGCTGTTGTAGTGGCTGTGTCTGAGATACATTGCTTTTTTCCCTACGTTTGTATTTTCCTAGTAAAGCATTTGTTTTTAGTTTTTCGCCAATTTTGTCACCACCATTTAAAACCGTACCTAAAACTCAGCAGCTTGAATATGTAATTTATCGCAACATATTCGTGATCTTCATTTTGTGTTGGCGTTTCCAAGTGGCGTGATGGCAGGCTTGGTGGGTGGTGACTGTCCTGCCTTTGCGTGCCCTCATCCAGTCAGTAGGCAGGTGGCGGCGGCCTCTGGGCACTGGGGGCGCCTTGGCGGTATTCATGCAGGGGTACCGCTGGCTTGTGGCCTCGCTGACTAGTTGCCGGGGCAAGCCCAGAGCCTCCCGTCACCCTTTCAGTGGTGAGACTTGACCTCTGAGAGGCTTCACAGGGAGACCCTGGACATGATTCCTTACCTCTTTAGCTTTAGCTCTTTGCTGCCCCAACTCTCCAGAGTCCTAGTGCTAGATGTCTGTTTTCTACTACATGAGAAAAGTTTTATTCAAGGGGTTGATTGCTGACTAAAAATTTTTATATAATAGATAGTATAAGAAAAAAATATTTTTTCTCCATTTGGAATTTCCACGCCTACTGATAACCCATGAAGTGCCAGGTAGTACTATCTATTTTCTTTATTGTTGCTGTTTAAAAATATTTTATTTTTAGAACACTGGGGGAAATACAAATGTACCCACCTTACATGTTACATACTGTGTATAGTGTAATCCTTTATGGAATCCATCAGCTGTCCATTGGGTGACTAACTTAATCGGTGCGTGCATGCGTGTGTGTGTTCCAGATGATGCTTCTAAAAATAAGTTCTTGACATTATCTTTCTGCTATAACACTTTGGTTTGCATTTTGTAATCAAAAGGGCTAAGGATTCATTTACTGTAGAGTTAACTAAGCATATCTATAACCTGTTGCTGAGGGTAGTATAATACCTCACAAAGTAATATGTGCTTATTAAACAGTAAATAGTATCTGTGCGTTTGTATTCTAGTCTAAAAATACCACAACTATTCAAATGCAGTTAATGTTCTACTTTATCTCTCAGTGCATTCGTTGTTTGTCATTTTGTCCGTCTGGTCATTCCTACTGGTTGGCTGCTTAATGGCTTATTATGTGTGTCCATAATCTCTAAATTACACTCTTGTTCCATTTAAACTCTGCTGTCCGTGCTGTGGCTAATGTGTTTTGCTTTCGTAGTAGCCGCGAGCTCCACAATGCGCGGCTTTGCCGTGAGCAGCCAGTCGCCTTGGCGTGCTGACGTCGCGCCTGGCTGCCTGCACCTCGCCGCCCTGCTTCCCTCCTGTGCACTTCTCCCTGTTTAGTCGCCTCGGTTTCCTTCTGGGGTCACTTTTTGAGGGCAGAATTCTCACTGCCATTTGATGCAGTATTTTGTCTTCACTGTTGAAGGATACTTGCCCTGGTTAAAGATCTTTTTCATTTTCCTGGATGTGTGCTTTTTGGGGTTAGTGGTTCCCCTGTCCTTACGGGTCCCCAGCACTTCGTCTGAGTGCTGTAGTTTGGGGGTGGGAGGTGGGGAGAATTTCCCTTGGATTTCACTGACTATTGGGTCCTGACGGTTGACACTGCTTAGTAACGAGCTTTGGAAACTCATTTACTGTTGTATCTTAATGGTTTTTTCCTTTCCCGGTTTTGCTCTCACTCCCTTTCGGGTTTCTCGGAACAGGAATATAAGCATTCTCCATAGTTTTCATCATATTTCACATGTTAATCTACTGCTTTGTTTTTACAACCACTAATTTTTCCTACAGTCTTACTCTATTCTTCAGTGAGTTTTTCCAGTTGTTTCTTTACTTCAAGAATGTCCATTTGCTCCTTCTTTATAACTTCTATTTATCTATTAAAATTTGCTGTTTTCTTCATTTTTTCCATTTTTTAAAGCATAATGTCAATGTTGACACTAGCTCCATTTTGGGCCTATAGATGGACATCTCTTGAAAAATCTGATTTTTGATTGTTGTGGACACTAAGAATGCTAGCTAGTGTTGAACATCAAGATTTAATCTAAGAAGTGTTGATTTGCAGATCATCTTGATACTTCAAAGTTTGTTTCAGTCTCAGATAGGGCGGATAGAGGACTATTCTCTGTGGACACAGTTCTACCACAGCATGGGTTTTCTGGGTCACTTGAATATCTGGGGCGTTCTGGGGGCTTTCTCTGCTCTTGCTGATCGGTACTTACTGCCTCCCAGTCCGGTGCAGGTTCTAGGAGTGGCCAGCTCAGCTCCCTCCCAAGTGTCCTTTGGGACACTTTCAGCCACCGTGGCGCAGCTTAGTAGCAGCGTCTGACTGGAGACCTGCGGGGCCCTCGTGTGGGTCCACGGATCTCTCCTCTGCATCACCCCCTTCTTTCTGCCGCCTGCCCCACGTGTGCTACCTTCCTCTGCAGGCCAGCACCCTCGTGTCTGTCCTCCCAGTTCAGCGAGGCACCCCTTCCGACTTGGCACCTGAACTGGTCTGCGGGCAGAAGGCCAAGGGGCGGCGGGGCTAGCTGCGGTGAGCCCTTTGCTCGGTGAGGCAGGTCTGCGCGGCTGGCTGCCCAGCGTCAGAGAAGTGACTTCAGAGGTTTGATCAGCGTGATATTGCCAGCTCCCCGAGGTGGGCAGCAGTGGAGTCTTCTAGAGGTGCATGTGTTTATTCCTAACTCATTCTTTAAACTTACCACAAAAATTTACTATTTCATACTGAAAAACCCAAGGATAGTTTTTAATGAGCAGTTTCATTGTTGTAGACAGCTGAGTCTGCAGTTCTGGCTAGTAGGTAGGGAGAGTGTGTGTACACTCCATTCTCTGGGGGCACTCATGGCAGCCACTAGTCTGAGGGCGAAGCTCATTCACAGTTTCACTTCAGTATGTATCTGTTTAACTCATACTGTGAACCCAGGCTCTGTGCTGTGTGCAAGGGTTATAAGAGTGAGAAACTGACCTAAGCAGCAGCCCTAGATTGTGCTGTGATGAGATGGTTCTTTATTTCTGACCAGCAGGCACCTCATTTCAAACACTCCCTTCACCCTCCCTCCCTTTCTTAGCCATTTCTTTATATTTAAATGTTCCTCGTGGATTGAGTGTTTTCTTTCACTGAACAAATCCTCTGTGGCCAGGCTCCGTTCTTGGTGCTGGTAGCGCCGGACTGGTGCTTGCTGGAGCCTGAGCCCGGCTTTAGGCCCTTCTCAGCTGGGGTGCATCTGCGGCACCTTTGCAAGTGCAGCTGGCTGTTCCCTTAAGGCACTTCTCCAGTCGGTGGTGCGTCTCGCCTGGTCTGGTCTCACCTCGCCTCGCCTGGCCTGGCGAGTTTCTTCTGCAGGACTTTGCTGGCAGTGTCTCCTTCATTTTGCTAGCGGCAGGTGTCAGCAGCTCCATCTCATGTTGCCATGCTGTAGTTTTAATTAACTTGAACTTTTTCATTGTTTTTGTACTCTTTTTCTGAAAAATCTAATGTGGATTAATACAAGGGTGGTTCCTATCAACAGGTTAGCCACAAAAAGAAATCAAAGTTAGCTAAAGTGGAGCTGCACAGGGGTCTTCTTTCGTCCAAGATAAACACAGTTGTTTTCTCTCAGGTGTTTCTATTTGAGGTTTTCTTGATACCTGCCACTACCTTCTCAGTGTCTGAGCTCTGCCCAGATGTTGCTCTGTACAGGCATTGCTAATCTCCACTTGCACTGCGCGCAGCCTTTCGTTATGTTGGTTTTAGTGACTTGACTGGTGTGAGAAGGTGACTTCATTTTTCTTAAGGAAACTATTCAGTAGTAAAATTTTTATATACTTTTTAAAAAGTTATAGCAACACTCATGATGAAAAAAATCTGTTCAGTAGAGGACACAGAAACGAGTGTTTTGTACTTTTTGCTAACTTGCTTTTTATACTCTTTGAAATTTAAAGTATTATTTTGGAATGAAACTCCAAATAATGCTTTCAGAGATAATTTTGGATTAAATATTAGTTCATAATTGAATTCCCAAACCTGATTAGTGACACATTCTCGGATTAAAATAATATCATGGCTGTTTTGATTTAGCGGGAAGGTTTGCATCCCACACGGCAGGTGCCAGGACAGAGCACACGGAATAGCTGTTCGTGGCCAAATGGGTCTGATGTGAGCAGCTTCACCCTTGTCTTTGTTACAGGCCAAGCCACGTGCTTTTCTTGTTAACACTGTGCTTAAAAGGGACGATGGGGACTTCCGAAAGAATGGAAGTCACTCACACGGACTTCCTCAGGAATGAAACCAGGTTGTCAGGAAGCTTCTTTACTCGGCTCTGTGTCCTTACTTGATCATACGGAAAGAACGAGTAACTGAAGTACTTGCCGGCATCGCGGGAGGCAGTGATGCTTGTGTGTCTTTCTGGATTCACACCCTGCGGTGAAACTAGGAAAGGACACGCCTCTCTGCCCCGACTGGTGAGGGAGCTGGTTGTGGCACAGTCACTGGCAGCTGGCAGGGGGAACAGCTTAAAGACAGTTCTCAGTGAGAGGGGCGTGGGGCCTCTGGGGATGATGACTGTACCCCAGTCATGTTCACTTATGACAGTGGTTTAAGTTACATGCTACAGACTGGCACTTTCTTCGACTCTTGCTTACCTACTATTATAGCAAGTTTAACTGCAGTGTAGAATAATGACATTGGTAACAGAAACAGGGGCTAATACTTTTACAGTGTTTATGTACCAAGTTCCAGTCTGGTGTCTACTAGTGATGTTTCTTGCTACTGAGTAACAAACCTGGGTGAATAGGATTAGCATAATAATACCTCTCTACTTCATCTAAAGGGGAACTTAGGCCAAAGCAGTGAAGTAGGTCTTTTTACTGTTTATTTAAAAGAGCTATTTGTTTATCAAGGGCCTCAGTTCTTTTCATATATATGTATTAATTGTCTTTTTCCCCAGTTCTTTGTGTTTTTAATGTGCAGATTTCAGGTCTCCCTCCCAAGCCCCCCACTATTTGACGGTTTGGACTTCAAATTTTGTTATTGCAAACAATACCAGGGCAAACATTTTATTCCCTAATTTTTTTTGCAGTTATTAATCAGTTATTTCCATAGGATAAATTCCTACAGGTTTTTTTTTTCTTTAGTTGGACAGTTTTTCCATATAACTGAATTGACTCAATAAATGGATTTTTTTTTTTTTGGACCAAGTAATGAGATGTTTAGGAGTTATCCCAGTGGGGCGGAGAGCAAAACATAAAAGGGAAGTTACCCCAACACACTTCATAGGAACATTGTCCTTTTACTCACCCAATAGATACTCGCTACTCATGTACTATGTACTGTAGGGTCAGTTAAGACCCTCCTGTTGTAATGAGGAAGGCAGAGGTCCAAAGCTGTGGTAAGGCAGGCGCTGTTCAGGTGTCACTGGAGGTGAGGGCGCGGCACTTGGAGTTTGGGAAGGTTGCTCTAGTCATCTTGAAGAAATAAGGGGTTGCAAGTGGGCAGAATAAAGATAGAGCGACTAGGAATCGATGCTCAGAGCTCATAGTGAGCATGGGGTAAGGGGAATGAGAAGTCATACGTGGGTGTCTGTGGAAGGTGAGGTAGCCCCGGGCAGCCGCAGGCAGGGGTGCTCTATGGCTGCGGAGCTCTGCAGCTGGTGCCCAGAGCAGTGACGCTGACACTGGAAAGGAGAATCTGCCACCGTCTGAAGCAGAAGTGGAACTTGGGGGCCGGGGGGGCGCTCCTCAGTCTGCCCTCTGGGCAATGTCTGTGTTCCTTCACCAGCACCTTCTGTGCCCTAAGCAGAGCTGTTCTCAGTGCTTGCAAGCCCCGCGGCCTTCGCGGGGGCGTGCAGCCTTCATCAGCAAGTGAGGTGTGCGAGGCCACACGGAGGGGCTGCTTGGACTGAAATTTCAAGCTGCTCTGCCCTGCCTAGGAGTCGGGGCTCTTCGCTGCTGGACCAAGGCTGTCCTGTGTCTCAGGAAAGGCACACTGGCTGAACACCACGGCCACCTGTGAGGGGGGAGCTTCTGAGTTCTTTCAGGAAGACACAGCTCTTCCTGACACATAGTTTAGGGACTTGAAATTTACATTTTGGCTTTGATTGTAGATGCAGGCTTGGTTGACCATATAAGAAAGAACTTTTTAAGGGAGAATTAACGAGTATTAGTTAGCTACCAGATACTTTTGGGATCAGTGTGCTCATTTTCCATTTCCCACGGTAAGGTCATGCCTGTGGCCCCCCCTTTCTGTGGGACACTTACTGACAGCTCATTGTGGTGGTCACTGCCAGGTTAGGGTGGGAAGAGTCCAGAGGAATCCGGCATTCTGTGTATTTTATGTTCAGCCTTAAACTATCTGCGTCGGTGGTGGGCACCACTAGGACAGTCTGGGGTCAGACTGCCTGCACTTACCGGGCCCAAAGCTGCACTCCGGCAGCGAGCTTTTGAGCTGGTGTCTGAGAAGTGGACTCCCTGGAGAGTTCCTTGAGAACTCTGACGTCACACAACTATGGCTCTTAGACGCTGAAAGTCTCATGTGGAAAATAAACATTTAAGTATTGTTACATTTGCTTTACAAAAGTGGTCAAGATTTTCTTGTTATAGACTTAAAGATCTCCACTTTAATCTTACACAGGCACCTAACGTACAAGCATTGTGACGTATTGTTGTTTGTAGTTTTAAAAGTTTTTGACATTCTTGAACACCCTACAGTCTTGAAAGCACTACTGTTGCACAGGTCAGAAGATGGAATGTTAGCATGTGAACGCATCTTTTAATCCTCGCCTTTTATTTTGTTGTAGGAGGAGAGACTTCAGCATGCAAACCTTCATCTGTTCGGCTTGCACCGTCATTTTCATTCCATGCTGCTGGCCTTCAGATGGCTGGACAGATGCCCCATTCACATCAGTACAGTGACCGTCGCCAGCCAAACATAAGTGACCAACAGGTCTCTGCCTTATCTTATTCTGACCAGATTCAGCAACCTCTAACTAACCAGGTAAGTTCACGATGATTTGGGATGATGCTTCATTCTCTAAAGTGGTGGGATGATGAACAGGCGAAATGTTTCCCTGGTTCTCAGTTTATAGGTCATGGGGGGATCTGGATTCCCAGTGTGACACTAAGAAGTTTACATTACAAAGTTTATTAGTTTTTCTACTCTCTGTATACTTCATTTAATTAAAAATAGTGTCATAATCAAAACCATACTCAATCATTCTGTAGTAAGGAGGGGAAAAGTTACTTGTAAAGAGCATAGTTAAATAAAAAAAAGCTTATCTTTATGGGTAGATAGTTACATAGAAAAAGCAAGTAAGATTCCATTATATAGCAAATTTGGAGAGCTGATTTGATGCTGTCGCAGACTGCTTGCACACATATTTATGAAAATAAATATGAAACTCCTGAAAATTAAAAAGAAAAATGTATTCTGTGAATTAGCCATCCTGTTCACTCTGCTATTCAGACCAGTGACTTGGCAAATGTGTATCCATGGGATACGCATGTATCCCGTGTAGAGAGTCACGCCAGGTCTCGGGGGGGTGTGCCAGGGCCGGGTATCTCACATGGAATGTGCGTGCACTTCACTAGCTTCCTAACTAGCTGTGTTCACTGTGTTGATTTTGGATAGGGAGAGCATCTTACTAGTCGTGTTTTTAAAAGTCTTCTCCTGTGGCATTGAGGGTGTGCTGAGCACTCTAGCGGCTGCTTTTCCACGTACTCAGGAATTTGGGTCGGCACTGCTTATTTAGGTCACGAGTGATCATCAAAAATGAAGAAACACTAAGAGCATTTCTTGCGCTGGATTGTTTGGAGGCGCAATAATCCAGTAACGTAGTTTCTCTGAGCAGGTGACAGCATGAAGGGGCAGGGCACCCTCGTGCGCTGCCAGAGCGGTCAGTCACTACGCTGGCATGGCATCCCGAGGTGTATGTCGCCTGTGACTGGCATTCCCAGTCAGACTGCTACCAAGGTAAATGAGGGAAGACTTAAGAACTTGTTTAATGGAGTAAATCGAGAAGTTCTCTGTGTGACAGTTGGAACAGTTGGTCAGAGCACTGAAGTTTGGAAAGTGATTAATTTTGTGCTAGGAGAAAATTGTGTGCGTGCCCCAAAGTAATACTAGCACAGTGACCTGTTGCCATGGTGCCGTTGACAAGGAGAGTGGGTGTGGCTTCATCCGGCTGCTCCAAGCAGCCCATCATGCAGGTGCCTGTTTTTAATCAGGTCTGCTGCTGAAAGACCTGGGCCCCGTTTGGATTTCTCTAGCGTGTGAGCAGCCTCCTTCCTCCCCCTGCATCACCCTTTCAGCTCCAGCACCTGGCATCTGTGGCGGCTCGAAAGTGTTCTAGTCTTTCAAAGTTATTTTTATGGCTATAGTATTGTAAAAGATAATTTAGTTAGCAAATTACCTATTTTTAGACACAACTAATATCTTATTTGTCTGTGGATTATTTTAAAGTAAGAGATGATTCATTTAGTATTTCCATTTCACGATGTAAAATATTTCTAAAGATTCATATGTTATAAAAGACTGTCTTGTAAGTAACAGTGTTCTGCCAGACCTCAGAAATCTCTGGGTCTGATTGGGTGCTCACGGGTGGAGACTTCCTCAGCGTGCTGGTGGGCTGCACCGGCGCTGTGCTGAGGGGGAAGGCGGTGCGTGTGGCGGCTTCGGCTGGTCGTGTGACGTGCACCTCGAGTCCAGTCACGTGAGCCCACTGTGGGTTCCCCGGATGTAAGATGGGGACCTGAGACAGGACCCCGCACCCCACGTGCCTTCTAGTTTTCATTATTGGTTTGCAGTTTGCCCTGGTTGATCATATCCCATCAGTGTCTTCTGAATCAGGTTTGTTGTGCAAGTAAGTTGAGACAAACTGCCTTTAACGTTTTATTTCTGCTAGTTAGTTGGTCTTACGTGAATGCATTTGGTACAAGTTTAAATGTGGTTTTGTTCAAAAGATAAATTTAGGCCACAGGAAGTGCAGTAGTGTGGACGCAGAGAAGCGCGGTTGGACTGGGCCTGCCGGTCTCTGGGCCGCGCGTCCACACCCCTCGGGCCCTGACTGGCGCTTGACCGGCTGCCAGCTTTCTTGGTGGCGCAGAACAGCCGGCAAGCAGAGCAGAGTTGTGGCCCTCCGTTACTTAATTTTTCCTACAGAAGGAAAAATTAAGTAAAATACATTTTTGAGTACATTCTGGAGTTCACACCATGGAATCCTTTCAGGAAAAAGGCCTTCACTCTCCACTCCACGTGGGAGTTGTGAGCCGCGAGGTGTGAAGGGCGGGGTGTGGCCTTTTCTCCCTCTGAGCGCCTCAGGAGGCACAAGGGGTGGCACGTCCACTTTCCTTTTGGCAGGGAGGATACCCTGCGGGGGGCGCACTGAGAGGGGCTCCCCATCTGCGGCTTGGCGAGCAGCGTGGCCCTCTGAACACCTTGGGCTTTTGGGCTTTTCGCCCGCTGGGGAAGCAGGGAGGGGGCTGGTGGCCTCACGCTGCCTTCTGACTGCAAGAAGCAGGGAGTGGAGAAAGCACCGGGTGGTGCGTAGGGCCGGCCTGGGCCTTCGTGTGGCTGTGACCCGGGAGTTGGAAACGTGTCCTCATCTGGAGCTGTGCTTATGGCAGCACACAAAGTTTGATTACCTAACGTGAAATCGCAAAGAAACCTAGTGAAGGGTGTGTTACTTATTTTGTCGGCGTGAATTTGTTCGTTTCACATATTTTGATCCCTTTCTGTGTACAAGGCACCATTTGAAGCTCTGAAATAACAGTCTGGTCTGAAGTCCAGTTTCTGTAGACGGACAGTATCTGTTTTAATTTGTGTTGCCAAAAGTAGATAAGAAAAATAATGTATTTAGAATTAGCTATTGATCTGGCCTTGTGAGCAAGTCTGGTCTGTCGTGGAGGGAGTCAGCGACATTTTGCCATGCCAAGCACATGGGCATGCTTCGACACGGAGTTCTGTGTATATCCAATTTCATGTATGTACCAGACAGTTAAAATGGTTTCCCTGATTGTATGGTTTTGGTATTTTGAGTGAATATAGTGACTCCTGTAAAGCTACTTCCGCCTGTTTCCATTTCAGGTGTCTGAAATAGCAGTGGAATTGCAGATGACTGAATTAAAAGAGCAAATACGGAGTTTTATACTTAACGAATTCCAATAAGTACATATGCTTATTTTATTGGTACTCACTGTGCACGACTCAGCTATTTTGCCCAACAAATAGCCAAAAGAAGGTAGAGTGGGCTTAAGCGTGGACAGGGAGGGCCCGGAGTCCCGACGAGCGGAGACAGCCCGCCCTCTCGCGCCTGCCCTCTGCCTGGCTCTGGGGCCGTGGCCAGGTAATTTGGCACCAGAGACTCCACTCTTATGTTTGTAAAGTGCTGGAAGAGTGTGACCTGTTGTCTCGGCCGGCGGCAGACCCACACACGCGCCCGTGAGGCGCAGGCCCACACTGGGGCGGCGCCGCCCCCTACGCCGCGGCCTGGCCTTCACTGAGCTCTTCAGTGTTGCTCTTGCTCCTAACCACAGTCAGCTTCCCGCCACCTGCTCACCGTGGCAGTGAACTCCTGTGTAGCTCTGGTTTTGTGGAACCCGCCAGGGAGCTGCACATCATCATCCCAGATGGGCTTGCGGAGTAGATGCCTCGCAGAGGGACAGTGCCGGCGCCCAGGCCGGCAGGGTGAAACAGGAAGCCTGAGGGGGCTGCACCCCTGCGCCCAGTGCACGGGCTTCAGGCCACATGCTGTCCCCAACGTCTGTTCGTTACTTAGGTATCTGGGCACCGGACAGCAGGTCAGGGTAAGTGCGAGGAGCCTGTGGCGTACTTCACTGTCCCTCTGTTTATTTTTAGAAAAATAGAACTGTTTGAGTGATTGATCCGAATTTTCTTACTAATGTCATCTATTCAAATGGCCTAAAATTATGGAGAGTCTTCCCCTTTAGTCCTCCTTAACAAGGGAGAGGATCGAGACAAGAGACATGTGAACCTAGCCCAGAACTCGCGGCTGAGTCTCCGGTGGGGCACGTTGGCACCTAAGGGCGGTGGGGGAGACCAGTGCTGACCCGTGTGAGGAGACGCGCCCAGGACACCGCCTGGCTCCCCCTTCCGCCTCCACCTGGGCGAGCCTGCATGTTCTGGCCAACGTCCCTGTCCAGCCGTTGAGCTGCTGCTTTGCTCATGTGGGTTAGTTTGAGCTGCGTCCACTACCCCAGCACTGCACGCTTCTCTGGGCCCATGGCGGGGTGTGTTTGCTGTCGCTGTGCCCCGCACACTAACCCAAGTGCCCTTTGAGGGGGCTGCCTGTTTCCCAGCAGGCTTTCTGGTGACATGTCTGTGGGCATGGCGGTAACCCAGGGGTGGGCAGTGGTCATGACTTGGGCACCTTGATGCAGGTTTGGCTCCCTTGGGACCCCCTCCCCACCCTTGCTGAAGCATGACAAGCGCAGTCATGTGTCAGATTGGCACAGAGTGGGAACCCACTACTCGGCCTTCTGGGTAGTGGGGGTGGTGCTTCAAGGCTGTCCCCACCAAAATCCCTTAGCTAGAAATGTCTAGTGGGGAGCTCGGAGTTGAACAACCTAGCGGATGGGAAGAGCCTGGTTTAGGATTGAGGAGCTTGTGAAGTATAGTGAAATGAGTTTCTAAAAGAAATTCATTAGCCATAGCTCATGGTGGTCATCTCCATCATTGGTGTGATGGATTCATTGGTGATTCAACAAGTAAAAGCCATGTCCCTGGTGCGACTTCAGGCGAGGGCAGTGTGACTGAGCAAACGCCTGGCCTTGGGGGATTTCCTTGTAGTGAAAGATGAAAGATGGCAGAAGGCAGTGAGTGAGTAAATGTATGTAGGGGGCTGGGAGTGTGTGCACGGCGTGATAGTCACTGTGGACAGACAAAGCAGGGCTGGGGAGGGCTCGTGGAGGGCAGTGTCCGGCACAGGAGGACCACTTTACTGGGTCAGAGACATGAGTCAGGTCTCTGGCCCTGGGGCACATGCCAGTTAGCGAGCAGCACCCCACAGTGTTTGGAGCTGTCCTGCTGCAGCACCTGGAGGGACACAGCTCCCCCACGGCCAGCCAGCTCTGTCCTGCCAGCTAGACCCAGGTCTTTGGACTCTGGAAGTCACCTGTGAGTGCTGGGTTTGTCTTCGCCTGCCAGGTCAGGCTTTGGGAAGAAATCTTTGCTTGCGTGAATTGTGCCATGAAAGGCGGCTTTTTGGGCTGCAGTATGTGTCTTGAACCAGAGATGCAGCCCAGGCAGCTGGGCGTGGTCTCGTGCTTATTGATTGCTCCAGTGATTGTCTTCGTTGGAATCCGGCGAGAGAGACAATGTGTGATCTTCTAGCATAGTTGCCTTTTTTTTTTAAAAAAAAAAAGATGTATTTATTTATGCACACAGAACTAGGGTACAGGCCAGAGGTGTGAGAGTTGTGAGAGGATTCACCAGAGACAGAGTGGGGAGCAGAACAGGCAGATTGACAGAAACGCACTGCTGAGAGGAGCAGCGGGCGGTCAGGAGAGGTCTGCGGCGCAGTGTGGGTCACCCCCGGGGCGGGGATAGAACTCATGCTGAAGTAGCTTTAGCTTAGTGCTCTGCTTTAACCTGCTGCGCCACCAGGGAGGGCCACATAATTATCATTTTTTAAAAAGATTTATATATTTATGCATACAAGAGCTGGGGTGTAGGCCAGAGGTGAGAGGACTCCCCAGGCAGTGTGGGGAGCAGAAAAGGTAGATCCACTGAAAACACTGCTGAGGGAAGTAGCGGAGGAGACAGGAGAGGATCTGTGGGTCACTCCCTGACTGAGGATCACACTTGTGCTGCAGTGGCTACAGGTAGCTTCCCAGTGCTGTGGCTTAGCCCATTGCGCCACCAGGGAGGGCCAGTTGTCATTTTTAAAATGGCTGCAGAAGAGGGGGAATTTATACCAGTGCGGTATGTAGTTAAAGTGCTAGTCTTTTCTGTCTATTTAAGGTGATGCCTGATATTGTCATGTTACAGAGGCGGATGCCCCAAACCTTCCGTGACCCCGCAACTGCTCCTCTGAGAAAACTTTCTGTTGACTTGATCAAAACATACAAGCATATTAATGAGGTAAGACTACTGATATGTTACAATGGAATCTATCTTGCAGTCGCATATAGGGGAGAAGCAGTCAGCAGCGGCCATCGACCTCTTTAGACATATTGAAGTTTTCTCCTCAGTGTCATTACGCTGATGGTTATTATAAAGACTGGTAAGTTAGCCATGCAAAGAGAACAGGACAAGAATTAGGTGGGAGAAAGAAGATGCATCATCAAGGACTGCAGAAAATGAATTGTGGGTGACTTCTCCTTTTCCCCAAAGTCGTAAAAATAAGTGCTCAGTCACCATTTTACAGTAATTTTTCTCTAAAGAAAAGGTAAAGGGGAGGGACCGATGATGCGGTGAAAGTGTGTGTGCTTTAGCACTTCGCTCAGATTTATCAGTTTCTACTCTGCTATGGATGTCAGTGGCCCTGCGATACAGTTAATACCCAGTTACCAGGCACTTGGCCTAGTTTATTTGATCTCTGTATTTCTTTGGTTTTAAGTTCTTTTAAAATTTCATGTGTGTTCATTTATCTCTATCCATTTGTAAGATATCTGAAAGCCTTTTAAGTGGAATAAGCAGGATAAAAGATAGCACTTTGAATTACTTACAACTTGGTGCTTTGCCACTAAAAATTATTTTTCTGGTCTCTTAGAACTTGATTGCCACTTCCAGCCTAAACTCTAGCCCCATCATTAATTTTTAAATGAATCACTACTATTAATAACTTTTCATTATAAAGTGAACTCTTCAGTGGACCTCCTTTTGCTTCCTTTACTCTCCTAGTGAGAACCCCGCATTCCCCCACAAGCTTATCCCCGACCAGCTGTCGAGCGTTTAGCTAGAGAGGCACTCTTACACATGTAGACGTTTCATCACTCCTTGGTGCTGTTTAATGCCAGTGTTAGATTGCTGTACAGTGTGGTAAGAAAAAGTAAGCTGAACTCAGTGGAAGGGACATTTCTATGGATTTTGTACACAGTGAATGTGTTCTAAAAGATGCATCGAGTCATTTGGGGTGTCTAAAAATAGAATCTAATAAATGGATAACAACTTGTGTTAATTTAACATCTCATAAGTTGTTGACAAAGCTACTGTTAATACTATCGTTAGTAGTAGTTTTGTTGAAGCGAAAGTTTTTCTATGTAAATTCTAAAGTGACTTATAATTACCTCTAAATTCATTAGCAGTTACTTGGAATACTGCTTATTTTTACCTTTACTAGTCTTAGAAGCTCATAAGAAAACCAGTATGGCAGATCAGCCATGAGGGTCGATGGCCTTTATGGAGTGTCTTGTGGTTGGGGGTGTGCCTTTTCCACGTAACAGTTGGTTGTATTGACTTAAAAACTGGGCATCTCGCAGAGGAACTTTGTACTTTGAGTTCCTCCACACTTACACTTCAACCTAAAAAAAAAAAAAAATTTATTTATTTTTGCTATAAGATCAAATACAAAGTTTGAATTGACTAGAAGGGCCCAGGAGGGAATGTGATCATGAGGCAGATGAAAGTGTTTGGCATTTGCTGATTTAGATCAGCGTTTATATTTTACAAAGTTTCATGTTAGGCCCTTAAGATCAGTGCCAACTGGGCTGTATACATTGTAGCTTACTAGTTGAGTAGGAAACTGGTCCAGTCCCGCTCCCCTTCTTAAATCGGGGCGCTTGAACCGGTCAGAGGACATCTGTGTATAACACACATCAACAGTGTCAAAGTGAAGCTTGCTCAGGCCCTGCCCCTGTACCTGCGTTGGTGGGAGGCTCACCCCACACCTCAGAGATGAGCTGGTTTTCTGCATGTCCCAAATGGCACCGCCGCCCGCAGAGGGCAGGGCGTCTCTCCGCACTGGGCCGCGAGCGCCGCCCACCCGCGAGGCCCTGCCCGCGCGGTCACGCAGCCGCCCCTGCCCCTTTCAGGTCTACTATGCAAAGAAGAAGCGGCGGCACCAGCAGGGCCAGGGAGACGACTCCAGCCACAAGAAGGAGCGGAAGGTCTACAACGACGGCTACGACGACGACAACTACGACTACATCGTGAAGAACGGCGAGAAGTGGATGGACCGCTACGAGATCGACTCCCTCATTGGCAAAGGCTCCTTCGGACAGGTGAGGGCGCGGTCTGGCCGGGGGAGCCGCTCCCGCTGCTGGCGGCTGAGCCGTGGGGTGACGCCGCCTCCCCGGCCAGGGCAGCCGGCCGCTGGGAGCCGACTCTGCGCCGCGAGCGGCTGAGGTTGAGCCGTAAGGGTCGGTGTTGCCGCTTTCCTGTGGGCTCTGCGTCGTCTGTGGATGACTCTTCTTTGCGTGTGCTAGAGATAACTACCTTCTGCCTGAGCCAATGAAGAGAAAAGCTACGTTCTCAGCTGGCACAGCCGGGGCCCTCTCACTTTCTGGGGAGCTTGAAAATCCTGGGCTGTGCCCTGGACCTTCTCCCAACTCACCCTCCAGCTATGTGAAGCCTCAGTGTGGGCAGCGGTCTCCCGAGTCTTCTCTCCCAGCCCTCACAGTGCCAGCATTGCCAGTTGCTTGATGGGTGATTCTGGTGGGCAGGAGCACTCAGGCAGCTTCCACCAGGAAGGACCTGGGGAGCCCAGGTGGGCTTCCCTTCCCTTTTTCATGCTTGCCGCTTCTCCACCCACGCCCCTCCCCGCCTGCACAAGGCCACTGACCCTAAATTCATGGCCAGACCCAGAGCTTAAGCACTTGTGAGAGCCCTTTTCTCTCATGGAGGGACCCCCCCCCCAGCTGTTCCCACTTATAAATCGTCCTCTCTTATCACATCTTAGCTGCTTTGTTTGTGGTCTGATTTTCTGGTTTTTTTTCCAAACAATGTATGCATTTGTGCATACAGAACTGGGGCACAGGCCGGAGGTGCAGGGATGGTGAGAGGCTTCACCAGAGGCAGAGTGGGGAGCAGAACAGGCCGGCTGACGAAATACACTGCTGAGGGGAGCAACTGGCGGGTCAGGAGAGGTCTCCCGCACCCTGTGGGTAACCTCCGGGACGGGGATCGAACTCATGCAGAAGTGGCTTTAGCTTCTCAGTGCCGTGCTTTAACCCGCTGCGCCACCAGGGAGGGCCCTGATTTACTATTAATCCCAGTTTCCTTTGCCTTTTAACCTTTGTTCAGTGAGAGGGTTATTAACCGGTGATCTAAATATTTCTTGTTACTTTTCAGGGATGAGGATAGAGTGAGGTTCAAAAATGAATTTTCTCAAAGTGCCTTTTCCCATTTTTCTCCCTTTTTAAAAAATTGTGGGACCTGTACGCTCTTTGTGTTGAGAGAAAGCAAAATACGCCTCTTTTCGACCTGGAGGAGGAGCTCATCGTGTGTCAGTCTAATTATGCTTTGGGCAGAAAGTGTATTGCGAGCCAATAGCAGCCACAGGCAGAGGAATCAAAGCTATGACATGCATAGAAATGTGAACAGGGGTGTGGGAAGAGCCCCATAATGCCAGCGTGGCTTTTACATATGGCTGTCTTCATTTTTTTCACCCCCTTTTCGTCTAAGTTCGGGGATTTTCAGAGTTTGGGAGTCGCTCCATGGAAGTCTTTTGTTAGAAGCAGCTTCTGCTTCTCTATCAAAGCCTCTTAAGGATAGTTCTGAGGCCCAGCTCTAAATAAGCCTGTGGTCGCCCTTGATATAGGGACTGCTGTCTGCCTCTGGAAACTCTCTGACTTCTAGGCCTTTATCTCAGCCAGACCATGTTTCTCACTTCTGCAATACCCACCGTGAACACTGGCCATGCAGCATGTTCTCTAAGCTTCCTTTTTTGAAATACTCGGTCTTAGGCTCAAAGGGATTTGTTATCCTGCCCTTTGCCTTAACTTTCTTGTACTCGACTTCCTAAGAGCAACTGAGCATACTTAACCTCTTCAGGCACATCACACGCCACCTCACTCCGTCAGTGATGCCTCTGCCTGGTGTGTCCAGGTCAGCACTGTCCATGTCGACACGGTCGTGTTCTCTCTGTGCTGTGTGCCAGATCCTGCCTGGCAGTGGTTGTCTGTCCTGATGGCACTTTTGATACTTCCTAGGGAGCTTTGAGAAATAAGAAAGGATTATTGCTTAGACTCCAAACCAGTGAAGGCAGACTGTGACTGGAGCCTGGGCACTGTGGTGTGCTAGGGCCCCCCCTCGAACTTGTCAGTAGAGGTGAAAACTGCTGCGTCAACATTCTGCCAGTTAACTATTTGCTAAGCCTGTAAATAGTCAGGTCCCCACGTGTGTCCTTTGTCCAGTGGATCTGGGCACTGAGCTGTGACTTTCAGGCCATCGGGAGAGCCAGTGAAGTCAAAGAATATTAAAACCACTTGGTGGCTGTATATATATGGGCAGCTTCAGATTTGAAGGACGATGGGTTATAATAGCTTTAGAACTGAGCAGAAACCAGAAAACACCACACTTTACTTTAGAAGTTTTCTTTCAGTCGTACTGTTTGTCTTTGACAGTGGATTTCTCCTTGGCTGGTGAGGATCTTGGGCTCCGACTCCATTCTCTTCCTCTTCCTCTCCCTCAGCGCTTCTCAGCCTACACGCTCACGCTTCATTCAGACTGTGCAGCATTATACACGTGCCTCACACCTCACCGGGTGGTTGTTTCTGGCTGTTAGAGATAAAAGGGTGTTTGTTTGTTTCTAAATCTGTGTACTGATTCTCCAACTTTTATGGAAATGTTTTTGTTAATGGTGGCATGGAAATCATTTTAAATGAATAAAATTTAAAATAAAGAGATGCGTGCTGATATTGCTTGTGAGCACTCTGCTTAGCATTCGCTCTAATTTAAAGGCTACCAGACCCTCCACTTCCAGCATTTTGTTTATGCTATGGAACTTTATTTGTACTTGATTTTTTTTTTAATTTTAGTTTAGACTAATTCGTCTGTTACATATATATATTTCTGTTGATGAAAAATCTAGTTAGGAAGCTAACACATTCTTTCAGATCACTTAGAACTTTTTAAATGTTTCACAGTCTTAGTAAGAAAGCTGGAAAATCAAGACACTTGTTAAAATTCACAATTTATTTCAGCAAGAAGAAAATAGTTAATCAAATTAGCTAACTGTTTTGTGGAATTAAGTATGCAAAAGTAACTCAATTTGAAAAGATTGACTTAAAGTGATGACTAGTAAAAGGTTGTTGAATGGGAATGGATAGGGACTCTGAATTTAAAGCGAGAATGAGGTCAATGTGCCATTAAGGGGAATTGTAAACTATTGTGAAATGGTTACCATGAAACAGAGAATTACTCCTCTTTTCTCCCTCAGGTTGTGAAGGCATATGATCGTGTGGAGCAAGAATGGGTTGCCATTAAAATAATAAAGAACAAGAAAGCTTTCCTGAATCAGGCCCAGATAGAAGTTCGACTTCTTGAGCTCATGAACAAACACGATACTGAAATGAAATACTACATAGGTAAGCAGAGCTCATGCCCTGCCCTGAGCTCAGATTGAGCAAGTGGTGTTTGTTTTTTCTAAATGAAAATATGTTGATTTTATCTTAAAGACACTCTTTAAAAATTCAGCTGTTTAGTTCTACTGGGCGTGGAAGTGTTAGGGGGGAAGGATGTCCCGAAGGACCTCTACAGATACAGGTTTTGTGGACTCCACTCCCTACTCCAGTCACTGAAACCAACTCCCATCATCACCAAAGGGAGGACTGTGTGCAAGGACCCAAGGGCTGAGCTAAGCAGCCATTTTGAGACTTTGGGGATATAAACAAAGGAGACCTGTTGAGCTGAGTCTCTCTCCCCCTTGGCCTCATGGCAGGCGGCTGGTCGCTTGGCTCTTGGTCAGCTTTCAATGTGCTATTGGGGTTCCAAGTCAGCGGAACTGGTAGGATGCCCTAGTTAACTTGTGTCTCTCTCTCTTTCTTTCCCTGGGTTGTTCCTTTTCCTTTCCCCTTGTAAATGAGCCCATTACTTAGCTTTTTGTGTATGTCTGCAGTAGAGTTGGATCATAAGCACGTGGGTGAGGACCCACAGACAGGCACCCCAGGTCACATTGGGCCTGGCACTTGTACTCACAATCTTGGGGAACGTGCATCCTGCATGATGCACAGTTTAGAAACAAATGAAGAAGAGCATGTTTGCACCCCCAACTTGTAAGCACCATTTGCTTGCTTAAAATGATGCATTTTGTTTAGAAAGTCTCCTTTAAGGCGGCATTAAGCCTTTCTAAGACAGCTGAGGAGTCAGAGTAAGCTAGCATGTTGTTAGTGGCTGGAGAGCCATGTTTGGAGTGTCCGAGCTTCCTCTCAGGCGGTTTGTGAGTAGGACAGCATTAGAAATTGGCAAGTACACTACATTGGAAAGGTGGGCACAGCCAGCACCTGTTGGACTCTGCCACATTCCTGTGCACTTCTGCCACCACCTGTAATAAGCATAACCGTCCTGAAGGAGCCACGCGCCCGGTGCCAGGACTCTGGAGTGCAGCGCTGAACCTCTCTGCCTGACTGTGTGTTTCCTTGTCATCTGGGTCTTTCTGAAAACGAAGTGGAGAGAGAACTGTGAAAACGGTGACTCGAAGGTCAATTGACCTAAACATCTTCTAATTATATTCCCTTCAATCCTATTTTAGTATTATTTTTAATGAAATCCAAGACTTCGGTGATGGTAAGACTCCATTATTCTGTATATCACCAGGAACCAAATTGTTGCTGAGTCTGAATGTCAGATGTCATCAGTTGAGGTAGAGAGCTTGTGGCTAGTTCACTACAGAAGCTCCCGGAGGCATGGGCACCACCCAGAAATGCGCCCTCAGGGGTGCCAGCTGTCTCTGACAATGGAAAGTGAGACTTCCCTGTTTCAGAAACCAGGTGGATGTTTAGGTCCTTCAGTCTCCTCCAGCCCATCCCTGTGACACAAGCAAAAGTTGGAGATTTTGAGGTGTAAGATTTAGGTACTCAGATTTCATTATGAGACATCTCTCTCTTCCATCGTTAGCAAAAAATGGAGCTTATACTATTCATTTCCCTCATTCTTGGGCCCAACAGAGGCAGTGAGCAGCTCTCCAGATAGTCTGCAGAGAAACCTTTTATGATACTGACTTTGAGACATGGTGGTTTTGCCATCCCGGTGAGTTCCAGGTGCTATCAAGTTTAGTGAACGTGAGACTTGTCCCCAGGGAGGACGCCCGTGGGGGGGCCTCGTTTGGTTTATTGAGTGCTCATCTGATGCGAGGTCCCTGTTGGTACTTGGGGTTCAATCTTACAGCAGCTCAGCAAGTACTAAGCTTTGTTAGGAGGTCCACAGTGACTGTCTCCCCACACAGTTTCTTCTTGTGGTCAACTTTCTTTAAAGTTTTCACAAATCTCCATTCTTGGTGAGATGTCTCAGTAGGTGCCTAGGTTATGAACTGCTAGCACCTCACAAAGCGTGGTTTCTGGACACCTGCTTTGCCCGAGAGACAGTCAGCCTAGGGCTTCCGTGGTAATGAGCACAAACGGCTGCTCGCGCTGCCACCCAAGGCCCCGCACAGGAGACAGCGTGTCTCGGCCCCCCGACGGCTGCCCCGCGCCGTGGCCGCAGACCGGGCCCCACCAGCCTCATGGCGAGTGGGCTTCGGTAAGCCAGGCGCTTGCCTGTCACAGCCCGGGAGGGGATCACCCACACATCCTCAGTATCGTGTCTTACTCTGCTGCTTGTGCCTTCAGACCTGGCTTAATTTTTTCCTAAGAGAGATTTTGGAGGCATGGCTTGTGTGTTAATACTGCTTATTGCAGATACTACGCTGGTTTCCTTTCTCAGACAGGCAGTTCAGATATTCTTACATGATTACAGAATATGCTGCTACTGCAGAATGCTGATTCCTACTCTTAACTTGCTTTCCACTGTACAGACACCAGGGTGATTGTCTGATTGAACATTTGAATGTTTGAGGGTACATGCATTTTTATTGGTTATGTAATTTAAAATGAAACTTTTTTTTCTTTCAGTGCATTTGAAACGCCACTTTATGTTTCGAAACCATCTCTGTTTAGTTTTTGAAATGCTGTCCTACAACCTCTATGATTTGTTGAGGAACACCAATTTCCGAGGTGTCTCTTTGAACCTCACACGGAAATTTGCACAGCAGATGTGCACTGCCCTGCTTTTCCTCGCGACTCCAGAGCTTAGTATCATTCACTGTGACCTAAAACCTGAGAATATCCTTCTTTGCAACCCCAAACGCAGTGCAATCAAGATTGTTGATTTTGGCAGTTCTTGTCAACTGGGGCAGAGGGTGAGTATGTTTCTGGGCATGGGAATCAAAGTCAGGTGGGCGGGACAGCCGGGGCGGGCACTTGAGCTGCTCCAGCTGCTTCTCCTGTGCGTCAGCGACCATCTTGCTGTACTGTGCATTTCGGAGGAAGCCTCAGTGGTCACCTTTAGAATGCAGCGCGTGAGTCACCTTGTATTGATAAATTGGGGAAAGTACCTTTTAAAATGCAAATAGAGGTAAGGCTTGATATTAGAAGATACTGGTTTTTCAAAGTGGATTTTAACGAAAAGGAAATGGATAAATATTGGAGGATTTCCCAGTTGAGGGTGTAGTGTAAATTTGGGGAAATTGGAGTGCTGAAACATTTAACCCGTGCTGCCCAGTATTTCTCTGCGGTTGATCGGGTGAGGTATTCTTCCTCAAAAAGTGATTGCTGGGTTAAAAAATGCAGATAATTTTGCATTACATATGGTAATTGTAAAGAAATTACATAGTGCTAGACATCCTGTTTTAATAAATAAGTAAAAAAATTTTTTTCTTTAATGTATAAAGCCTGGCACATGTCCAAGCTGGCTTTCTGAAAGCAGTGTGACCATAGCAACTGGCACGTTTAACTCTAATTCGGAAAAGCAAATTTTTCTTGCTTTGGCATTTTGAAAACTACTCTAGCAGCATGTTTAAGCATGTAAATCAGGAGTTACAGGTTGTTCCCTTCTTGAAAGGAACTAAGGTTGCCATTTGATTGCATTTCACTCATTGAAGTGCTGTGACTATTTACTGGGCAGTATTAAAACTTCATTTATAAAGGACAGAAGCACTACTGACATTCAGATCGTTCTCTTTCATTTTCTTCTTGTTCTAAATTAGTGAGATTTCCTGTTCTGCCCCTGATCATGAAGCTTTAGAGCTAAGTAACAGGGTTATCTGTGTTTTGCTACTTTCTGCAAATTATCATATGTTGTAGATTATGGAATTTTACAATGTTGTAGATGACGGAATTTTTTAAAAATCAAAAGAAATAGGAAGCAAAACTTGCAGTTTCAGATGCCTCTGGAAATCAAGGCACGGTCACCATTTTTAAGGTGTGATAAAGTATGGACAGTGGAAAATGCATGCCCCCTTGAGAGAGGTTTATTTCCGACTTGGAGAAACTTTGCCCTGTTCAAACCAAGCGTGTGTTCTGCCCCGACAGTACCGCTGCTCTTTCTCTGCTGCAGACAGAGACCTGCCTGCCGCGCAGCGAGCTGTGACTGGCTGCCGCAGAGAGCTGCACGGAGTCGTGGCCACAGCACATTAAGTAGTGCCTTAGCCCCAGCCGCTGTCAGGAGAGGAACAGCTCTGTTTGTTCTGGAGAGCAGCCTCGGTCACCGGACCAGCACTTGACCCTCCAGGCAGGGCGGAAGGCGCACTTCCTCAGCTGTGGGGGAAGAAGGCAGTCTCAGTGGCTGGGAAACTTTTGGTCTGAAGGGTCTTGTTGATGCTGTTGGCTTATTACATCTTGGAAGCGTGGCGCTTTTCCCTGGTGCCGTTGATTTAGACCTTATGTTGGAGGGACCGGACACTTGAGGTTACTGCTGAAGACGTGGCTGGACTTCTAGGTGGGAGCCACGGGCATTTTCTGTGAGAAGGCAGTGACGCACGACTGGCTGCCTGGTGTGAGGGCTAAGTTAAGAAGCTTAGTTTAGATGAGCTGGTTTCTTTCTCTTTTTAAATAAAACTTTCTTTGCTTTAACAATATTTCAAATTAAAATGACATTTGGAAATATAATGACCAGTATAGTACAGATGTGTTCATTTTCAATTAGTTGGTTATTTCAATTATTAAGGTTATTTGACCCTTCAGTTTGAAAATACATTTTGTTAGGCTAATTTAAATGCAGCTTAACAGTTAAATTAATGGTAAACCAGGTGCCATCCACCACAGGAAAAAATGATTAATAGAGAGGGTAATTATTCTCATTAATAATTTTTTCTAGTTGTACATAGTTGTTTGTGTTAAGATGTATCTCAGTTGCCAGTTAGAGTTGGACTAAATCAAAGGGGTTGACTTGTGCATATTTTGCATTTCACAACCAGATTGAGCACTTGATTGAAATGTTTAAACAATATTTATAGTTTACTTTAGAATTAATAAATGAAACCCGAATTTAGGAGTTAGCCTTTTCCCCTGTTAATAGATCAGTGTTCATAATCCAGTGTTGACCAGAATTTGCAACTAATACTACTTGGAAATCTCTTCCAGATATACCAGTATATTCAGAGTCGCTTTTATCGGTCCCCAGAGGTGCTACTGGGCATGCCTTATGACCTTGCTATCGACATGTGGTCCCTGGGCTGTATTCTGGTTGAGATGCACACTGGGGAGCCTCTGTTCAGCGGCGCCAATGAGGTATGTGGTAGGTCGCTGGAGTCGTTCTCCTTGTGGTTCGTGTCTTTTCCCGTCCAGGGCATTGCGTCCTGGAAGCTGTTCTTAGGAAAAGCTGCCCGTTCACCAACCCAGTCATTTTATCTTGCAAATGTTGTCGTTTTTTAACTGACATCCATTCTCAGAATGATACGTAAGTGAATTTAGAATCAAGATAGGAAGTGAGATCTTTAAAATCTGACAGAGAAGAACAAAAAACAAACAATACTAAGTTTTTGGGTAGATTTTAATAGACTTCAAGTACAACAACAAGAAAAGATAACTAATGCAAGTGGGGACCACCCTGGAACTAGTGTGAACATTGCAGTACATGCTAAAAGTATGATTTGGAATAAGGAAGCAGTGACAGTTGGGCTTGTAGATATCAGAGTGAATGATTTGGGTTAAGTTGGGTCACAGAGTCAGCTCTCTGGCTGCCTCGCTCCTGGATTTTCATTCTGTGGTTTAGACGTCTTTTTGACGGTCAGAGGTCGTACCTCAGGCAGCAAGGAAAAGGTCCCGATTCCTTACAGTTGGGAATTGGGCTTCCGTTTGTTCAAAAACTGGTCACTTGTGGGGTTCTGTGGCTTTTTAAAGAAAAGTTCATTGTGTGGCTTGACCAGTCCATTCTTTTATAAATGGGGAAAGAAAGACCAGAGGAATGTAATGCACTGTACTGGGTTATGGGTAATGTCAGAAACTTGTCTCTTCATTCTTTGGGATTCACTGTAACTAGTGAACCACTCCTTGGCAGTCACCACTGTATAAATAATGTTGCCTTGTAGATTAGTATCTTTTCCCTGGACTTGAATAATATTAGGCCAGCTGAACTGCCACTGGGTCCAAATCACTCACCGTGACAGCCAGAGCCCTGCACCGAGCGTGGCGGCCCCTTGGTCCCTCCGCCTCCCATTGCTTCCGCTCTCACCCCGGCCGTGGCACATCCCTCCCTGGGGTGGCGGAAGCTGCGGGCCCACGCCAAACCCTTGCGTTTGGTCCTTCCTGTTCCTTAGTGCTCTGTCTTCAGATGACACCGGTCTCCTTCCCTCACAGCCTCAGCTCTGCTCATGAGATCTCTCCAGACACCTGATTGGTGTCATGGTACCCCTCCTTAGCCCACTTTGGACTTTGCTCTTGAGTTCTTAGTTGTCATCTGACATACATTGAGCTCTGCATTTGTTTATTGATGATCCTTTCCCACTGCTAAAGCACTTTTTTTCTGACAGCGATTTTGGTCTGTTTTATATATGTCATATTTTACTGTTCGGTAAGTGAGTAGAGGAGCTGGTACTTACAAACCTATTAGGTCCACCCTTTATTAAGCTTCTGGGGTTTTATTGGTGACTACTACTTAACCACAGCAGCCCCCAAACTTAACATTTAAACCTCCTCCTCCTAACGACATACCCTAGACGTGTATTTGCTTAGCTTCCTGCCCCTCTGCAGCCCTGGGCTCCCAGCAGGAGAGCAGGAGCTCTCTCTCTCTCTCTCTCTCGTCGTCATTGTCTGCTCGGGGCCTGACACACAGGAGCTGCGCATCTTGCTTGTTGATGGGTGAAAGCATTATGAGCCGCAGTAGGTGTGCTACGGTAGAAATGACAGGGTTTTTATTTTTGCTTTTAACACAGGTAGATCAGATGAATAAAATAGTGGAAGTCCTGGGTATTCCACCTGCTCATATTCTTGACCAAGCACCAAAAGCAAGAAAGTTCTTTGAGAAGTTGCCAGATGGCACTTGGAACTTAAAGAAGACCAAAGATGGAAAACGGGTAAAATAAGGAAAACAACCATTTTTTTTGAGCCTTTGTGGTTTCTTTTACTGGAACTGTCTCTTTACAGCTCATTTTGCCTTTCCTTTAATTCAGTGTATCACCTCACAGTTCCTGACTTGGGTATGTATTCTCTTCACAAGCTGGATATTGTTTGACCTGAATTATCTTTCGAAGCAGTGTTCATTTAAAGGTTCTCTTTACGGCTGCATTTTGAAAACTCTGTGTTTGCCTTGAGACGGCTGATCAACCCACCATGCCTATGCCTTGTCTCCGCGGCGGGCTCCATGAGCTTTGACCTCTGTTTGTTGGCACTTAGGTTGGTAGGGCAGTCGCAGATCCGAGTGCCACAGCCGTGAAGGGTAGAAGTCCTAGTTGCAGTAAGTGGCTCTTTGTTGTTGAAGTTCCCATCGTTTTGATGGGAGAAAAGAATTTTTGACTTAAGCAGTTTTGACAAACATTTGAACTGTCTGAATGGTCCTTGGGTAGATTTCAGATTCCTAGTTCTTCAGTGACGTAGAACAGCCCGTGAACGGAAGGGGTTTTGTTTTCACTTTAGGTTTTAGTCATTTTTTCCTAAGAACATCTTTGAGATACTCCGTGAGGTCACTTCCGTAAGAGTACGTGATGGCAGTTGTTTTACATATCTGAAAACCTTGTGCTCTGGTTTGAGCTTCTAGTATAAAATGAGTGTATATAGAAAGTTTGATGTGTCTGGTCTGTGTGACTCCTCGTGATTGTGGCTTTTTCTTTTTAAATGCTTTTTGGGGGGCTCCGGTTTTCATTTTGCCCTTGCATCTTAGTGACACTACTGCCAGCTGTCATTTCCAGGGAACCGAAGGTGGCTGTGGCTTCCCTCAGTGCTTTTCCGCACAGCATCTTTAATCTCAAGGCTTCGGCAGTGTCTCTCCCAGCTGATCAGCACCTCCCTGCATTTTGCGTGTTCTGGGGAGTCCTGGCACTGCAGTACCCTGCAGCTGAGTGGCGCCTGCTCGCCACCTCGACGAGGCGGAAATACAGAGCCGATCCCGAGTCCTGTAGCCTGTGTCTGCGTAGCTTCACAGTCACGGCCCCTGTCCCACGGTCCTGTCAGGCCGCCCCGTCCCTTGCGGCCGCACGAGCATTCGCACCGCTCTGCACCACTCTGCCGGCTGACTTGAGCTGGCCGGGGGCTCCGGAGCCGCCGCACCCTTCCTTGCCCCTCGCTGCGGCACAGCGTCCTGCTACTTTCCCTGTTAAATTCTTCCCCCCTTCTAAATAAAAGGTTCATCCCACTCTATGTTTCAAGGCCCTGCTGTATTATTCCACAGTTTCGCCACTGCGAGCGGCATCATTTCTCCCAAGTGGCGCTATAATTATTGTTATTTTAGATTATTTATGTTGGGGTCACTGCAGAAAAGAAGATTATTTTCCCATCTTAAAATCAAAAGTGAACATCTTAACCTACGTTTAATACATATTAACTAACTAGATTTTATGGAACTTATCTTAGTCTAGCAACTTACATTTCCAAGTATAAAACAACACTTATGTTTAAGCAGAAGTAAAGGGCCAGGAGTAAGAATCAAACACCTGGCTAAGTGATCGCACTAGGAAGGGTGTTCCAGGGCTTTTAGCCAGAGGTACTGACGGGGGTGAGCCGGCGTTAGGTCCTTGGCGTTTTAGTTTCTTAGTTATTTTCATTTCTCCTCTAAAATGTTCAGGAACCCATTTTAGCTTCCTAATAGTGAAACACGCACCAACAGTATTTTTTTTTTTTCTTTTGCTGATTAAAGGGGATAAAGAACCAAGACTGTATAAGCAAGGTTGTTTTGGTGAAGTGCAATTAATATTCAGTAAAATGGACCCGTTTTAAATGTTTACTTGATTGAGTTTTAACCTTTTCACACTACAGTGTAGCCACAAGCTGTTTGGGCATCGAAGGGCGTTCATGTGGGCCTTTCCTGTCATCCCATCCATCTTCTGACTTTTGTCATCATAGGGTTAGTTTCGTCACCTCACAGGCAAAATTCATATAAACGGAATCCTGCAAATAACTGACAGTAACTGAAAAATAACCTTGTTTTATTTCGGACAACAAGAAAGTTGTTCTTGGAAATGGATCCACATTGTTGCGAGTGTCTGGACTTTGCTGGCTGACTGTGTCATAGGCTTCTGTTGACTGGAATGTGGTACTTTCTCTCTCCTACCTGTTTGAATGTTTGGATTCTCTTCATTTGGGGATGATTATAACTGAGATAACTGGGAATATTTTGTACACATTTTCATTTCTCTGGGGTCACTGTGGGAGACTTGGCAGGTCACCTGGTCTACTCATATCTCGCCTTCACAGGGGCGTACAGATGCGTCTCCAAAGTCCCATCTTCACAGCACAGGAGGTGCCAGTAGCGTCACATCCTCGCGTGCGACAGGGCTGCATTCAGATGTGCCCTCCTAGGGGATGGTGGCTCTGACCACCCTCTCTGTGCTTAGCCAGCTTTCCAGCCTTTCCAGCTAAACCACCTGGTGGTTTAGTTATCATGTCCCAGAACGGCTGTCTAGGACTTTGACTCACATGTTAGTGTTGTCCTCGGACGGGCATGCCTACTCTGAGGACCTTTCTTTTTTTTCTCACCAGAACATTTTCTGATTAAATTTCCAACTTCTTAGGAGTGTTTTTTGTGGCATAAGGAGTCTTTGCTTTGCACAAGTTTATGAAAATATTCTTCTGTGTTTTGATTCTCCTTTTTTTCAGTGAGAGTTCTGTGGTCCTCCTTGAATTCGTTTTTTTTTTTTTTTTTTACTGGTTTATTTATTTCTTTAATTTTATAACAGTTTATTTTTACACCATTTTGTACATTTTTTTCCCCATCTCAATTGTAAACCCTGCAGGTTTCCCATCACCAAGTCACCCGTGTGCCATCATTATCCCGTGCACTTCCCTCACCCCCCCACCCCCGTTTTTGATCCCATTCCCCACAAAATGTCTCTGGTATATGGTTGTTCATTATTCTTGTTATTTTCTCGCCTGGTCCATTATACTCCTGAAATTCATTTTGAGTATGATTTGAATGAGGTGTAGGGGTTGAAGTTCAATTCCCATGTACTTTTTTTAAAGACATATTTATGCATACAGAACTGGGGTACAGGCCAGAAGGGTGGGGTGAGAGGATTCACCAGAGACAGTGGGGAGCAGGACAGGCCGATAGATGAAGCACACTGCTGAGGGGAGCAACGGGGAGACAGGAGAGGTCTGCTGCGCCCTGTGCGTCAGCTCCGGGGCTGGGGTGGAACTCATGCTGAGGCAGTTTGACTTCCTGGCTTCACAGTGCAGCACCCCAAAGCGCTGCGTCCCCAGGGAGGCCCTCCATGTTTAACAGCACTTGCAGCACCAGTGTTTGAAGAATTGCCTTTCTCTCTGGATTTGACTTGTTGCTTTCGTCCAAAGGGAATTTCTTCTCTGTGCAGGGCTGTATGTGACTTTGTTCTGTTCTCCTGGTCTGTTTGTCCTGAAATCAGCCTATGGTGTTGAGCACTGTAACTCTCTGAACAGTCTCACATTTAAGTAGTATAAGTTTGCTTTATGTTTCACGTTTTCTTTTTCCTATTCTTTATGTCCTTTTAAAATTACACATCAACTTGAGAATCAGCTTACAAGTTTGTATCAGGATAACCCACTGGGATTTTGAGTACGATTGCATTGAGGTGCTGTTTCGAACAACGGCTGGTGACAGGACTTTGTGTTTCAGTCCATATATCCAAGACTCACCTGTGTCTATCTAGGTCGTAATTTCCCTTGGCGATATTTTATGTGTTTTAGTGCAGAAGTTGCACATATTTTATGTGTTTTATCTTTTTAAAGGATTTTTTGATGCTCTTTGTCATTAATTTCCAAATATTTTCTAATTATTGCTAGTGTGTACAAATAAAATGATTTTGTGTATTGTCTTTATAGTATCAGACCTTGCTAATAAATTCGCCTGTTTTTTTCAAGGGCTTTTTTTTTTCTTTTTTGGTAAGGTTTTCTGTTTAAAAACAGTTTGTCCTCTGGGAATGAAGAGTTTTAGTCTTTCAGCCTTTGTTTCTTTTTCTTCTTGTATTACGCTGTCGAGGAGCCCCCGTGTGTTGAGCGGCAGCGCTGAGAGGAGCTGTCTTCCCCACGCCGCAGCCTGCCCGCAGAGTTGTTACAGCCTGCTGTCAGGTTGAGGGGCAGTTCTTGATGTTGTGTTGTACAGGTGTCTTGTTTGAAATCACGAACGGGCTTTGGTTGTTGCCACAGGTTTTCCTGTAGCTATAAAGGTGACCATGTGGCGTTTCTCCTGTTAACACAGTCATTCATTTTCAGAATGTTAAATCTTAACCTATGATAAGCCACACTTCGTCTTCTGTATTCATATATTACTGGATTCAATTTGATAGGAACTTGCTAGTCTAGGAAAAGGAATTTTTGTTTCTTTGTTAGTATATAGATTTTAGTCTAAACTTTTTAGACTAACTCTTTCCTGTTTGCTCTGTTTGCCCTTCCTGTTCTTCATGCCTATCTGCATTTTCCTGGCTTCCTCCTGGCGCTGTGTCCTCAGGTTGCAGGACGCCCTACAGTTTTCTGTTTTATAGTGACTTATCTGCTGATGAATCCCCTTAGCAGTCATCTACTTGGCTGGAAATCTCTTTATTTTCACCTTCAGTTTTAGAAGATGTTTTCTGTGAAGCTAGCGTTTTCCAAGGATATAGAATTTTAGATTGATTCTTTTTTCTTTCAGTTTAAGACGAGATGCAGCGACACTGTCCTCCAGGTGGCTTTTTCCTAAAGGGGGAGCCCGTCATTCCACCGCCCGGAAGGTTTCTCTTAGCCTGGCTGAATTTTTTTCTGTTTGTGTTAACTTTTGCAACAGTTTGAAAAATTGTGCCCCTAGATATAGGTTTCATTGTATTTATTTTCTTTGGCATTTGCTGAATTTGTGCTGAGATTTTCCATCAGTGTTTGAAATGCTGCAGACGCTGTCTTTTCAAATACTTGCTCTTCTTCAGTCTTTCTTTTCCTTCTGGGTCTCCAGTACTTCTATTTATCACACGTATAAATGTTTCAGTGAATGTGTTACTTTAGGAGTCTGATTTATTTATTCTGTTTTCTGTTTTGTTTGGATAATTTCTGGACTTTGTCTTCTAACTCACCCGTTTGTTTCCTGTTGCTGAATCCAGTCTGCTCTTCCTCTTCATGGGAGTTTTCAGTGGATTCTTCATTTCTGATTTGCATTATTTAGTGCTAGCATTTCCATTTAAGAAAAGTTGCTTTTCTAAAATTTCCCATCTACTCACACACGTCTCCCTTTTGAACTAAATCCTTTAATCTGTTACAGCCACTTTAGAAGACCAGGCTACCAGTTTCAACATCTGGGTCATTTGAGATGGGTATACATCGTGCTCCCCCTCAGAAAGAGCCATGCTTCCCGCTTCGCCCCCAGCTTGGGGCTGAGTCAGCCTTGTTTTGGAGTAGCTGAGCCAGGCTTGTCTCATTTGCTTGTTTGACTTAGATTCTGTTCTCCACTGTCTCCACCGGATGCGAGGGTGGGAGCAGCCTGTCCTCGTAGGTGGCAGTTGTAGAGACTGGCGAGTTCTGTACACATTACTGCCCTGCCAGCCCCTGTCCTCCTAATTTTGTGTCTCCAGGGTCCGCTGTCCATCCTGTCGCTTCACCCCTGGCCTGGCAGTGTCCTGGGAATCTCTGGGCTTACCTGCCTGGCCCCACCCTTCTGCCTGCCCTCACACAGCTGTTAGCAGTTGGCTCAGCTTCGGGCTGGACCTCCTGCACCCAGGTCTGTGACTTTTGCTCCTTTTCCCACCCCGCTTTCCTTCTCTCCTACGGAAGACTTTTCATTTTCTAGAGTTTAATTGATTCAGACTTCCTTGAGTCTTCAGCTCTCTGATGGGCTTTTTAAAAAGCAATGAATTTTGTGGCTTTTCCTGGCTCCTTCTTAGTCTTAGTGAGCGCAGTGGTGTCTCAAATTCCTAGAAGCAAAAGTCCAGCAGAGCTATTCTGAGTAAATTCATAGTGTTTGTAGGAATTTTAAGTGCTCTACTCTTACCTGCTGAAAATGAGTTTCTAGAAAATCTCCACATGTTAAGGTAAGGTGTTGCTAAATATGTTTTCTAAAGGATGTATGAGTACCTTGCCTTTAATTCTTTAGTCTCAGTAGGAGCAGGCAGGGTAGGCTGGCAGCTCTTCGCTTGGCGTGCGCCGAGCGAGGCCCCCGCTCCAGTGCCCCGTCCTGGAGGAAACGTGTCCGGCCCAAGCTTAGGTGCGCCAGGCGGGCAGGGGCTGGCTGGGCTGGCAGAGGGTGGGCACACCAGTTGTGATGGCTCAGGCTTGGTGGACTTCTGTTGAATGTTCTTTGCTGTTTTTATGACCTGTAAAAGTACGGAAGCCATCTCTAGCAGGCCCCGGGCCTGTTCTCTGACCCTGGTGATCTTTATTGTAACGTTTGGTTTCCAAGTTGTGTTGAATTTCTGTAGCTACAGTGCATTCAGAACAGTAATGTGTGAAGATACAGAGGATCTGACTATTAAATGCTCTTTCATGAAGGGCTTAGCCTTTTTTTCTTCTTAAAGATTTTTTTGTATAGAACTTGGATGCAGGGGATGAGAAGATTTACCAGAGACAAAGTGCGGAGCAGAACAGGTGAATCTACTAAAACCCACTGCTGAGAGGAGCAGTGGGGAGACCAGAGGTCTGCTGTGCCATTTTGTGGGTCTCTCCCTGGCCGGGGGTCGACAGCACTGAGATGTAACCCCTGCACCATCTGGGAGACCAGAAGGCCTTGACTTTTCATGCATTTAAGCATATTTGAAGTTGTATAAACATTCACGTGTTCCATCAAGTTTAGAGAAGGTCTTTTTTCTTTATTTCCTTTAGGAGTATAAGCCACCAGCAACCCGTAAACTCCATAATATTCTTGGAGTAGAAACAGGAGGGCCTGGCGGGCGTCGTGCTGGGGAGTCGGGTCACACGGTAGCTGACTACTTGAAGTTCAAAGACCTCATTTTAAGGATGCTTGATTATGACCCCAAAACTCGAATTCAACCTTACTACGCCCTGCAGCACAGTTTCTTCAAGAAGACAGCCGACGAGGGCACAAACACCAGTAACAGCGTGTCCACGAGCCCCGCCATGGAGCAGTCCCAGTCCTCGGGCACCACCTCCAGCACCTCGTCCAGCTCAGGTCTGCGCCCTCGGGCTCTGCCACGCTGCGGCTTCTTCCCAGGAGAAGGGGCAGTTTTAAAGCTTCCCTAAGTCTTGCTGTGATGGGGTGGGGAAGAATTATTTTGCCTAAATCTATTCTTTGTAGTTAGTAGAATTCATCCACCTCCCCCAAAGCCCCACGCCTCATTATGCATGTAGTGAGGTCTGAGTGGGGTTGGAAACAGAACTCTTTATGACCCAGAACTTAAACTGCTTTTTAAATGGGCTACTTTGTCCATGTACTTGAATTTCCTAACATAACGGAGTTGATGGTGGTGTGGTTCACGGGTCTTGTGAAAGACTTAAGAGAATCAGGCGACTTTCTGATGGACTTCAGTCAGTGGTGTGTCTGTGATTTACTTTCGGTGTTCCTGTTACACTTGGAATATAAACATGAGCAAAATGAGTGTGAAGCTCACAGGTTTATTGGGTTGTGACTTCAGGTGGATCGTCAGGGACGAGCAACAGTGGAAGAGCCAGGTCGGACCCAACGCACCAGCATCGGCACAGCGGCGGGCACTTCACAGCTGCTGTCCAGGCCATGGACTGTGAAACCCACAGTCCCCAGGTGAGCCCCCCGCCTGCGCCCCCCCTCCCCCCCATCCTCCCCGCCACCTGCTGTGTGACGGCTGGAGGGGCTAGTGCTGAGTGTCTTCACAAGGATTTTGTTATTTCCTCATTTATAAGTAATTACAGCGCCTGTTTATCATTAAAGAAGCACCTACTTGCCATTTTTGCCCTTTTCATATAGAAACAACTAGTACTTCCTGGGTGTGTGCCCACCTCTGACCCCGAGGGTCTCTCCTCTCCACCTGTTACTGCAACAGGATTTTGAGCTTCGCACCGTTTTGATTTTCATTTTACTTGAAAACAGACTTCATGGATTGGGTAACTTTCCTCCTCTGCCTTCGTAATTACTTTGCCGCTTTCCATGTTTTATCACTGACTGTTCTAGTTTCTAAATCAGTTTGTGGTTTGATTTTAGCAAACACAGCCTCCATGTTGTTTTGGTTTTTGCGTTGAAAGTTCTAAAGCAAAGAATCTAATTGGATGTGTTTTAAAAATTGGGCTGAGGCGGATGGTTGAAAATACTTACTAAATAACTTTGCAAAATAATAAGTTAATCCATACCGAGTACTGAGTTTTGTAATGGGAGGCCGTGTGCTGCTTGACGAGTGAAGTAACGCTGAAGTGCATCACCGCAGGCCCCTTCATGCCACGGGGCTGCTGAATGCATCTGAGATGGTCGCACTTGCCTGCATGTTGCTCCCGCTGTTGCTTAATAGCATTCACCAGCCTCTGCTGGGGCAGCTTCCCTGGGCTGCAGCCGCCTTCCACCAGCCTGGCGACTAAAGCCTTTCCACTCGTGCCTCCCGTCGGCCTGTGAGTCCCCGAGCCTGCCCAGTCTTAGGCAGAGCCTTTCCCTGGCCAAGTCGTTCACACCTTTGGTTTCTGCCGTCTGGAAACTGTTCTTCCTCTGGGAGGGCTCGTTGGCCTGCTCCAGCCCAGGCCCGCCCTCTCCCTGGAAGGCGTTCTTACAGGAGTCACCCCAGCGGATGCTCGAATTGCTTCTTTCTCCCCACTGCTCAGTGCCATGTGACAGTGGAACCCCCTGCTCTTGAACTCGCTCTTCTGCTTCCTGACAAGCCACTCCCTCCTTTCCCCACTTCTCTGGCCTTTCCTTTACTCTCTCCTTTTTTCGATTCTCTTCTTCCCACCTTGATTGGTCAGGTGTGCCTGTGTTCTTTCTCTTCTCCTCTGCCTCCCTGGTGACTGTTGGTGCCAGCTTCTTAAATCACTCTTCAGTCTGCATTTCTGACAGCAACTTAGCTGCAAGCCCAGGGCTTCTGTGGCTCACAGTGCTCTATGAACATCATTTCGGAGCTCTCAGCAGCATGATAGTGCAGGTGCATTACATGCATTGACTTCATCCCCCGTCGTATCACCTGCCTTTTATCCACCCTTTGTACAGACGACTAAGTTCACTCACTCGCTCCAGTCATGCATGGGGGCCAGGGAGTGAGTCCTGACTCCCCTCGCCCTCAGCCCGCATGGAATCAGATAGTAGATTGTGTCCTCCAAGAATCCTAAATACCTTCTGGTATTCTACTCCATCTCCCATGCTTGCTGCAACCATCTCTAGCCTGTTCTGAAGAATATTCTAGCTGGTTGTCCAGTGTCTTGTTCTTTTACCAGGCCTTTCCTCTTCAGCTGAGTGAGTGTTCAGGAGTGCAGTCTAGTCTGGCTCAATTCTTGTTTCCTTGTACTGACACAAATCGAGACTTCTGTGGTGCTCTCGGTGACGCCCACGATCTGACTGCTCACCGGCCCTTTGCCTTCTTGGCGCTCACACTGGTCCCGGGGTGTGTTTGGTGTGCTTCTCGAAGCTCCTTGTGGCTGCTGTGCTCAACCTGGAACACGGCTTCCCTCCCTCTTGGCTTTGGTGACCACTGTTTCTGCAGCAAGTCTGAGATGTCACTCCTCTCTAACCATCCCTAATTGTGTGAGCAGCGTTTCCTCCCGCCCTGCCCCCGTCCTCCCAGATAGGTTAGGACTGCTGCATGAGACACTTGGGTTCATCCTGCCTGCATTTAACATTTTGCCTTGCTTGTCTCAAATCCTAAAAATTTTGAATAGTTGATATATTCTTATGTTAAAAACAAAAGAAGCAAACAAAGGTCAGTGACTTTTCAGTGAAAAGCCTTCCCTCCCCTCCCACTTCTAAATTGGCATTACTTGGGCTTTGCGATTCATGCATATTGTAAACTTACATGAACAAACATGCCTCACCTGGCTGTCATGCCCAGGTAGGTGGGTGCTCGAGTCTCTCGGCCGGGATGGCCATTGCGTCCCCGGCGACCCTGCCAGGCATCCTCTCACCCCACCGCGTAGCCACAGGAGATGGTGCTGTGAAGTGGCCCAGCAAGTGTTTCACACGCTCAGCCCACACATGCGCAGTCACCTGTGCCATGAGCTCCTGGGTGTGAAACTGTGGAGACACTGAACACCTGTGGTCGGAAAGCTGCTGCCAGTTCAGCTGCCCAGTTAGAGGGTCTGGAGAGTCCCCCACCACAGGCCAATGCGGAAAACCGTAGAGGCTTATTCTTCTTATTTCTTATGTGTGAATTTGAGTAGCTTCCTAGTCTAAGACCCATTAGAATTTCCTCAGAATTTGTGCCCTTTTTTTCCATTATATTTTTTCCAAGAGCATTTCTTGAATGTTCGTTCTCAGGCCACCTTTGCCAAGTGGATGCTTAAAGATTGTGCCACCACCGGCAATGAGATATGCTTTGTCTTCCCAGAGCTGGTAGGCACGGACAGGAGTTAGATGAGTAGAGGTCGCAGGTGCCATGCTTGCTAGAGCGTGAGGCAGGTTAAGGCGATGGGCAGAGACTTGTATGGGGTTTGTCCATTTTCTCGGGCCAGGTGGCTTCAGGAAGCCCCCGACAGGCTGGCCTAAGGAGCGTGACAGTGTGACACTCCGGCGGCATTTGGTCGGCGGCGCGGCTCCTGTCCACCGTGGCCTGTCCTCTGGCAACCCCTCCGCCTGCGAGCCTGACTGCCTGCCGCGTGCAGCACACAGGAAGACCTCGGGGTTATTTGTGGTCGTGGCCATTCGTTCACATTCCACTGATGACAGCTTGGTTGTGTGTACACACCTGAGCTCGGGGGAAGCTGGAAGTGCCGAGCAGTGCCGAGCAGCGCTGTGCTCTGGAGCAGCCTTGGCCAGAGCGAGCGGGAGCCGCTGCAGCGGAAGAGACCGGGCTGGAGCCTCCAGGCTCCAGGGGACCGGCGAGCCCGGTGCGGGGCCTCGCACAGGGCTGTGGGAGCCCTGGTGTGAGGAGAGAAGGCAGCGAGGGGACGCCGAGCTCTGCCAGGCAGCGGGCACCGTGCGGGCTTGGGGTCAATTTGTTTCCCTAAATGCGCTGACAAGTTACTAAAAGAATTTAAAATAGGAAAGTGACTGGTTTTGTGTCTTGAAGCAATTATTTTTGCTGTTCTTTGGAAAATGGCCCTCAGGAAGGCCAAAAGTGAATGGGAGCGTAGCCAGGAGCTGACTTAGGAGGCCCCATGTCAGTGGGCAGGAAAGGACGGCGTCCAGGGGTACTGGTGGCAGAGCAGAGGGGAGAGGCCGGAGAGGCCTCTGCCGAGGTGAACTTGCTGGCGTTCAGCACAGCCACCCGAGGCCGGCGTGCCCACTGAGGCGGGGAGGGCCTTCAGGGGTCGAGAGAATTCCTTCAGCTCTGGCTCTGCACAGCAAAAGCTTGCTACCCTTTGCATAAACGGTGCCCCCCAGGAATGAGAGGGACCAGGGAAATTTGAGCCTGTTTACCGGTATAACTTGCTAGAAATTGCATAGTCACTTGTATAGTGAAGTGTGTTTAACTCCCGAAACACGGCCTGTGTTGGAGTCTGCAGTGCAGAATACTGCGACACGTCACTGCAGGGCCTTCTCGGAATTACTGAAGACAGTGGTGCTGCAGGTTTTGACGAAAGGGGACAGCTTGCAAGCAGTACTTTGAGTAAATCTTTTCAAAATCTGTCCACGCAGGTGCGTCAGCAATTCCCTGCCCCCCTCGCTTGGTCAGGCACTGAAGCTCCTACTCAAGTCACTGTTGAAACCCATCCCGTTCAAGAAACGACCTTCCATGTAGCCCCTCAGCAGAACGCACTGCATCATCACCATGGGAACAGCTCCCACCACCACCACCACCACCACCACCACCACCACCACCATGGACAAGCCTTGGGTAACCGGACCAGGCCAAGGGTCTACAATTCTCCAACGAATAGCTCCTCTACCCAGGATTCTATGGAGGTTGGCCATAGTCACCACTCCATGACTTCCCTGTCTTCCTCAACTACTTCTTCCTCCACATCTTCCTCCTCTACTGGTAATCAAGGCAATCAGGCCTACCAGAACCGCCCGGTGGCTGCTAATACCTTGGACTTTGGACAGAATGGAGCTATGGACGTTAATTTAACCGTCTACTCCAACCCCCGCCAAGAGACTGGCCTAGCCGGACACCCAACATACCAATTTTCCGCTAACACAGGTCCTGCACATTACATGACTGAAGGACATCTGACAATGAGGCAAGGGGCGGATCGAGAGGAGTCCCCCATGACGGGAGTTTGTGTGCAACAGAGTCCTGTAGCTAGCTCGTGACTAAATTGAAACTTGAGTTTGTTTCTTGTGTGTTTTTATAGAAGTGGTGTTTTTTTTCCAAAAAAAAACAAAGTGCAAAGCTGCTTGAATCAGAAGGAGATGAACACACTGAACCGCTACAAGAGGGCAAAGCTGACTTTTTTTTAACTTGAAAAGATTGCAGAGGGACAGTGAAGTTTTTAAAAGAGCCATGTCCAAGCCCATCTTCACGGATAGCTCGGAGGGTCCTCTCTTTGCCTCCCCATTTCAACTCGCCACAGCCCAGTCATAGTGGGGTTTTTTTGGTCTTTCTAGTCCACAAAAGTTACTGTTCAGATGTTGGCCTTGGTCACCTGCCGACTAGTTTCCCAAAGGCGCTGCACACGGTGTGCATCAAGGGCCCCGGGAGGGGCTTTCCTTTCTTATTTTCTTTTTTTTGGGGGGGGGGGGGGGGTTCCGTTTTGTTTGGGGGGGTGGGAGATTTGGGTTTTTAAGTCCTAAACACACTTGGGCACGGAAATGCAGTGCTGTAAGGAAGAGGGACCTCCAGCTTGCACAAGCATCACCTCCAGCTGTACGGAAGGGTCGGTCGTGTGGGCCCGTGAGGCGCCGGAGCGTGCTGAGTGGCGGGGTCAGGACTCCTGTCTGGGCCTACCGGCGAGCCAAGCGGCAGTCACGGGGATCCGGCGGCTTCCTGTGGTCGAGGCCACGGCGCAGTAGCGGTGGAGCGAGACTGGCCTCCTGACAGAGGTGCACTGAGAGGCAATCACGGGTCGGGCGCGGCCAGTCCCGGGAGGCCTGAGTGGTGGTCTTTGGGGTGACCTTTGGCCTTATGGATTGGACTCGACATGAGAAGAGCCTACCATTTCAGATGCAATCACTCTTGGACATGCTTTCGCAGACAGTCCTTAATGCTGAAAACACAGAGAATGGGTAATTCAAGAGGCCTTTCTTTTAAATAGACTTCGGTGACCCACTAATTGTAAGGTATTGCAAGGTCACTTTGCGTGTGTCATAAAGTTGACTTCCTTATTGGTTGAAGGTCACAGAAGTAGTGGTTTGCTTTGATGGAAATAGCTACAGCTGTGTCCCTTCCTGCTTTTTACTTTTTTCTTTTGCTTTTTCTCAGCACGTGGTATCTCCACCATTTCTTCTGCACAAAGATGTCTTCTGTTCATCCTGAACATTTTTAAAAAATGCAGAATTTTATGTGACTGCTTTTTTGCCTCACAATTATGCTGTGAATTTTACAAAAATTTATTTTCTTTTTTGATAATTTATTGTACCAAAGCTGTTTTTATAGCACATAGATGTCTGTAACCAATAATGTAGCAGTTCTGCACTTTGACACAAGGCGTAACTAGACCATTTTAAATGTCAGTTGAGAATTATGGCTGTACTATTGCTTAAACAAAACTGGAACTGCTGTTGAACCCATAGCCAACCCACTTACAGCACTCTGTGTACTGAACATGTAGAGCGCCACCTAACTCGAGATCACGACATCTGCTCCATTCTCGGTGTGCTCAGGCTTCTGAGGTAAAGGGACACTGGATGCAGGCGCTGCGGACCCAGCAGCCGACTCTTGTTTTCCTGACTAGCCTCCTCGCGAGCGCGCAGGCGGGTCCTCGCCGCACGCTCAGGTCCGGAGGGCGAGCGGGAGTGAAGCATCAGGTCGCGCGTGACCTGAGGTGAAGGCTGGTGTTTGACAAACAGGTGCCTAGTTTTGAGATGATGCTGCCTTAATGTAACACAGTCTGGCAGTCGCTAAATTTGTGTTCCCATTTAAACTGACCAATTTGAGGGCGTTACACTTTTGAGTGGTTGAATTGGGAGAATGAAGAGAAGTGATTTTTACCTGTCCAGGATCAAAAGAAGCCTAGAAAAGAAGCAGTAATCTACCTCTGCCGTAACCTGTCAGAACACTCAGCAGAACACCACAGTACTCTAGATTGGTCGATTCTATGTGGCTGACGAGGCCATTTTTTTCTGATCAAAAGCAGGTTTTTATATGTAAACAGTGACAGAAGAAAGGCTTAAACCTCTGTGAATGTGAATGGAAACTTGGAAATACTCGTTTTTATAAACCACACATTTTTTTTGTTGTTAATCAGGAAATCCATATTTATTTTGTAATTAAATGTCAAGCCTGTGGATGACTTAAACTTGGTAGTTCCTGAAGGTTTCCCGTGAATAAAAGGATGTCATCTGGAGAATAGCAACATCGAGAGGGATCCACTACTTACTGCTGTCTCGGGATCTAAGGTTAAGAGAGTCTATGGGTCAGGTCATTTTTTTCTGTGCTGGTTGCCACATCTTAGCAAGCACCAAAAAAAAATAAAAAGCCGTTTTTAAACCGCTGCTCACATAAAGGGAATCATAAGCCCAGTGCGCTGCATACTGTGTTATGTTACAGTCCAGTTTTGTGCTTTACTACACGGTTTGGTTACAGGACTTCTGTGCATTGTAAACATAAGCAGCATGGAAAAGGTGAAATACCTGTGTGCAGATGTAAGATCTGGTCCGGACTTGCTGTGTATATTGTAACGTTAAATGAAAAAGAACCCCTTTGTATTATAGTCATGCGGTCTTATGTATGATAAACAGTTGAATAATTTGTCCTCAGACTCTTTACTATGCTTTTTTAAAATTAATTTAAGAAATATGTAAACAGAGTAAAATCTTCCTATGCAATTAACCTGACCCAGGTAATGGTCTGCTAGGTACACGGAGTGTGAGTCCAGTCAAGTGTGTGAGAAGACAGTAATCAGGCCCGCGGAGGCCCCAGAGTCTCAGGCAGTCGACCGCGGGGGTGCATCAGGTCATTTCCATCTCCCAGGGGCCTGGAGTCGCACATCCTCCTGAACCAAGGCGCTGGCATCACAGTGTTCGCAGCGGCCGCGGGAGGTGGCTCGTAGCCTGACCGGCCCCGAGCGGCCGTGGGCTGGAGCAAGCCCAGCATCGCTCTTCCTCCTGCCCCCCTGCCCCCAAAGTCTAGAAAGCCTGCCACAGTGAACGAATTCCCGACGACAGTGACCTTTCTTCATAAATACACCTGCACAGCTGTGTCTGACGCTGGCTGTCGGAAGGCAGAATGCTTCAGAACTGAGCCTAAAACTCAGGGGCGCCTGGAGTTGCATCTCCCACATGCAAGAAGGGGAAACTCTAGTTTTTTCCTAGAGTGAGAATTTTACTTACCCCGGGCTTGCTCTTGGCGACTGTGCATCCTGTGTGAAGAGCCAGGCCCAGCCTCCGTCTGCCGGCTGGGAGGGCGGAGGGGAGAGCCTGGCGAGGCTGCAACACCCCCCCCCTCCGCCCGCTGCCCCGCCCTCAGGGCCCATCCCAGCCGCCTTCACGCTGTGTTTGCCGCGGTGACCAGTGCTAGAGGCCAGACGTGCGTCCCAGGGACGGGGCTGGGTGCAGGGCCACGGAGGGGGGAAGTTTGGAGGTTCAGGGTTATCTGAAGACAGCTGTGCTTTCGGTGTGCTGAGTCCGTGTGACCTCCCTCGAGGCCTACTAGGGACCGCGGTGGCCCCGCGCTGGGAGCCCCCGGTGTCAGGAAGGGGAGAGTAGTGGTCCCTACAGCCCTGGCAGTCTCTGGGGCTTGTTTCCTAGGGTGGAAACGGGCAAGGAATTCTCAGTACAAAGAAAAGAGGAAAAGCACGCTGACGGCGGCTTGCACCAGCGAGCCTGACGCCGTTGGGGCTGTGGCTTGTGAGGTAAGTGGTTCACGGGCCCAGCGCCGCCTGCCCGCGCCGGGCAGCGGGAAGAACCCGGGCGTGGCATTGTCGCGTCCTGGATAACGTTCACCTCGAGGCCAAGAGTGGAAGCTATTTGTCATCTTTAATTTTTTCCGATTTCTTACTTTGAATCTTCAAAGACAACAATCTCCATTTTCAAGTGTGGCTTAAATTCAGTGAGTTCCTTGAGCCTCAGGGTTCAGTGCTTCACCTGCCTGAGTTCACCCACCTTGAGCAGATGACCGTAGGCTGAAAACCCGGGGGGCTGTGAGGGGGGCCGGGCGCCTGCACCAGCCTCCTGCCCCCTGCCCACCCCGGCTTCGTCCAGGTTGGCAGGCTTCCAGGCCTGAGCACTTGGGGAAGACCCCGCGTGGGGGCTGGGGGAGGGGCTCAGGGCAGGGGGCGGGGGCGCCCACGGACCAAGGGCCCTGGAGGGTCCGGACGCCACACGTCCCGACGCCCGTGTGCCCTGCGCGCTTTTTGTCGGTCTGGAAGATCGCAGTGGATTTGAATGATTTTCCGATTAAATGTTGAAAATTGATACCTTTGGGTTTTTATTTTATTCGTATACGTCTTCCAGTACCATTCGTCACTGGTGACCCCGAGTGCTTTGTGCAGTCAGGTGGTGGGGGGCTGGGGGTGGGGGTGGCCACAAAGGCCAAGTGGTGCTGCGGACAGTGGTGGGGCCGGGGCCGGGGCCGGCCAACTCCTTGGAAACTGAAGTCTTCTGATGGCCAGCCAGGGCGGTTATTTATGTGTTTAAATACATTGGACCCTCAAGGAGCGAAACTTTGCTCACCGCAGACAGGCATTCCTGGTTGGGGGCGCAGGCAGCTCCCCGGGGCGGGGAGGGTGCTGGTGGCTCACTGCTCACTGCTCACTGCCCGCTGGCTCACTGCTCACTGCTCACCCCCCCAGGACAGCGTTTGAAAGGCCCCTAGCTGACCTTCCCTGCCAGGTAAGGTCCTCGGCCACTTCGGCCAGGCGTGCTCGACCCTGCTGCCAGCGGGCTCGCCCAGGACCTCGCCCACCACAGAGGTGCCAGTCATCCCCGGACGCTTGGCGCAGAGCTGGCGCTTTGGGACAAGATTCGCCGGTGGTTCTGCGGCTCCAGAGGAGGCGCGCGGGCAAAGCCCAGCCGAGTCTGACCCGAGCGCTGCGAGAGGCCGCTCTGCCAGAGGAGAAGCGTGCGCGAGGCGCAGGCCGGCGCGTGGACACGCGCACGTGCGCGCACGAGCCACAGCGTGCCCGGGAAGCATTGCCAGGGCTCCTGCGGAGCGGCCGGAGCGCCCGGCGTTCGCCCTGTTCGGTTTGGCCGCTGCACCGTCGGGAGAGGCTTGGTGGTCTATCCGCAGCTGCCAAAGGTCGGGGAGGGACAAGGCCACCCCTCACGGAGTCCCCCTGGGGGTCGAGTGGGGGTGGGGGGGCGAGCGCAGCACTGGGCAGTGGTGGTCAGTTCCTGCCCCTGCGCCTGCCCTGAGCCAGCTGCTTCCTGGGACAAGCTGGTGATGACGTCCGTCCGGGTCTGGGGGTTCGTGCACGGCTCCCCGCAGCGTCCTCCCTGACTCCCGCGCCGAGGCCGCAGCGCGGGCCACGCGCTCTGCCCAGCGCCGTCTGCGGTGGACCTGGCGGGAGTCGGACTGCGGACGAGTAAACGAGGACTTGGCGTGTTCTTCCCGCAGCGTTACTTCCCGGACAGGAGTGTTTGTTGAGGCTCCTGCGCGGTCCCTCGTCCCCGGAGAATGCGCGGGGGCCGTAAGTTTGCTTTGGCAGCAGGCGTGTTTACATGCTGCGCAACGGGCAGCGGGCAGACCTCTCTGCAGCTTCGGGGAGGCTTTGGGGTTGGGGGGGCGCTGTGGAGAGGGCTGGCTGGTGGTGGGGCCTCCACTGCTCCCCGGCGCCCCCGACAACACCCCCTCTCGCCCCCGCCACACACACACACACACCAGGCAGCAACTTTATAATCCAACGACAGTTGAAGGAAACCAAACTCGCGCTTCTGCCGTCTCTGAGGTTTCGTGGTCAGCAGACATTCGACTTAGGGAGAAAAGGGTAAGTGAGACTCAGCCCCAGCATTAACCAACACTAGCTGCGGGGAGGCCCTTGAACTTAACAGGGAGGAACCCGCGTTTTGAAAGTATTGGGGGCCCGCTGCTCCCTCTCACTTTTCTTTGTTAATGTTACATGACTGTACAACCTCTAGCTTGGGGGCCCAATGGGGTCCCTTGTCATATCTAAGTCACCTCCCCCATTTCTTCCACCACTCAAGACAAACATTGCTTTGCACAAGTCTGACCACTTGTATAAGAAGTGACCCTGGGCTCCTCAGAACATTCCAGTTAGCCAGGCTGGTGGCTGGTGGCTGTGAAGGAAGAGGGCTTAATCGTGGCTTTCAAGTCGTCACCTGGATTGCTAAAATTTGTTTGGGAGGTTTGAGATCTTCACACTCCTAAGATCCCAAACCGCCTGGACAGTCCTGGACCCCAGAACCCCGTCGGCCTCTGTGGCTCTGGCCCCCGCTGCGGCTCTGGGCTGCAGCCGGCTCTGTCCTCCGCCCCCACAGTGGCGCAGGAAGCTCTCAGGCCCACGGGCGCTGCACTGTCTGGGGGGCCGCTCACCATGCTCCCACTCGGGTTTACGGGTCCCCAGGTCTGGGTGCTGGGGAGACCCCCCTCCCACACACACACTATCACCTTCCCCAAGCTGCGTCCCGCCCTTCGTGATGGCCATGACCTCAGCCTGTCAGGGGCTGTCCCCTGGCCCCCAGGGGTGCCCCGATAGCTCCCCCACTCACTTAAGAGGAGGACCGTCCTGCTGGAGGAGGGCGACTGGCAGGAGCAAGAGAAGGGAGCCCTCCTCCCTGGGGGATGAAAGTGTCCCCGCTCTGTCCCAGGACGTTCCAAGCAGAAGCCTAGAAGCTGATCTTATAAGACTTCAAACCTAAGGTCCTCTTAGCAGGGCTGAGGGGTGTGTTGGCACAAGAAAGCACTGGTCGAGCAGCCCTCAGCTTCCTTTGTTCACATTAGGGTTCAACTGAGGTGCAGACGTTGCATTTAATTCTGTTGCTTACGTCTCCTTAAATTTAGAAGTTTTGTCACGGGTAATAGAAATGTTTCTCTGCCCTAGTGAATTTTACTGGTTTTGATTTAAATCTTTGATAGATTTAGAATTTATCCTACCAGTCGTTGTGAGGTGTGGGATCAATTTTATATTTTCCCAAATGATTATGTGGTGTTCTAACACCATTTCAAAAAGCCCTTCTTTCCTCAATTAGTTAAAGGATTTACCTTTCTCATCTAACATATGGTAACTGTTATAATTGCTTGGATCATCTAATTTTCTAAAGTGTGCTGTTAGTTTTAAATCCATTCACCTGTCACAGCCGCGCTGTTTTAATTATAGGGGCTTTGAGGGAATGATTTAGCATTTGGTAAAAGTTTCCCCAATTCATTGTTCTCCCCAGGATTTTTCTTGTTACTTTTACTTAGAGTAGCTTCTTTCTCTTCTCACCCCACATGACCATTAGAATAAATGTTTCTAACTTCAGAAGAAAATTCTGTTGTTTAGGAATTGATTTGAGGAGAACGGACTGCTTTGATGTTGGCACATCTTGTCCAAGGACATGGTATGTCTCTTCATTTGTTAAATTTACTTTGTATCGGTTAAGAAAAATTTGTATACAATTCTTTAAAGTTTTACACGGAAGTATTTTTTTCTTTTTTGTTTCTGTTCTATGTGATAATTTCCTTTCTATTATATTTTATCAGTTATTACACAACTATATCAAAGCTCTCGAATCGTATGTTAATGGCATATCCTGCTGTCTATTAAATGCCCTCATTACTTTCAGCGGTTTGTCTGCGGAATTTTCCCATGTAACTTTTTACTATGTAATGATGAGATATGTTATATTTCTCGTCCAGTGTTTGTCTTTGTATTGTTCTTTCTTGTCTACTTATATTAGCTGACAGTTCCAGCGTGATCATTTGATGTGGGGAGCATATAGAACTCTGTCTCATTTCCCACTTCCGTGAGAATGCCTGTGGGGTTTCCCCAGTGTGTGACTACCCTGTCTTTCATGTAGTCGCTCTTTTTTGCTTTAAACTTTCCTTTCTTTGTGAATAGGGCGGTCGTACCAGTCGTTTTCTGATTAGTGTTTATATACTATCTGTACCTTCTACCCCCTTTCAGCCTTTCTGTATCCTGAAGTTTTGATGCTTATTTGTTAACTGCGTGCGCTTTGATCCTGCCTGGAGGCTTTCTGTTTTCCACTGGACTTTCTATGCACTTAGCTTTAGTGGAAGTCCTGATCTCTTTGGAATTATATATAATTTGAGACTTTGGAGCTACTTTTTTCCCTCCCTGCTGATGTCTGTTTCACTGCTTATTTTCTCTTTTGGACAGATTATATGTTTTCCTATTATTATTATTATTCTATTTCCCTCATTAGTCCAGAAGTGAGACAACATTCTGCTCCTCCTGTGTGATCATAATAAAGATGGCAAAGGGTGACATTTGTTTATCAAAGACAAATGTTATTTGAATACTTTTAAAACCCTTTTTCTAGACAATGGAGAGATCTTTTAACATTTTAAGCTGTAAACATATATCCATTTATGTGCTATTATTATATTTAATACTGTATATTTTTAGCCCCATAATTAATATTTTTGCTTTTTTACTTTTCATCTTAATTATTTTTCTAACGCACTACCATTGTTTTACATCTATTGCTTTCTATGCTGTCAGTAAATGGCAGGAGTTACCCATGTTAAGATTTAAAATTTTTCTTACTCTTGATTCCATCCTTTATCTGAGTTTCCAGTTAGATCTTTTTCATTCTGCCTAAAGAGCACCTTTTAGTTTTTTCTTTATCATCATCTGTTGGTAATGAATTATTTCTGGTTTTGATATTCAGAATTCTTTCCTGCCTTTATTTTTGAATATTATATTTTTAACTTAATTTTCCAGTCATGTCATCTACACCCTGCCTTCGAGTGGTTTCTCAGGGGCATGTTCAAAGCCGTGATGTGGCCTCCTGGGCTGGAGGGGGTCTTTCTAGTGCAGGGGTGCTACCAAGTTTCTCCCAAACCCCCCCTTCCAAATGGGTCCTGATACCAGCATTTGAAGGCAGAGACGCCCCTGCTGAGAGGGAACTCCAGCAAGTGAGAGCCACCAGGAGAGGATTCAGGGTGGAGGGGTTGGGGGAGAGTGAGGCCAGAGAAGAACTGGTCACCTCTGGGCCCAGGTGCCCCTCACACATGGTCAGTGGCAGTTGCTACTCCTCTTCCTCCAGGGTGAAGGTCGAAGGCCAGGCCGGCTGTTCTGGGGGTTCTGGGGGTTCTGGGTGGTGCCCTCTGCTGTGGTCCTGGGTACCCATGCCTGGCAGCCCCCTTGACTTGACGTTGCCAGACAGCTGGAAGCTCCTGGTTGTCAGGGGTGATTATCATCATCCCGGGAAGTCTCCTGGGGTCAGCCTGACTGACTTCACTTATGTCAGGGCGTGGGCAGTGATATGTCCGCGCAAATGGATTTTGTTGCAGACAGGAACAACCCCAACGTTTGTCTTCTGGTGACACGAAGAGTCAGTTAAATGCCCTGTGGGGCCCGTTTCTCCCAGGGACTTTCCCAGCCGTAGCGGGCCGTGGCCAGCGCTGCCCACCCCGAAGAGGCTGCCCCTGTCGGCCAGTGCAGGGCTCTCTGCGGGCCTCTGGCCCTCCGGGACAAGCTGGGGTAAGCCCGAGGGCCACGGGGAGACCCCGGGTAGCTTTGAAGGTGGCGCAGGGGAGACGGGGCCCCCCACCGGGGTGAGACTGACGAGGGGCGAGCATTTCCTTAGGACACTGGGTTACCCTGTGACGAGACGGGCGGGAACGAGCCGGGACGAGCGATGGTGCGATGACGAGTCCGGGTTTCTGGGGCGCCTGGCGGCCAGGAAGGGGCGACCCCTCCTGCATTTCTGGGGGGAGGTAGGTGCCCGCCTGTGTGGCCAAGGGTCGCTCCCGGGGAGCGGAGGAGACGAGAGGCGCGGGGCGGCCCTGCCCCGGCATCTGGCCGCGGACATTGGGGCCGCCGGTGGGGGAGGGGCCTCACGGAGCCGGGTGTAGCCCCCGTGTGAGCGCCCGTTATTCCCGGGCAAATCCCCACAGGCGAGCGCCAGACGAGGGGCGGGCGCGTTTCCCTTCCGGACGCCTCTGGCCAGTTGGCCTGAGAGGACCTTGAAGGGCGGCGTCTCCCGCCCATCTCCCCGCTTTGCGTCATCTCGCTTTAACTGACGTACACGGCACGTAAAGCGTGCCGTCTCCC
>NW_004567104.1:75675846-75677087 GCF_000260355.1 Condylura cristata
CCAGACATGTAAAAGTAGCATTCTCACAGCAGGACTCTTGGGTGGCTTCTCCAGGCCCTCTGTTACAGTCAGGTGGCCTATGGCTCTTTTATATCCAGGCTTCCCCGACTACCCCCAAAGTAGAATTTCTACTTGCTAGATCTGGCAGATTATGTTGGCAGTCTGGAATGCTCTCATAAGTTTCCAAGTTAACAAGCGGTAATTGCATTTCCAGACCCCAAAATGATCCGCCAGCTTAAAACCAAATAGAACATTCTGCTTCCAGATACTGGGGGAGCCTGTATCACACATGTCTCCCCTTTGCTTTGTGACTCTTAACTTGCCTACAATGTTCTGACAGCTAGGCACTGTGCGTCTATGGAAGCAGGTGTCAGCGTCCCCTGGATAGTCTTGGGCCCATCTGCCACGCCATGGAAGGCATCTGCACCCCGGATAGTAGGCACTTCGCCCCACTGTTCTCTACTTGATGACCTTGTCAGTACACCGCCTTGCCCATCCGTTTGGGTTAGACAGTATGGGAGTGTGTCTTGAGATAAAAATACAATGGAATGCTCCCAAGAAAAAATGGGCATTACTGTTGAAATAGATTTTTTTAATTAGTGATGTGAAAATATATTGCCTTATTACACTTCTCATATTACTAGTGAGGTTTCCTATTTTCACCCTATCTTCCAAAGGTATTTATTTATTTATTGTCTTTTGGTGACTTACTTATTTTGCATCTTTAGACTTGCTAAGTTTAAAAAAATTATTGTTATATATATTTAACATCATTTTCCATTTTTGTATAATGTCTGCCTTTTCATCTCAGCAATAGTCCCCATGAAGTCCCACCCCCAGTTCACCCATGTACCACCATAAATGGTCTTTTTTGTTTGTTTTAAGATTTATTTGTTTATGCATCTAGAACTGGAGTACAGGCCAGAGGTACAGGGGTGGTGAGAGGACTCAGTAGAGACAGAGTGGGGAGCAGAACAGGCAGATTGACAAAGTACACTGCTGAGGGGAGCAGCAGGCGGAACAGGAGGGGTCTGCTACACCCTGTGGGTCACTCCCTGGTTGGGGATCAAACTCAAGCTGAAGCAGCCATGGCTGCAGTTGGCTTCAGAGTGCTGCATTTTAACCCACTGTGCCACCAGGGAGGCCCCAAGTTTGGTCTTTTAAAACCATTCTTTGTAGGCCCAGCGGGTTAAAGCACAGCACTAAGAAGCTAAAGCCGCTTCCGCATGAGTTCGATTCCC
>NW_004567104.1:75679760-75683837 GCF_000260355.1 Condylura cristata
AAATTCTAACCCAAAAGGGGTAATTCCCAACTGTAGCTCTGTGGTGAGGTCGACTTTCAACAACAGCAAGAATTAGGCGCGGTGGCAGCAGGAGGCAAGAGCTAGCAAGAGGGAGGGCAGAAGTGGGTGAGGATCTTCTGGGGAAGCTCTGAGGAGGTCAGAGCAGGTCCCAGGTCTCCCATCAAGTGCAGTCTCTGCTCTCACCTGACTTCAGACACAGGGAGCAGCGATGTCATCACCTTTATTATAGAATCATGGGACGCAGCAATGCTACGTATGCTCGTCTGTCTAGACAGACGCTTTTGTAAGCGACACACACTTTTCTCTGAGGTGGACATAGGATCCCAGTGCCCCTAACATTCAGGTCTAGCTGTTGGCTTCAGACACAAAGCAATCAGTGATCAACAAACGGGGTTTATTTAAACGACCACCACAGGCATTTGGGTAACTGCAGTCTCAGGTGAGGACCATCCTCCGTCAGCAGCCCTGTGTATCTGTTGGGGTGCTGCAAAGATGCCCCTTCCTTCCCTCCGCGGGTCCACAGAAGGAGCATCTCTTCCCGTCAGCAGTAGGGCCTGTGGGGCCCTGCAGTTGGCGATGTGCTGGGTGGGCCCTGAGTGAATAGGGTCTGTACCTTTGTGTGTGGGGGGGGGGGGGATTGCTCTTTTGCCAAGACAGTTGTTCTCAGGTGTGGCTCCTGGCTGAGGATGCTGCACAGAGAGAGCCAAGGACCGACACGTGTAGAGAGAGAAAGAGAGGTAGGAAAGGAGAGAGGAAAAGGGCGAGGTGAGAGAGAACTGCAGCATTTCCTGTAGTTTCTCAAGACTGGAAGATTTTTTGGCAAACATTTTATAATCTTTATTGGGGTTACTATTAGTTTTTCCATATTTGCACCTGTTCTACTCACCCTCCACCAAGCCTCTGCCTCACTCTCCCATTCCTTTCTCTTTCCCCCCAGTTCCCTCTGGTAACCATTGCATTTTTTTCCTGAGTTTAAGATTTGTATTTCTGCCAGTGTATATTGTTTGGTATTTACATTCCACAGAAGAGTGACACAGTTCAATTATGTTTCACTTTCTGATTTATTCCATTTAAGGTAATTACCACAAGGTTCATCCATTTTGTCCCCAAAGCCACAAATTCATCTTTTTCACAGCAGTATAGTACTCCACCAGGTATAAGTACACTTTTTTTTATCTGCTGGTCTGTTGGTGGACACTTAGATTGGTTCCACGAATTTTCAATCATGGCCAGTGCTGCTGAGTACATAGGCATACTTTAAAATATTACAGTTCGAAAATGGGAGATTTTAGGCTCTGTGAATCTGCTCTGCTGGTCTGAGAGTCAATCAGTGGTTATTCTGGCCCTGTTTTTCCCAGTCTCCCAGTGTACCTGCCAATGAAGCATCACTGGTGATGTTCTGACCTCCACATCAGGTAGATGGGTCCTGTGGGTTCGTGCCCTGTAGGAACTGTGCCTGACCTAAGCTCCCGCTCCACACACTGTCCACCCGTATTGAGATCTCTGCATGACTGTTTCACAAAGACCAAAAATGCACCATGAGAGGAGCGGGTAAGAGGTCAATCCAGGTCTGCGTCAAAGATGGAGGAGGAAAAGGGTTTAAAACGCCCGATATTGCCCTCTGGCTGCCAGGACAGCCGGTGCTCAGGGAAGGGACCCGGAAAGCAGGATGTGGCCTCCCAAGTTGGGATTGAGTTTTCCTGGGCCTCTAGTTGGGCACTTGCCTGCTCTGCATGTCAGGAAGAAGGAAATGGAAACAGGTCCTAGGCCTGTTTCTTCAGCCTTTCTGACTCCAGCTACACTTTGGACTCAAAGGTGGGAGGACTTGAAAGGAGGGGCCTTCTCCAGTGAAACACGCAAAGAACAAGGGGCCACGGGAGACCCGGCTGTACTACAGCTCTCGCCTTGACTTTTAGGATCGCTGCTGCGCACACCTTTATCGCACGAGCCTTCAGGCAACCTGAAGAGAAGCAGCATGTTCCAGATGGTGGGGTGGGGCGCAGGGGCTGAGGGCTTGCCGGGGGCCCCACAGCCTCCCCTCGCCTTTTCTTGGGCGGGCGGGGTGCCGGCCCTCAAGGCCACTGATCGTGGGGGAAATTCCGAACTACTCCAGTGTGAAGACCTTCTGGAAGGATTCTCCACAGGGCAATGAGGCAAGAGATTTATGGCTTGGCCTGATTCACGGGCCAGGCAGCCCAGAGGTCTCCGCCAAGCGATGAACATAATTTAAAGGCACTGAGGCAGGAAGAAGCCCCATAACTCACAGCCTTAAAGGACTCTTAGAACAAGAGACACGCTGCATCTTTGCAAACATCTCCACTGCTAGCGCCAAACAAGATCAGCGTGTTTCTGGGTATTTAGGTCAAAGAACAAGAAGTCTGGGTGAAGAAGCCTGGCAGGGGAAGGGGGGAAACTCCTGCAGGCCAGTAACTTGGGCCGCTTCGGGTGCTGTTTTGGGGGCCCCGACTTTAGAGCACCTTTTCACCCTCTGCCTGGGCCCACCTGGCCATGCCATCCGCTTTGAAGCAGGTGTCCCCTCATGGAGCTGGGGGCCCACCCCCCTCCTGCCGGGGTTAGGAAGCCCCACTTGACCCTCCCGCCTTCAGAGTTTGGTTAGCGCAACCTCTCGGCCAGAAGGTCTGGGTTTCTTGAAACCATGGCCACCGTGTTCCTCCCACCTAGGACACGCAGGTGACACACAGGACAGAGTGGGGTGGCCTGGCCGGCGCCGGGGCCCCTGGGAGGCCGCGAGAGCCCCAAGCGCTCCCCACCCGTGGTTTCCAGCGTGAGGCGCGGTGCTCGCTCCTGGTGGAGCCAGAGCGGCCTTGTGTGCCCAGCCCGAGTGTGGCCGGCCGCCCTCGCGGCTCGTCCAGGGTGCATGGCTTGGGGCGCCCCCTTCCCCGGAGTCGCCCCTTCACACTGCGGGCTTCTGTGGCATGCGCGTGGGTTGCAAATGCAGAAGGAATACCCCGTTACTGCAGGGAAACCCACCCGCAGCTGCGCTCCGGGGCCGGAGAGCCTATTTTCAGGTCTGCTGGAAGATGCAGCGCAGGTGTTTCCTCTCGGCTGCTCGTGTGCCCCAAACGGATCACCTGGGCCGAGATAGGTAGTAGCCGACGGGAGGACACGAACTGGTCCGTACTGGGGGCCCTCAGGGCGGGCTTGGCCAGTGGGAGGCCTTGAGGTTTTGAGCCTGCGGTTGGCGGGCAAAGGACCCCGGGAGGGCCCAGAACCCCACCTGTGGCCGGGGTCCGCCGGGCGCACGGAAGCTGGAGTCAGACCCTGCAGAGGGCGGTGGCCCCACCCCACCCCCATCTGGGCAGCGCCGCCTAGCCCTGGCAGTCCCCAGCTCGGCCTGCCCTGGACCTGCCCAGCCCCCGCCTTGGAAGCACACCTGACTCTGTCTGGTTGTGGTCTTACTTAATTTGTTATTCTTTGTATTGCAAATAATTTGGAGCAGAAGCTCTGGCATTGCCTATGATTCGGTACTTTTTCTTCAATAAAAATTAAGAGCTTGATCAGTTACCACTTTTTTTTTTTTTTTAAGATTTATTTTATTTGTACATACAGAACTTGGGTACAGGCCAGAGGCTCAGGGGTGGCGAGAGGCTTCACCAGAGACAGAGCGGGGAGCAGAACAGGCAGCTCAACGAAGCACACTGCTGAGGGGAGCAGCGGGCGGGTCAGGAGAGGTCTGCCGTGCCCTGTGGTCACCTCCGGGGCAGGCGAGAATCAAACTCATGAGGAAGCGGCTTTAGATTCTCAGTGCTGCGCTTTAACCCGCTGCGCCACCAGGGAGGGCCCACAGTTACCACATTTTAAGGGTCAGATGGTCCGATTGCTCTTCTTTAGTAAATGAATGACTAAAACAAATGCTTTATGCAAGATCAAACCTATGACTCAAAATGAGGATGTTATTACTATTTTTTAAAAATGTATTTATTTCTGCCCAAAAGTAGACGACTGGATAAGAAAGATGTGGTACATATATACAATGGAATATTACTCAGCAACCAAAAAAGAGAAACACATGTCTTTTGCAGCAACTTGGATGGA
>NW_004567104.1:75684192-75685739 GCF_000260355.1 Condylura cristata
ATAAAATTAAAAAAAAGAATAATGTAGAAGAAACTAATGTGGACAATGAGATGTTGAGTTCAGTTTAATTGATGCTATGTGTAACTACCCCCAAAATCGTAAAAAAAAAAAAAATGTATTTCTGCATACAGAGCTGTATGGAGTACAGGCCAGAGGTGCAGGGGGTGAGAGGCTTCACCCGAGACAGAGCGGGGAGCAGAACAGGCAGATGGACATAGGACACTGCTGAGGGAGCAGAGGCAGACAGGAGAGGTCTGCCTGGGGGTCACCTCAAGGGCAGGCGGGGATCGAACTCATGCGGAAGCGACTTCAGCTTCTTAGTGCTGTCTGTGTTTAACCTCCTGCGCCACCAGGGAGGGCCGGATGTTATCATTTTTAATGGAGTTTACATGACATCAAATCCACCTTCTGAAGCTGCGTGTTGGTCTTCACCTATACTGATGAGTGGCCAGCTCCTAATGCTGTGGGAAGTGCCTGATTTGGGGTACACTGAGTCAGAGGGTGGTGGGAGAGAAAGCCCAGAAGAGCTAGAGACCAAGGGGCCAGGACGAGCCTGCCAAGGGATCTCCTCTGGCCGCCCCAGCGCCCTGCATCCTGGGGCCCACGGGGGCGCCGGGTGTAATGGGGCCTCTGCCGTGTGTCGAGGGGCAGTGCTGACGCCCTCACGCCCATCAGCCGAAGCAGGAGTCTCTCTGTCTTGCGTGTCATCTTGGAAGCGGCGCAGGAAGAAGGGAACCAGCAACCCGAGCTGCTTGGCTTGTGTTCATCTCTGCTCCGTTGGCTTTTACATCTTCAGGCTAAGATGTGGGAAGCTGTAGACTTTGACCCACGTCTAGAACTAATCTCTTTGCTCAGGACCAGCAGATGAGGGCGCGGGGCGTGCACGACATGGGACTCTGACCGCCCACAGCACAGCTCAGTGAGCGCCACTCCTGGGTGTCCCCCGAGGTCACGTGGCACCCACCAGTCGGAGGAAGCCCCCAGCAGGGCCCGTGGGAAGGCCCCCCCTGCGCCCAGAAACTACCCCTTCCCCAGGCTCCTGAGTCCCTGCAGAGACCCGGGCTGTGGGGTGCGGCTTCCTCCCCACGGGGCCGTGGATGGCCCTTATTTAGAAACGGGGGCTCGTAGGGGATGTGGCCCCCCAAAAGGGGGACTCAGATGTGGCCTGCATGCAGAGGGGGGGTCCGTGTGACCCTGGGCAGGTTTCCGGTGGCGCTTATTTATTTATTTGTTCAACTGCATTCTTTTATTGAAGTGCGTAACACAACCGGATAGAAGTTCAGGTGCTCATAGTGGGGAGGCCCCTCGCGGGGACGCGAAGTCCCCTCAGGAATCCGGCTCCTGGCTTCTCCACGCCATTGTCCATTGTCGCCTCCCCCCATGCGTTTTTGCATTTAGTTCATCTGTCCCTTTGTCTCTCTGTCTTACACCTGGAGAGAAATCTCCTGACACCCCACAAGCCAGGGCCCGGAGAGGGGCCTGGCCAGGCTCTCCCGGCCCCTCGGTGGCCCCGGCTCTGCGTCTGGTTTGAAGTCTGCTGTCTAAGG
>NW_004567104.1:75686559-75687139 GCF_000260355.1 Condylura cristata
GCACACAGCTGCGCAGCTTCCCCGGGCTGTCTGGGAGCAGCGGTCACATTTTATTGCTGAAGTTGTGTGAGGAACCTTGGGTGGGGGCAAGGGATGGGGATGAGTTCAAAAGTAGAAGGCTGCAGGCCCGCCCTGGTGGCGCAGCGGGTTAGAGCACCGCATTAGGAAGCTCTCCGGAGTCACTGCAGCTCGAGTTCGATCCCCGCAGGGAGTGACCCAGATGGCGCGGCAGACCTCTCCTGTCCCCCCACGGCTCCCCTCAGCAGTGGACTTCGTCGATCTGCCTGTTCCGCTCCTCACTCTGTGGTGAATCCTCTCACCGCCCCTGCACATCTGGCCTGTACCCCAGTTCTATATGCATGAATAAAAATCTCTGCAAAAAACAAATAAAAATTGCTTCCAGGGGAGGTGAACCTTGGCAGAGCAGGACCCTGGGAGGTGGCCGCTCACACGCTTTTGGACCGTAAAATAGTGAAAACAAGTTTCTCCTACTTTGCTCTGAGTGCACCACCAGCTTTCCGAGCTCCCCCCGGGGAGGGACTGTACGAAGAAGGGAACCAGCAACCCGAGCTGCTTGGCT
>NW_004567104.1:75688320-75691181 GCF_000260355.1 Condylura cristata
CCGACCACAGCCCCCCACCCTTGCCGGACCCCAGGCCCGCGTGCCCAGGGTCTTGCCCGGTGGTGGCATTAGGACCGATTCAGCCCTGGGTTCAGGGTCCGGGCGTCTTTTAAGCTCCCTCGTGCCACTGACCCAGGCCATGCGACTGCTCTCGCCTCCTCCCCCCCCCCCCACCCCCAGTTTCCAGCTGCAGGCTTACACTTCTTTTAAAACCCAGAGTAGCGAATGACAGAGCTGCAGAATGACCTAGAAGGAAAGGCACAGGGTGCAAGGAATTGTCCCCTCTCCAGCCCCCCCTCAGTCAAGCACCCAGGAAACTTGTTTCGGCCCACGGAGCTGCTCCTTCTGGCCATCACCTCCTGCGTGGGTTTCCTGTGGCCCCCAGGCCGGTCTTGAATTCCCCGAGGCCAGTCCGAAACGGGCCTCTGGGCCAACGTGACAGTGTGCAGGCTGCGAGCCTTCGGGACGCGGCGCGCAAAGAGCCGTTTGCCGTTTCCTCGTCAGCCCGCAGCATCCCGGGCTGGTGTCGTCGTCCTTGTCCCCCACCCCTGCAGCGGTGACGTCACTCCATCCTTCGGGTCCGGGGTCTCAGCCCTTCTCCGCCCTCCCTCTCCCCTCACTTAAGGAGCCTGTGACCTGGCTGCATGCGCCGGGATGACTCGGGACACCCCCAGCCCCTTTCCCTGGCAACTGAGTGCGCAAAGCCCCTTTGTCGTGCAAGGCACCGGCCACAGGCTGCGGGGCCCAGCGGGGACGGCTGCGGGGCCCAGCGGGGACGGCCGCGGGTTCACGCCTCGGGCCGGGGCTCCACCGCGCCGACACCCCGGCCTCCCCTGGCACCCCGGCCTCCTCACACCACCTCTAGATTTTCCACTGTGAGGAGTGGGGATCTCACGCTTCCATCTGAGCCGCGCCCCCTCCCCTGTTTTCCCGCCAGGAGAGTGTCCCTGCAGGCCAGCTCCTGCCTGGCTTCTCCTGCCCCCTGAGGAGCAGGCTGAGCTAGCCAGGTCCAAACAGCACGTCTTGGCTCCACTCACTCATCGCTGAGGACTGCCTGCCCGGCCCTGCCCAGCCCGTGCCAGCCCCCGCAAGCCAGGGCCGCAGCTCTGAGTGGCCGCTCCTCTCAGGCCTCCCCGCCCTGTCAGGTTCTGTGAGCTTCTCCCTCGGTCTCACTGTTAGAAAACACCTGACAAACACTGCTGCCCCTGCCCAGGGCACACCAGCACCAGTCGCACTTCCTAAAAGCCTTCAGTCGTTTGTGTAGAAACCCCGGAAAATGTCAACATTTTCGTTTAACATGACGGCTGATGTCCAGTCCAGCCCAGCCCAGCCCAGCCCGTCCGTGCCAGCCCCAGGCCTCGCTCCCCGCGATCCTGCTCCACCTTGGCTGATCTCTCCTGCTTTAACCACCACTTTTGAAAATAAAGAGTATCAGGTAACCTAATGATGGTATGAAATGTAACATTTGGACCAAGTGGTTCAAATCAACACTCAATGATGCTCTCGGGGGAGTAAAGTAAAAAGGGAAACTGAGTAAATTCCCTAATGGTTTCTGTTTATCATACAAAGTGTCACCCCACAGCCAGCAGGGGCTGCCCACGGGCCTGGCCCCAACATGATTATTGTATTGTGCTGGGAACCCCCAGTTCACAGGAAGCCTGACTGAAGCAGGGCTAGGCTGTCTGGGAGCCCTCAGCCGACAGAGGAGCCTTCAGCCTGGTCAGTGGCCTGGGGACCCGCCTCCGGCAGGGTGTCGAAGTGCTTTCCACTCCAGGCTGCCCTGCGTCCTAGTAGCCTCAGTAGCTGGCTTTCCCACGCTAACGCTCCTGTGTGCAAACAGCGTGGCATCGGAGACACTGGCGGTTAGGATAACCCATGTACCTTGGCAGGGGACACAATTCAGCCCTAAACCCTGTACCTACGGCTTGATCTCTCCTCTGGGTTACCCCTCTCCCCAGTTTCACGGTGAGAAGGTAGAGGACCCTCTTTGCTTCTGCAGGCCCTAAAGAGCGAGTGTTGTTTGCAGCGCTCTGAGCTGTGGCCCGTGTTCCTGTGTGTGTGTGGGGTGGGGGGGGTGAGGCGCTTGCAGGCCTGCTGGGCTACTCCTGCCCCAGGATTGCCCCTGGGGGCCACACCCTCAATGGGACGCAGAATTTCAGGGAGCAGCATCCTGTGTACTGTGGGTGTGTCTGTGCGTGCCAGCCCGCAGCCCGCAGCCCAGGGAAGTGCTGCCTGTGAAGGCTCCACCCTCTCACCTCTGCTCCCTCTGCCCCTGGCAGCTGCCCAGCCCCCCCTCCCCACCCCCCTCACATACAGGACTTGGAGAAATGCTGGCACCAAGCAGAGCCAGGATGGAGCCACTTTGCAAGTGAAAGAAACATCTAGAAGGGGGTGATGGCCACAGGCCAGTTCTCGGTGGTAGTGACAGACGCAGGACAAACCACAAACCTCACAGGCTTTACCAGCCGGGCCAGGCCAGGCGCAGGGGTGAGCTCTGCCCAGCGGCCAAGCCCCCCTGCTCAGATGGCACCTTGTCAATTCTTGACTCTTTCACCTGACCCGGCACAGACCCCCGGTTTTTCCTGGCAGCCTTGCCACCCTCCGGCACAAACAGGCGTGTTCATCATCCCCCCTTCCTGGAACGCGGGTTCCCAGGGCAGCTCGCAGGCTGACCCTGGCATCCCGGGGCTCCCCACGAATGTGTTTGTTGAGTGAATCGTGACACCCAACACAGCTCGAGGAAGAACAGGACACCTCACCCCTCCGAGGGGATCCGCTGAGCGAGCAGGAAGTCTGCAGTGCCACGGTCGGCGAGTGTGAGGCCGCGAGCCGAGCCGGGCGCCGTGGGATGAACCGCGGCC
>NW_004567104.1:75691281-75692995 GCF_000260355.1 Condylura cristata
ACAATTCAGCCCTAAACCCTGTACCTACGGCTTGATCTCTCCTCTGGGTTACCCCTCTCCCCAGTTTCACGGTGCCACAGTAGATGACCTTCTCCCCGGGGGTGACAAGAGCGCCTGCCGGCTGTGCAGTCTCGGCCCAGACCAAGCGCCCCTCCCTCCTTTGCCCGAAGTCTCATGCCCGCACCCCTGACTCACTCCCAATCTGGGGCTTCTCTTCGAAATCAACAGGAGTCTGAGCAAAGCAGGCGCTCTTAATCGAGGGCATGTTGCTTCAGAACAGGTTTCCCCTCGATACTCAAAGGTTTAAAGCGAATGTCACCTTGCGGCTCTTACTCTCATCTTAGAGCGATTTATTGACTTGGTTCCCTTTTTTCTTTAACTTCAAGGCTCTTTATCCCCCTGTATTCTCTGAGTAGCTTCGCTTTGCCTCCTGGACTGGGCAACAGAAACATTCTGATGAATCTGGCAGAGGCCTGGTTTCAGAGGCCACTCAGTGTGGTGTGCTGCGATTCTTGGTCACTCCCTACTCGCCCCTCCACAACCCTGCTGCCCATGTGGCCTCAGGGGGTTGTGTACAGGCCGCAGGTACAGACCCTGCAAGGGACAGAACATGATCTTGCTGAGACTTGGGGAGTATTCAGCGAGCTGGACAGGACAAGCCAGGCTTTCTAATTTCCTGAGTGACCTCTGGACAGATCCCTTACAGCCGCTCCCCTCCTTGGAGGGCACCTCTTGCCCTTTGTTGGTGCCCCTCTTCCGGCTCCCTAAGTACCCAAGGCTTGAACGATGCTGTCTCCCACCAGAAACCCTGGGGCTGGTGCGCCCCACTATTATTGAAGCTAGGAGGGATGATTCTAAAGTTCAGACAATTGCTAGAGTTCCAGGCATTTCCATGGGGTGTTTGTAGGTGGCAGAGGTGACTCGTCTCATCGGTGGGTGGCTGCTTGGCACCACGGTTGGGCCTGAGATCAAGGCTCACTGGACAAGAACAAGTGTATGTTGGATCAATTTTACTGTCTCCTTACGATTCCCGTGTAAGAAGTGATCTGAGGGAACCCGTTTTTCAGTCGGGTGAACTGTGGCTAAGAAGCGACCCCTTCTTTGAGAAGCCAGGCCTCATCAGTGCTCCAGTCCTCCTTCCTCCAGGCTCAGCGCCAGCGAGGTCCAGGACTCGAGGGACGCTGGGCTGGGGGGGCGGGAGGAGGCAGTACCAAGGCAGGAGGCCAGGGGCTCCCGGGTGGCGCGGCCGCTCGGCTTTAAGCTGGGCCTTGGCCCCAGGCGGGCCACTCGGGACTGCGGCGTGTCCTGGCCGGGGAGGTGGAAAGCGCCTCACTCCCTCAAGTGGGATCCCGAGGGCGCCCCGCAAGGTGGCTACGGGACAGGAGAGCGAGAGGGGCGGCAGGCACAACTCCAGCCCTCGCCTGTTCTCGGGGAGGGGCCCGGGTTCCCGCTGGGGGTCTGCAGCAGGTGGCGTGACGGGCCCCGCCGCCTCACAGCCCGTGCGGGGCGCGCCCCGGCGACTGCAGCCGGGCCCGTGCGTCCTCTCGCTCCGGGGTCTCGGACCGAGGTGAGGACAGGCTGTCCAGGCGGCTCTCGCGAGATCCTCGCGGGGGCGGAGCCCGCGGACTCCGCGGCGGGAGGGGGCGGGGAAGCGGCCATGTGACCGTGAGCCCCGGCGCCGATTGGCCAGAAGCCCCAGGGCCACGCCCCAAAG
>NW_004567104.1:75693499-75701635 GCF_000260355.1 Condylura cristata
GGGGCCGGCCAGGATGCCCAGGGGCCCGCCCCAATGACCGCGGATCGCCCTCCACCGCGCCCTCTAGCTTGCTGCAGCCCCGAGCTGCCCCAGAGCGCAGACTCGGGATTCGCGGAGATGAGCCGAAAACCAGCCAGGGCTCACCGGCTGGCGGGGGAGGGGGCACAGGCCCTTCGACAATTGTGCAGCTCGCTCTGTACGGCTTCCGCCGCCCAGTGGCCCCAGCTAGGTATTTGTGCCAAATGCACCCAAGTGGACGCAGATGCAGGAGCCTTTCTGGGATCACACACTGGTCCGGCAGGGTGGGCGTGCAGGATTCCAGGTCACTGATTCCAGAGCTGAGACTCCTCCCTGTGCTGCCCGCGGTCCCACTCACCACCCCCGCCCCACCGCCAGCTGCTGGGATGGGGACTGACAAGAGTCCAGGACCGTCTGAAGGGGTCTCAGGACACAGGTCGAAGTGAAAGTGACAAGTGTTTTCCTGCTGTGTTTTGCCTCTATGCCCTATGGGCTTATGTGGTCTTCGGTGCCCGGAGGTAGAATTGGCCGAGGGCAGAGCTCTGCGCTTGGTTCGCCAGGCGCTGGGCACAGCCCAATGTTGGCCCTTCAGTTTTGCTGGCAAAAAATTAGCTTTGGGCATTGGTGTTGGGGCGTTCACACCTCACCCTGTCTTTGGCCCTGACGGATAAGACCCTGGAGACTGCTTGGATCCACCTGGCGCTGTTGCTCCGGCCAGGTGCGCCCCGGCCGCCTGCAGCATCTCCTGGGGGGTCTGCGCCCCTGGAGTGTTGAGGCCCGTTAGCCGCTGCTGGGCTCAGGCGGGCGAGGCTGTGGCTGAGGCCCTGCGAGTGTGTAGGCTGCTCTTTGCGGCTGGGCGCGGTGGACGCTCAGGGAGGGCCCTCAGGGAGGGCCGGCGCAGAGGGCCTGCTGTGTGTGGCAGCCACCAGAGAGCCCAGATGCCTTGTGGTCCGCATGGCCAGCCTCTGCTTTTCTGCCGGCAGTACTGGGAAACGGGATGTGCAAAGGACAGGGAGGAGGGGCTCTGAGGGTGATACCCAGCGGCCCAGTACAGGATGTGAACCGGGGGCTGAGCAGCTCGCCCTGCCCAGCCCAGCCCAGCCCAGCCCAGCCCAGCCCAGCCCAGCCCAGCCACGTGTCCGTGGGCAGGTCAGGTTTGCTGAGGAGCAGCGATGGGGCACTTGCCCCTCAGCTCCCTGCCAGGGACTCAGCCTCCCTGATCTGGGGGGGGGGGGTGATAGCAGGGGCCAGGGCATATGTATGATGCTGTTGGTTCTTGGTTCTGCGGCTTCCTGCGCCCGGTAGGTACCAAGCAGGACACTGAGAGGGCTGCTTTGGGAAAGCCTGGTCTTGGGGTTCATCTTGGGCTGCGACCTGCGCCACACCCCAACCCCAAACTCCCACAGCCTAGTGACTCGTGACCCAGGTGAGGGGAGCCCCACCTCCGCGCCCCTCTGGAGGAGATCCACCTCACTGTGGATCTGGACGAAAGAGGGCTCTGTCCCTTGTGTAAAAGCCTCACACTTCTTTACTGAAAGAGAACCAAGAGGAAGTAGCTACTCTTCAATGTAAAGCCATTCCTAGTATCATTTCCCCCTCAAGTGGTTTTATTTCGTCATTCGTTTAGGTATCTCTGTGACCTTGGGGGTGCAGAGTCCCAACAGCCAGGCTGAGCTCAGGGCGCAGAGTCCTTGCAGCGGCAGCGAGGGTGAGCTTCCTTCCTTCCGCCCCTTACTGGGAGGAGATGACCGGCCAAGGGGTGGGGTGAGGAGAGCCCAGGGCTGCGTCCTGCAAAGCCACTCCCTCGGCAAACCCCCCCAAGCCCCCCGCCGCAGTGGGGAACACTGACAGCTTGGAAGACTCCTGGGAAGGGTTACTTGGTTTAGCATCAGGATTTCTCAGTTTGCTTGATGAAATACTGAGCTGTGGCCAGCGGCGAGAGCAGCTGTTGGAGGACAATTTCATGTCTTAAAACCAAGAGAAGCAAACTGCAGGCAGGAGACCCCTGAGTGTGGGAAGGAGCAGGGTTGCCCTAGCGCTGGGTCTGGTCAGGGACGAAGCTGGGGGAGAGCTGGATGTGGCCGGAAGGAGAGGGAGGGACATCAAAGGGAGAGAGGGAGTGCCGGCGAGGCGCGTCCCAACCCCTAGTTCGAGGCCTGGCATCTGGGGGGGGGGGCGGCACGAGTGACTCAGCACTTGGACAGCCACTCGTGCCCCTGCCTGCGGAGGGCAGGTCCTGCCGGCTTCTGTGCGTGGACTCAGACACACACAGTGCAAAGCAACATCAAGGCCATGCACATTTTGTTTTTCTTGTTCCGGTCCACAAGGAGGAACACCGCAATATGTAAACAGTTGCCCTGACGCAGCGAGTTCTTAAAGATTTATACATATGTATATTTTATTCTAAAAAAATTTGGCATTGTAGTGATTTCTCAATACAGGGTTTGTGCTTTCGCACTGACCACACTTTCTTCTCATCGTCCATGCACAGCCGTGCTTGGAGTTGAGCAAAGGGAGTTGCAGAAGGACAGGATGTCGCGCCAGGAGCAAAGCAGTCTTGAGCCCCACCTGGCTTTCTTTTCCAGAAAACTTGGTGGAAAGGTTGGCAACATGCACTTCAGGAGCAAGTCTTATTTCTCATGCAGAAAGAGATTTTGGAAAGATGCATTTCCTCACTTCTCTTCTGTGGCTCTCAGGGGTCACTGGCTTTGCTTGGGGGACACTTTATTTTGTGTATTGTTGTGTTTCACTTCTACAGGCTCTCATCTCTCCTCCATCTCCCTTGTTTTATGACTTTCTTGGACACGTAGTTTACTACTAAGTGCTATTGCAATTCCACCACCGATTCATTGCTTTTGCCGGATTCACAGAATCGTTTCAAATGTGCCTGCCAGCTTTGTCCAGGACAATTTACTTTTCCCAGTGAAAGTTATTCTTTTTAAAAACTCCATTCTAAAGACTTTAGTGCCTCTAAGTGCTTGCTTTGCGTTCTTTAGATGGGAGTCGTGGCTCTGCTATCATTTAGCAACACTTTGCAAAATGCATCATTTACGAGCCCCCAGTGGGCCATCCTGCCATCCCCGGCTGGTCTGCACACCACCTCCACTCTTGTTTAGTCCACGCCTATCTTTGCGCCTCTTCCATGCTGGCCCTCAGCAGAGGGGCTCATCGCCACCGGGTCTCCATTTTCTAAGTCCATCCACTCTTGAGGAATCCAGGTGGCTTTTCCCCTATGAGTCATTCCTGGTTGTTTCCGTGAAGACTTACCTGCTTTCTTTAAGTTTTGTAAGAGTTTTTGTGCCCACCCTTCTCTGTGAGATGGCGTGTGCTTGTTTATAAAGGGCGTCAGCATTTGCTCCAAGGGTTTTTGTGTGTTTCTGTGGACTTGGCATGATATTGTCATGTAGTCAGGCTTGTTGCCATGAGGCTGAGGTCTTGTTGAAGACAAAGGAAGATGCCTGTGGCGTTGACCACCACACTACAGGGGTCATGGGCAACACTTAGTCAAGTTAATGTGGATTTAGAGCAATGAATTATGGGGTATCAGCCAGCTTTTAGGGTATTTTCTGTGGAGTTTTGTCCCTGTGTAGTTCCACTCAGCTGTTTGGGTCCCCAAGCATGGGAACATTAGCATGCAGCAACCCCCCCCCCCCCCGTCATTGACCTTGAAAACACCTTGAGGATGCCTCCCCTGCACCCTGAAAACAAGGTGTTTCTCAGTGACAGCAGGGTGCAAGTATTTGATGAAAAACTCAAGCTTAAACTAATTTCTGGAAACAAAGTTGAAAATTAAGCATGTCTTATCTCTTTTTAGAAGACTAGTATTTTTAGGGAATGGATCTTGGAGCTGGAATGCCAACATATGCCCTCGTGACACCCAGCTTGATGGCCTAGTCCTGAGGGTGGCTGGGATTTGTCTTAGTAGCCCTTGGTAGTTCTCTGGGATGGTAGGAATGTTTAAGTAGTTCCTGACAGTTTCATGTGATAATAAGAATGAGTGATTCTATGTCAAGGGAAACATACCTGTCTCTAGTCATGTAAGCCTCAAGCCTCATTCAGAGGTAGATTCCATTTCAGACGCAGGATCAAAAAGACTACCAAACTTAGGAAATGTTGGTGAACTTTTGAACTGGCAAACTTTCCAGAATAAATTTCTTTTTGTCTTAGAAAATCACTCACTGAACAATGTCATATTTTATTGGGCCACAGTAAACATTTCAGACTTAGGATTATGCTATTTTATTGGGAAAGGAAAATATAATGAATTATTTTTCAATTAATAGTGAGAAAAAGTGATACACTAAAATAAAGCAGTTGTATCAAACTATTGTTATAAGATTTTTGCCTCCCTAATTTTGTTCTTCTTAGTTTTAGTACTGACATTTGCTTTTAGCGCTTGGGGTCCTTAATGATTCCTTTATGGGTTCTTAGCTAAGTTCTTGGTAAGTGGCCAGTTATCTGCTGGCATGATTAAGTGGTTCTTGGGTAAAATGCCTGGGTATGCTGATGTCAATGAAGCTGTTCTACCTTGGACCTTTCTCTACTGTACAGAAAACTATAGTGCTGCCCACTAATACCTCATCTGTCCAGAAGGCACCTAATTCACAGCTTGTCTATTTGCTATGGGACTTAATGGTGAGTAGAGAAGAGAGAAGGACATAGTTGGGGAGGGGATGGCTGATATTTCACTGCTGCCAATAAGTGAATCAGTGAAACATTTAAAAGCAGCTAAGAAAGCTAAACCACCTGAGGTCATTTAGTTTTGGTTGGTAAAGATCAGTGCTGGTGTAGGCCAGGACTGATAATATAATTGTAGAAGCAGAGGCTGTGGAAATCAAATGTTTGCTGGAAAAAAGAAGAGGATACTAGTAGAAGGCATTTTTTTTTCAAGCTCACATGGAACATTCACAAGTCAGACTACATCCTGGGCTATAAAAAATAGGGTAACAAACTTCCATAATAGAAATCATGCAATGTTTACTCTTGGACCATACTGGAATTAAAATAAGCAAAACCCAGAAAGACAGATGGAAAACTTTAAATACTTGAAGATATGTAACACATTTCTAAATAACACTTAGGTGAAAGAAGAAAACTCAGGAGAATTTAAAAAATGAACTAAATGAGAATGAAATACAATTTACTAGAATTTATGGGGTTCAGTGAAAGCAGTAATTTATAGCACTGAGAGCACAGTAGAGAAGAAGAAAGATCTAATATCAAAAAGTTAAGTTTCAACGTTAAGAAACTAGGAAAGGAGGAGCAAATTAAATCCAAAGTAAGAAGAAAAAAATAAAAAATTAGAGCAGAGAAGTCAAAGAAATTGAAAAATAGGGAATCAGTGGAGAAGGTTAATAAAACACAAAGTTGATATTTGCAGAGATCCATAAAATTAACAACACATAGCTGCAGAAGTCTGCACTGCATTGCATCAGCCCTGAGAAGTCTTTCTTTCAGCAGAGGAGGAAATCTAAATGCAAATACAAACAGAGAGGGGCCAGGGAGTCGCAGGCCACACTGACACCTGTGGTTAATGCACCAGAAACTTAAATGGGCGCAGGTTTTCCAGTGAAGAGGCTCAGGATGAGAAAGTTCTCATTTGTCCTACATAGACACAGCTTCTGCGTGGGGAGCTGCAGACACTGAACTGATCTGGGACTCAAAGAGCGGGGGCTTCACCCCAGGGCGTGGACACTGGTGTCCCCCTCTTGGAGAGCGCACCCTCACCTTGGACACCCCCGTGTCTGCAGATTGCTGTCTGTGCTCCTGGCCTGGAGAATGTTCCAGCCCTCCCGTGGTGCCGGGCTGATTTTACTCCGACAGCTTTGACCCAGTCGCCACATCATCTTCCATACAGCGGGAGGAGTCTGACCTCAGGGTCAGAAGCCAGGTGGAAAATGGCAGGTTGGGGGAGAAATGGCATTCAGGGGCTTTGCATCCTGGGGTCAAAAATGAACACCTCGGGCCCTCCTGCTCCCCGGGTTAAAGCTCAGTACCACAAATCTGACTGTAGTCGCTTCAGATGAGTTCGATCCCCTGCCCTGCCAGGGAGGGGACCCCCAGGGTGCAGCAAACCCCTCTGTCTCCCCACTGCTCCCCTCAGCAGTGTACTTTGTTGATCTGCCTGTTCTGCTCCCCGCTCTGTCTCTGGTGAAGCCTCTCACTGCCCCTGCACCTCTGTTCTGTATCCAGTTCTGTATGCATGAATAAATAAATCTTTAAAATAAAATAAAGTAATTGTATTGCAATAAATCAGTTTTAAAAAATGAACATCTTACATTTGAAATCAGGTATTCTAAGAGGATTTTAAGTACAAATTTTAGGTAGCTTGTGTTTGTACTTAGCTTATTATCAAAGTGCTACTTAATTATTTGCTTTGCACCAATCTTAACCTTTCAGGTGGAGTTCGTTTAATGATTAGTAATGACAGCATCACTGCTCTCTGGACATTACCACATCAGAGAATGTGAATTTAATTTTGGAATCCTTATTTTTTTTAGGTGCCTGTGATGTGGGGTGGGTCTGTGTGGGGGTGATGGCTTCAGTGCGCGCATCAGAGTGGGAAGGGTGAGGACCTCCTACACCTGCAATGCTGATGGGTGCCTGCTGGCTTGGGGCTTGCAGCACAGACTCTTAGTCTCCCTCTCAGAATCTGCACTCAGGGGCCAGTGCATCGTGGTCTCTGTGGTTAGATGAGGCGCCCTGGGGGAGCAGAGACGGTCAGGCTGGCGTTGGCAAGCTGGCTGGGCCGGTCTCGCTTGCAAAGCGCAGGAAGAGGCCGCCGGACAACTGCAGCTGTGCTTTTGGCTCAAGACCTCACTGCACTCGGCCCAGCCTTGCGCGGCTCTCCAGTGTCTGCGGGGCAGGCACACGTGGTCTACACTTCTGGTCTCGGGCAGACTTGGAACACGATTCCGCGAGTCTTCACTTAACATGGCGGATGGGCCTGGGGAGGGCAGCGCCTATGGAAACCAGGCCCTCGACTGCATCCTCTCATGCAGCTCATTCCGAATGGACCCGCTGGGATGCATTTTGCTTGCCAGTGTCACAGTAAAATGACATCATCGGGGGACCTACTGTACATGCGCGATCAAAACTGGGGACCACCAAGGGGTTCTTGACTACAGCTTAGGAGTGGGATACTCAAAGGAAGGTGGTGGGAGGACCTGCGTGGAGTGCGTGGACGAGAAGCGGCGCCATTGTGCAAGCTGTGTGGGAGCTACGGACAGTGGCCATTGTGTCTCCGGGAGTCGCCAGCCAGAGGTGGTCCCAGCAGACCTCGACGCTCCCAGCTCACTGGGTGGCACTGCCAGAAGAAAGGGCGAGGTCGTGGGCAGTCTGGGCCGGGCGGTCTTTCGGGTTGTGGGTCTGGGTGGACCAGGCCCCTTGCCCGGAGTGACCGAGCAGGGCCAGGCCATCAGGGAGGTGATGGGTTGCTTCACGAGCAGCGAGTTTGCACTCGTGCATACCGAGACGGAGAGTGAGGGCTGCAAGATGGAAGAATGAGCCACATAGAAAGCACCAGGTCACCACCACGGGGCAGCAAGGTCCTCTTAGGGGTCCCTTGCTCAGGCCAGGGAGGTGTTGGGTGTCTGAGCACGCTGTCTGGGGCCTTCCTTCTAGGGAGACTTACCAGGTGGCTGTTTGGTGGGGTCCAGTGGGCAGTGCCAGGTAAACGGAGATACGGGCCCCAGCAGACGCCCCTGGGATGATTGTCCTGAGGGGCAGGGGCCAGGCCTGAAAGGGAGACTCACCCAAGAGCCTCAGCAGGTGGGCACGGCCAAGCTGTCTGGGCTGCCCAGGCGGGCTGAGCCAAGGCAGGGTGTTGCTCATCCTCACCCCGGGTGGCAGAAGGGTAGAGACGAGATGATGCCAGAGCGGCAGTGACCACCGCTGGACCTCAGAACAGGGTGCTTTTGCTTTCCTGAGGATGTTGACGGAGTCTCCAGTGGAACACAAGGCTGATGGCGCCTCGGGTGCTGCTTCAGCTGGCCCAGGGGGCTGGGGCGGGACAGACTACAAGGACCCACGTGCCAGCTGGCCCTGGCTCTGCTACCCAAAGGGAAGCCGTCTTCAGTGCTGGACTTTCCTTTGAAGTGTAGTTAATGGTTTCCATCA
>NW_004567104.1:75703315-75714926 GCF_000260355.1 Condylura cristata
GCTCTCTCCTTGGCACGGGAAGCTCTCAGCCCCGCGGCTGCAGGGCCAGCGCTGGCTCGTGCGACTGCGGGCAGCGCCCGGGGCTCCTGACACCGCGCTGACCCCCTTACTTCTTCAGGAGAGTGGAAGAGGGGAGCGGACACGGGAGCGGCCGCTGGCTTGATGCAGGGTGACGGCCGCTGCCTGTCCAGTTCACCCCACTGAACGGAGACCCGGGGCCCAGCTCTCCACACGTTTGGGGGCGGGGGCGTGTCACTGACGTGACATCCAGTCCAGTTACCCGGGAACCCCCATTTCTCTACTGGGGGTTCTCTACCCCCATTTCTCACCTTCCCCAGCCCACCCTGGCCTTGGCTGCCCGGTTAAGAGCTGGGGAAGAGCTGTGGAAGGCAGGAGCCTTCCCTTGAGACCTGACTCTGTCTGGCTTTGAAAGCGGGGTGAAGCTGCTGCCCCCCTTGCCAGAATCGTGTTCAATTTTCTTTGGCCAGACCTATGAGTGACTCCAAAGAATGTCTTTCTTCTAGAGTTCTCAGGAATCTCTTCGGGTATGAATAACACTTAATAGCTCAGAAAGGTGGCAGGCTTTCCCCATAAAGGTCTGAGTAAATATTCTTGCCTGCAGGCCGTGTGGCTCTGTTTTAATCACGCACTTCTGCTAGTACAATGTGAAAACAGTGAGTGGCCCAGGTCAGTAAATGGGCCCAACGGTGCCTAGTGAAATGTTATTTGGAGATAGCAAAATTTGAATTTCATATCATTTTCACACGTTACAGAATATTCTTTTGTTTCCTCCCCAATCCTTTGAAAATGTAAGAGCCATGGGCTTGCACAGGGCATCAACATGGTGGTGGCCAGAGCCCTGGACAGGTGTCCAACATTTTTGCAATGAGCAGAGAGCCCTTGGCTTATGGCACAGCACCTGGGTTAGGACCCGGATCTAACATATGCGGCTTAGAACGTTGGGGGGGAAGTGAGTCAGGCTGCCTAAGATCGACTACTCCCCCATAAAGTGTACATTGTAACCCTCCAGCTTTCAGGGTGAGTTAGAGGGAAACAAGATTGTTGCACATTGCCCCAGGAATCCTCCCAACACCACACAATGTTGGGGGGGGGCGCTCTGGGGCTGCGTGTGCAGTGCTTTGCCGAACGCCTGCTAGCCTGGCAGAAGCCAGTGGACATCCGAAACACCCCAGGGCATTAGGTCGGAAGCATCAGGAAGAGGTGTGCTGTGCCCAATTTTAAATGAGCAGATAACAGTGTCTTAAATTCAGCGCGGCCCTCACGGCCAGAAACCCGAGAGCAGTATCTCACCGTAGTGGAATGCAGCGTCAGCAATCATCTCCCTGGCCTGTCTTTTTAGCGACCTAGCTCTCCACCAACCCAGAGGACATCGGCCATTTATGCCAGTGGCTCATCTCTAACTACCCTTCGGACCTTCGAGTCGTGGACTACCCCTGACGCTGTCAGACCATCGGCAAGTGGCTTTGGAAATGAGCGCGGACGTTTTAACGCTTAAAATCTTGACTCGCTCAAACAATGTCAGGGTTTCACATTCTTTGGGTGAGTTCAAGTTGCTTGGCAAAGACACCTGTAAGGTCTGTCTCTGCCCTTCACCCCTCCCCCACCTCTCTAAAGGGTTCTGACCATCCCAGGTAGTTGTTTGATTTAGTTAAGGAAATAAATAAAGCAGAGGGCAAAAAGCAAGAAACCTGAAGTGTAAGGACATTGTGGGGGAGGGGGGGTGGCGGCGGGGGAAGCATAAGGAGGTTGCCCTGGAAACTTCAACGTGTAGGCTTTTAACTGAAGTCATTGATCGCTTTTAATAAGAGTGTAACGAAATATATACATTCCAGAGCCCTCGTTTGGTTAAACCAACAAGAGAAGATTGTGCTTCAGAAATAGGCCCGCATTTTTAGAGACAGCAGCTGGATTTCTGTCAGGAAACACAAATAATAAAATCAGTGGATCTGGAACCGGAGAAGGGCAGGGGTGGGGGGTGTGGGAGCAGAGGGCTCCTCTTGGACACCTTCCGGGGGGTCCTGGGGCTGAACCCCACAGCAAAGCCGCTGCCTGATCCCTCCCCGCGGCTCGAGCAGGTCAATCTGAAAGAGTGCCGGGCGCCCAGGGGACAGCCGGAAACAAACGATTTTATTAGTGACATTAAGTAGACTCACAAATGCGTTGGCGCTCTTCCTGGAGGGAAGCGCCTGTGGGGGTGGAAGTGAGAATCCAGGGGTCCCTGCGGCCCTGGGCGGGGGGGCTGTTTCCAGCTGAATCTGTCCTTTGCTTCCAGACGGGGTCAGCTGTGGCAGACGGTCACCCGCAAGCCCGGAGTTCTCACTTGGCCAACGGGTCCGTCAAGCGTTCGTGGACTCAGGCCGCCACCAGCAGACCAGAAGATCAAGTCGCAAGTGATCCTTGTCCGCACAGGCCTTAGGCGCTGCAGAGGCTCGTTCCTTTTCCCTGCTAACACAGGGACCCAGGACGGGATTCTTCGGCTGGGGTGCGCAGAAAGCCGGGGTCCCCTGGGTTGGGCTGCCTTCATGAAAAACGCCGTTTGGTACCTGCTGCTTAGAAAATCGAATCTTCACGCGCTTCCTTCAGTTCCAGAGTTTGGCAATTGACACAAAATACACTGTTGAACGGTGTTATCAGTAACTGTAGAAAAATAGACATGTTTGAAAGGGAGAGTCTAGTAAAAGGGTTTTGGGAGCGTCGCCGGGCGAGTCTGAGGCTCGCATTACAAAAAATGAGATTTGGTTCAGGTTTGTCCACCTAAGTGGACATCAAAGACAGCGAGGGGCGGGGACAAACCACACACCCAGTGCCGACCACGGCCGGCTTCTCCTCCGTTGTGCTGAAGCCTCTCCTGGGCCGGGTGCTGGCCGGGGGGCCTTGGAGCCGAGGAGCGGGCGCCATGGGCCCCCAGTCTTCAAGAGCTGAGTGAGCAGACTTTGCATGGCCCTGCTCCGAGCTTTGTGCTACCCTGCCTTGCGGGGCTCTGGGGGGTGTGGCAGGGTGAGCGCCCCCAGGCCAAGAGCGCCCTAGTAAGGCGACAGCGAGGTAAAGGCCACAGTCGCTCCCCAAGGCCCAGCAGGGAGGGGATGCCCCCCCCTTCCAGGACAGCCTTCTCCTAGAGTATGGGGTGAATGAATGATTCCATGGACACCCAGTGAAAGGCGGCAAACAGGACAGGGCTGAAGCCAACAGGTTTGTTTTCCGCAGCAGAGTCGTGAGGCGGTTGTCTCGCTGCAGGCCGCGGACCTGGGAGAAGAGAGACCCCGTTCGCGGAGTCGCTTGCCTTCTCTCCGACGGACGAGCTCTTTAGCAGACAGCGGGGCCGACGCCGGCGCCCTCGTGGCGAAGCCGGCTCGGGAGGGTGAAAGCCTCAAACAGCTCCGCCCTAGGAGCCGACAGTGAACTTGGACCGGTCAGTGAGTGTTCGCGATGGACAGCTGCGTCCGGGACAATTTACAAATGTGAAGTCGAAGTGGAAGTTCTGGGGCAAAATCCCCACCTGCCCTTGAGGCGTGTCTAAGACTCTCCCCTTCCTTCTTTTTTCCACTGCGTCGTTTAGATTTTCAATACAATATTTCCTCCCTCCCTTCCTTCCTCCCTGCATTTATCTTTGTAGAGTAAAATAAATGAAGGTTGAGTTGCCCGTTTTCTTTTGAGTGGGAGACACTTGGATTTGATTTCCCGTCTGTGGCACACTCTAGAGAGATTTCTTAGACGACATCAAGACGGTTGACAGAATCTCTGAATATTAAACCGATCAAACCGGTCATTCATAACCGTAAAAGAACAAGAATAAAGGCCAACTAGTAATGCTGATGGATACCCCGGGGGGGGGGGGCTGGAGTCAGTGTGGGGTCAGGGGCTACGGACCCCATCACCACTCTGCCTTGGGAGCCTCTTGGCCCGATACCAAGCCCATCTTGGGCGGACACTGTCTCACAGGCTGTAGTTTCTTCTCATGACAAAGTAGACCTGCTGGAGAATCAACGGTGTTGCACAAGAGAAGTTTCCCACGCTGCTGTGTTCCAAAGGGCGTGAGCTCGGGGAAGAGCACACACGAGGCCCTGGCACTGGCCGGCGTGTCCTCCTTGGGGACGGTTCTCGTGACGAGGCAGTGAGGCCCTTGTGTCTTAGAGAAGAGACCTCAGTTTGTAAACATTTCCCAGAGTATCAGCGTGTGGGTGGTGGCTGTCCCATCTCCTGGGCCTCCCACTTCCCCCAGACCTATGGCTTATTAGGTTGATGAGAAGGTCGGCAAGGGACCGTGAGGACCCAGACGGCCACTGGACACGAACACAGGGCGATGGCCATGCACCGAAGGGCCAGTGCTCCGTGGGGCCAACTCAGAAAGCACAGACGTCAGAACAGAAAGGCCTACTGGACGTCGGGAGTCTTCCTTTTTATCTCGTTTCTAAACTTGCGTGTCTACACCTATATCTACACCTATGTACATTATTTGAGAGTTCTGTTCTACAGTACTTTTGTACATGCTGGATTTTAGTACTGACTGCAAAAAAGAAAATAATTACATAAGGCATACATATGTACAGGGTCTTATCTTCCGCTCACCGGGTCCTGCAGCCGCAGCGCCCCCGAGGGGCAGGCACCGGGCTCCTGAGGTGAAATATGTGGGGGTCTGGAGAACTGAGGGCCCTCGTCTGTGTCACGCACAAGTCAGCGGGCACCGGAGACCCCACTTGACGTATCCAGGTAAGTTCCTTGACACACGCAGGGGAGACGTGTTCGCTGGGAGCTGAACATGGGGCTGGCCAGGAGCCCAAGCCGGTGCCCTGAACCTGGTGCCGGTGCCCTGGTGGCCGCTGGTGCCGGTGCCCTGAACCTCCACCCCTCCGTGTCTACCTCGTCAGCTGAATAACCGAGAGAGGGCGGGTAGGTATTTGCCACCTCGAGGATCTGTTTGCTGATAATGCCAACATCAGATAGAAATAGAGAACAAAATACGAGCGACAGCGAGGACGAGATGAGAACGGGGGGCAGGCCGAGGGCGGGGCGAGGACGCAGTGGGCACGGGGCTACACCTTGGACTCGTTCTCTAGGTTGGCCACATCACCGTTCCTCTCCGGCTGCTCTTCCGGGTTCTTTTCCTCCTCCTCAGTCTCCAGTTCTGCATGCTGGTTGAGTTTGCTGGACACAGACCAGCTCAGGGGCAGCTCCGCCCTGCTGGCCAGCTCGGCCAGCTCTTTGGCACTGAGAGACGGGGTGCTGGTCTCGTAGGTCTCGTGGAAGCTGTTGTAGTCCACCTCGTAGAAGCCATCTTCCAGCGTCAGGACGGGCGTGAACCGGTAGCCCCACAGGATCTCACTGGTGACGTAGGAGCTTCGCGCTTGGCACGTCATCCCTGCGGAGAGAGCGGAGTTTAGTCTGTGAGGGGCTCCCGAGGCCAAGGGGCCTCGGGGCCGGCAGGCTCCGGCAGGTGTCCCTCATGCTGCAGGCCTCCGGGGACTGCCCTCGGGCCGGCCGTGGGGATTGCAGGTGGAGAACCCCAGGTGGGGTCTGGGACACCCACGCACCCACGCACCCACTGCACTCTCACGTGGCTCTACCTTGCCTGTTGGTCGAGAACCCTGAGGTCGTGGAGGCTGTGGGAACCCACTGAATCCTGCTGGGCCTTGGGGGCTCCAGCCACAGACTCGGCATGAAGTTTGGCTGGTGGAACTGCGCAGGCGTGTTCCAGCCCCAGGCAGGCTGCCCCCCGGCGCCAGGGGCCTTCCCACGCCCCATGATGCTGGAGGAGCCGAGCCACAGGCCAGGGGCGGTGTCCGGACTGTGGGCGTTTCTCCTCCTGGAGGATCAGCTGCCTGTTTCTAACCCGCAGCCCCTCTGCCCCTGGAGCCCCGGCAGCCTGAGGGTTTCCTTCAACGCAGAGCAGCCCACCAGGGCCACCCCGCCCTTCTCCTTGGGAAGAAGCCGGCAGGTGACCTTGATTCTCCAGCCGCTGGCTCCAGTGGACTCTCCCACCCGCTGGGCAGACCCAGGCACGAGGATGTTAATTCCTTATAAGTCAGGTGAAGACCAGAAACCCGTGGGTAGAAGACGGTGCTGCTGTCGTCGTCTGTGTGCGAACACGTGGTAAAGCAGTGTCTGGAAGGCTTTTGGGGGGCAAAGGACTGGCACAGGATGGTGCAGCTGGGGATGCCCGCTGGTGAGGGCGCCCTGGCCGGGTGCTGGGAGGAGGGCAGTGCGTGGTTCCAGAGGGGGCTGCGGGCCACAGGGTGTCCCGAATAGTGCCCGGGCCCTCCCGAGTGGAAGAGCTGGGGTGCCGCTGCTCCCCTGTGCCTTTGGGAGCCAAGCCGCCAGCCCCGGCTCCTGCCGGCCTCTTCCAGGGCGGCGCCGGCTTCTGGGCCTTGTAAGGGCAGCGGCGGCCCTGGCTGCTCTTTCCGAAGACGCTGCTCTGCTGAGGCCCCAGTTACCTGTGTTTGGGAGCTAGGCGGGGACAGGTGTGCCCAGAACAGGGGCCCCCATGGGAATGCGCCTCCCCTCCACAAGTCCAAACAGGATTCCCTGGAGAAACGGAGGGGTTGGGGGAGGATGTAATTTTATAGCTAAAGGGGGTTGACGGTTATTGCAAAGTGACTGGGGAGAGAGATGGGCACTGGACGCTCTGTGGCTCCCTGGTTAGTCTTTGGAGAGCCCAGTCTGCAGGGCGGTGCACGGAGACTCCCCGCCCCCCATTCCTCGGGCAAGATCCCTAAGAAACCGGAGGGCAGGGTTGAGGGGCCTGAGCGGGAGGTGCAGGACAGAAGAGAGCTGCTCAGAGGCGCGGCTCAGGGGCCTGCCAGGCCCTGGGCAGACACAGGTCAGACCCTGCCAGACGGGCTGAACAGGCGCAGCTGTTTTTGGCTGCGTGTGGCGAGAGTTTTGTTCAGAGTACCAAGAGGATAGAGCGGTCCCCTGAGGCCCTGGACGGAGCCAGCGGCGTTCACCGTCAGGGGACATTGCCTCCCAGCTGCCGGTGAGTGGGGCTGCGGGCCGGGAGAGTGAACCTCCTCACCGTGTTTGAAACTGAACTGCATCTCGATTGCAGGGGCTCCGGGCTGCAGAGCCAGCGGGCTGTGGCGACTTTGCTTTCTTACTCCGGCACCAGCTGCAAGATGTGCTAGGCCCTCTTCTTTCCTGTGGTCACTCCAGCCCCCCCCGGCGCCCAGCACAGCAGCTGCGCCTGGCCGTCGTGCAGGCTGATTTGACGCCAACTGCCGGTCATTTCACGGAGAGCCAGCCCGCCACTCAGGTTCCCCAAACACTTGTGCTTCTTCAACTGCTCACATATTGGAGGGCCAGGGAGGCCCCCGCAGGCAAAGCCCGATGGAAACGTGCGTTTTCTATAAGTCTGGTGAAGGCAGGCGTTCCTGACCCAGCTCTCTCCCGAGCTCCAGTGCAGCCACACACGCCTACGGCGCTCAGCCATTAATGCTAGAGAGTGAGTGTTTTGGGGGGCCAGGCACCTGGCCCCCACCCCAACCCTCCTGGGGTGTGTTATCATGGCTGCTTTAGAGGCACAAAGGAAGACAGAGAGACACAGGGACATTCCGGGTCACACGGTGGCATGGAACTCATCGTGTCTCTCCAAACTCACGCGCAGAAAGCCTCCCCAGTGTGACTGTATCCAGAACAGGGACACTATGGGGGTGAGGCAGACTTGAGGGGTCACCAGGGAAGAACCCCCGCCAGTGGGGCTGTGTTCTTACAAGGATGGGGGGCTTTGTCCTTTCTGTGTGCACCTGGGAGAGGCCCCCAGACAGAGTGAGAAGGAGCTTCGAGCCCCCGGGGCCCCCGCCCAGACAGCACAGACCATGGCCATCCACTCCAGGACCTCCAGAGGTTCAGCCCTCCAGTCTGAGGGATGTGGCTGCCAGATGACGGCCTGGGGTTAAGCTCCAGGGTCAGACTCGAGTCTGTGCCTCCAGCACCCTCTTATTCCTGTTTTCGAGGGCAAGGGCGAGGGACTATGTGTGAAATGTGACCTTTACGACTTCTTTAAGTACCTTGTATTTTACAAGGTAAAACGCTGCCGGTAAATGCCCACGGGGAAGGCTGCTGCCCAGCTGTGACTTGGGGCAGCCAGCACCTGCGCCCCTCCATCCTGCCTGCTGCTGCCCCCCACCCGCCCCAGCTCTCCTTCTGTTGGGGGACAGGGTGTCTGAAACGAGCTCTACAGATACAGGTATTGTGGACCCCACCCCCACCCCAGACACCGGAGCTACAAATCCCAGCATCACGGCAGGGAGGACGCTGGGCCTGAGGGTGGAGTTAAGCAGCCATGTTGGATCTAAAACCGGACACGTGGGCTTTGGGGGGCTCTTGGCCTCGTGGCTCATCTCTTGGCTTTTTGCCAGCTCTCAGTGTGCTATCGGGGTTCCAGGTCAGTGGAAGTGGTCGGAAGCATTCACCAACGTGCCCCTCTTTTTTCCTCCCCCCTCCCAGTTTCTCATTTCCCTTCCTCTTGTAAATAAACCCGTGATTAACCTTGTGCCTGCAGTCGAATCTTATTATCAGCCCCTTTAAGTGCGCAGGCGAGGACCCAGTCGGGCACTTTGCGGTGCCTTGTGAAACTTCTCAGGCTGCTCATTCTGGGCCACACAAATGAGTTTGTTCTTTACCAAATCTGTCACTGGCCACCATCTTCAGGAAGTCACTTAGCGACACCACCTAACCTTTATTTCTTTAAAAGAATTCACTAAGTTCCTCAAATCAAAAAACCACAGGCTTTTTCTTCAAGTACATTCTACGTGGCTCTTTTCCCCAACAGGGAGGACCTGCAGCCTGGCTCTGTCTGCTGTATCGCTGATTCCTCCACTGACACAAAGCGGTTGGGAGAACTCACACCCATCCGCCGACAGCTGTTTGCACACGATCCGGACCTCGAAGCCGAGGGCAGACACCCCTCCAGCAGAAACAAGAAGACCCACATGACACTACTCAGCCCGGAGAGCTCCAGCAGATCCTGGTAGATCATGGGCCGGTGAAAGGCGCGTGAAAGCCAGTCAGCAAACTTCCTTGCTTCCAAAACTCTCCCTTCATACGACACCTTGCATGGAAGTCCCCAGTGCCTACTCATCTGACTCAACAGCCTTTCGGGGCCTCCATGTTCCTCCCAGGGGGAGGGCCCTGGCCTTCTTAGACGCTGAGGGCACTGCCTGTTGCTAATGCTGCAGGAGCTGTGTCCTCTGGCACTATCAAGCACACACCTCTGCCACAGGAAGGGAGTTCCGTGGCAGGCCTTTTTACTGTCAGCATTTCCCTGAGGGCAACTGTGGATTGTGGGGTCTTGCTATTGACCAACTATTGTGTTCAAAGTTACTTAAATTCACTTAAATCCATTCTTTTTTCTACACGGCTGTGTTCTCTGTTTTCTACCCAACAGGCTCACTTGCTTCCGTTTGTATTCACTCTGAGGACTTGCTTTCGTCATCTTATCTAGAAAGAAATTATACATCATTTAAGTGGTTCAAAAATTAAGTCAGTGGGTGATCAGGTGATTTGAGTTACTGATGTTGAAGCACAACGCTCACACCTGAAGCTCATGTAATGTTGATGATAAAAATAGACTGAGATAAGCAAAAAAAAAGAAAAAAGAAAAAATACCACGTCTTCGCTCTTAAAAGAATTAAGCGTGGGGACACGAGCCTCGGAGCAGCCTCCAGCGAGCTCCAGGAAAGCGGCCTGATTCTGAGCTTCTTAGGGCTGATTTACAGTCATTGCAAGGATTTTTGCAGAGGCAAGAAAACCCAGGTGGGCGTCTGGTTAATGTAGCCATCAGCTCTTATCGGGGCACCGAGGGAAACCAGGACGGTGGTGAAAAGTGCCCCTTTCCAGCTTTGTCCTCTGGGAGCCGGGAGCCGGGGCCAGGCCACGCGCCTTGAGGCCTCTTTCTTTGAAGTTACTGACCTGCCCGGAGTCCCCACCTAGGGTGTTGATTCAGCTTCTGCACAGCCGTCTGGCTGCGTCTCAGCTCTTTGACTCGCACAGTTCTCGAGACCAGGGCAGGTCGGATTTAGCTTCCAGTGTCTTAGGCCAACATCCCCTACCCAAGTCAGCCCCAACAGCTGTATCCAGAAGAGACCCAGCCCCCTGCTGCCCTGTGCCGGACGTGGCCACCGGTTTCCACCCCGCCCTTCCCGCGTTTCCTTTAGAAATGCAGCAGCCAGTCTACACTGCTCTCCCCTCTCAGACTCAGCAGTCTGCTTTGAAGGAGGGGTGTAGACGGCGTGTTTGAGGAGGAAGAGGTGAAGGCGAAGATGGCAGAGAACTGCAGAGGGTGGGCCCCAGGCCCTCAGGCGCCTGCCCACCCCCCAGGTGTAGCAGCTGCATCTGTTACACCTTCTCAAGTGGGGTGCATCCCTGAACAGGCAGGACACAGCAACATTTCGCAACAGGTCTAATACATATTGACAGATGGCTAAAAGGATAAAAACCATTTTTATTCATTTTAGATGATAATAATTCATGTAATCATTTCTTATATTTTTTATTGAGGACCTACTACGTGTCAGATATTTTGATGGGTTCTGGGGGACACAATGATGACAAGGCCTTTGGGCTTATTGGGTTTGCAGTCAGCTGACGGTGAAATGGACCCCCAAGTGTGACTCACAGCTGTGACAGATGGGGCAAACTAAGATCCTTCTGTAGAGCCCTAACAAAGAGACCACACGTGGTTTGGTGTGGGAATTGGTGACTGTCCCCAATGATGTGACAGTTGAGCTAAGATTTGAAGGATGAGCAGGGGAGGTGAGGCAGGGGCACACGTATCATGCAGAGGAAGCACACAGTGGAATACTACTCAGTGATCAAAAAGGACAAGCCCAGGTCTGCTCGACGAGGGTCCCTAGGGAAGTTAAGAAGCTTAGAGGCGAGTGGATCAAGAAGCAGTGGCCTGGGCCCTCCCTGGTGGTGCAGCGGGTTAGGACGCAGCACTGCAAGCTGGCCACAGCAGCTTCAGTGTGAGTTCAATCCACGGCCCCAGAGGTGACCCACCAGCTGCTCCCCTCAGCAGTATGCTTCATGGATCTACCTGTTCTGCTCCCCACTCTGTCTCTGGTGAAGCCTCTCACTACCCCTGCACCTCTGGCCTGTGCCCCAGTTCTGTGTGCATAAATAAATATATCTTTTAAAAAAAAAGCAGTGGCCTATACACACAGTGGAATACTACTCAGTGATCAAAAAGGACAAACCCAGGCCATTTGCAGCAACATGGACAGAGATGGAGAGGATGATGCTAAGTGAAATAAGTCAGCAGGAAGACAAATACCCAGTGGTGTCACTAAAATATGGGCTATGAAATATCTCAATCAATAGTCAAATAAAGACTAGCTGAAAACTAACCCGTGGTAGCTGACTGTGGAACCGAAATGCCAAGGGCGAAGAGGGCGGAGGAGGGGAAGGAACACAGGGAGGATTCTCAGTGGACCAGGGTGGGGGAAAGTGGGTGGTAGGTACACTATGATGATAACTGAAGAGGGTACACCCCTGTCACCCCAGTTAAAAAAATCCTTAACTGGGTCCTCCCTGGTGGTGCAGCGGGTTAGGACACAGCACTGCAAGCTGGCCGCAGCCGCTTCAGTGTGAGTTCCAT
>NW_004567104.1:75715616-75717913 GCF_000260355.1 Condylura cristata
GGAGACTGGTGGAGAGACCCAGCAGCGAATTAGTCACCGGCACGGCTTAGGGGGGAGCGTCAAGGCAGACGCCCGGATTTCCCAGCAGGGGCCAGGGAACATGGCTGGTGGTGGCTGGGTGTTCGCCTGAGACTCTGAGGCCGGCAGGAAGGCTGAGTCGCCCCCTGGACAGCCCGGCCGCAAACCTGGGGCCCACAGATTGCCAGGGGGAGGGGAGGCGAGCGGAGGCTGAGGCGAGACTGGGCCGTCCAGGACATCTGCCCTGCTGAGCGGAGGGGCCAGTCGGGAGGCTGGGAGCGAAGCCAGGAGAAGGAGAAGAGTCGCAGGCCTGGCGGGGCCACGCGGCGCTGGCCAGAGGGCGGGTCGGCCACGGGCAGGAGCTGCGGGAAGATGTCAAATGGCCCCAACCAGACGCGGACACTGGCTTGCGAGATGGCGGCCGCAGCCAGCCCGGGAAAGCGGAGGGGACGGGCCAGTGCGGGTCGAAAAGTGAATCGAAGGCCACCCGGTGAAGGTGGGGAGAGAAGCCCCTCTCTGTGAGGACAGAGGTGGGGCTGGGCGGGGGTGGGGGAGCAGGCGCTTCGTGTGTTTCACTGCGGCTGCAAGAGACCAGACGGCGCGGGGTGTTTCCTCCTCCTGCATCGCCGCCCGCCTCCCCGCGGGGACACCCTGCTGCTCGGGTTCACCCACCCCAGCCCACAGCCGGCCAGTCTGCAGGCGCCAGGGTTCTTCCCGGGTTGCCTGCTGCGACCCCCAGACCTGCGCAAGCCTGGGACTGAGGGTGAGGCTCCCCTCCCTGGGTGAGGACCCCCTGGGCCCGCGGGTTGCTGGGCGCACTTGGGAAACCTGTTGGGGTGCACCCACACCCACCTCAAGGAACCCCCGCTGGCGGGGTTACTTGTAAGGACAGGTGAGAAGGGGGGAGTAGCCCCAGAAACCTGAGGGGTGGCACTGGGAGGCCGCTGGCTCCTCCGACATGGTGGGGGTGACTGAAGAGGGGAGCTGCCTCCGCCCCTCTCCCACCCCCTTGGCTGCCGGAGAGCTGCGGGGCCACAGGGGCCCCCCTTCTCTTCTCCTGTCTGTGGAGGCCCTGATGGGGTTTAATCAAGCTTCAAAATTCAAGCTGGGTGCGTGAACACCCCAACCGCCAGGGTGTGGCCTGTGAGCTGGGGCCTCCAACCAACAGCACCCCACCGCCTGCCATATCTCCGCTCCCCCAGCGTTAGCAAAAAGGTTTTTGCTCCTTTATTCTGAGAGTAGAAGCGCCAGCCCTGCTCACCCGCGCAGGCGAGGCCAGCAGAAGTCTCAGGGAGAGGAAGCTGGGAGTGGAGCCCAGGCTCTGCCCCGGCCCTGGACGGCGCTGCGAGGAACCCCCGCGCCCCGAGGGGCTCCCCTGACCTCCGGGTGAAATCCCACCGCTCTCGCCGGGCCACAGCGTCCCTGAACCGGCTCACCATGCCCAGAGGTGGCCCCTCTGGGGACACCACTTGCTCTAAGTCTGGGATTAACTCTGGGATTGCGGAGGCGGGGTTGGGGCCCCCCCACCCCCAGCAGAGCAAACTCCCGCTTCAGAGATCCAGTGGCCAGCAGAGGCGCTGTGGGAGCGTCCCGCTGGGAGCGTCCCGGGCAGGCACCAGGCGAATGAAAGGGCCGAGCCAGGCAGCAGCCAGCTTGCTGCTGCAACTCCGTGCGGAGAGAGGGCGCCCTGGGGGGCCCTGGCACGCCGCGCCCACGCTCCGAGCTGCTCAGGCCCTGCCGCGAGCTTCCCTTGTGCTAAACCGTGCAGCCAGCAGGCAGGGGGATGTTTGAGGGCAACTTTCTGCGGGGTTCAAAGTCCTGCAGGAGGGGGCGGTGGTGAGAGCGAGGCTTTGGCTTGGGTTTGTCTGCAGAAAATGAACATGTACCCCAAGACCGTGGTCGTGGCGACCACAGTGGCAGCGGGCCAGAGGCGGGGGCCGGGGGAGGAGGGGAGGCGGAGCCCGAGGGGCTCTCTGTGGCACCCTGGGAGTCGCTGCGGGGCCTTCCCCACCCTGCTGGCCCCGGGGCAGGGACCCTGGCTGGGTGGGCAGGCCCGAGCCCAGCCCGACCCTGCGGCTCCCAGGCGGCCTCCCCTCTCCCTTCTGCCCACCCGCCCTAGTAAGCTTCTGTCTGGGCTCTCACACCGCAAAATAAAGACTCTTTCTCATTCGTCAAATGATTAATTTGTTTTCTGTGTTTACATTAGCTGGAAGCCGAGTGGGGAATACCCCTAACTCCCTTTTCCAATGAGATGTATTTTTTTATTATTTTATTTTATT
>NW_004567104.1:75718179-75719516 GCF_000260355.1 Condylura cristata
GCTTTAACCCGCTGGCCACCAGGGAGGGCCCTTAGTTATTTAATTAAAAAAAAATTATTTATTTATGCATACAAGAACTGGGAAAAGAGAATTCACCAGAGACAGAGACGGGAGCAAAACAGGCAGATGCACTGAAATCCACCGCTGAGGGGAGCAGCGGCCAGGCAGGAGAGGTCTGCCCAGCCATGTGGGTCACTCCCCAGGCTGTGGATTGAAATCTGGCTGCAGTGGCTGCAGACAGCTTCATAGCGCTCTGTTTAAACCCGCTGTGCCACCCGGGAGGCCTCGAGGGAGATGTATTTTTTTTTTTTTTAGTTTCTTTTAATCTTTTTCTTTTTTTTCCAAAATATAAGTTTATTTTTACATCATTTTGTACATTTTTTTTTATCTCAATTGTAATCCCCGTGGGTTTCCTATCACTGAGTCACCCGTGTGCCATCACCATAGTCCCGTGCACTTCCCTCCGCCTGCCCCCGTTTTTGATCCCATTGGGAGATGTATTTTTACAGAGGTTCGGGGCCTCACAGTCTTCCCTGCTCCTGAGGGCTTAGGTTGGTAGATGGCTCTTCCTTTACTTCTTTTCTAGGCTCTTCTGGAAGCTGCAGCTAGAGCAGATCACACTGTTGCACTAGAGGAATGTGTAACCGTGAGGTTGCCTGGCCAGAGAGAAGTCACAGGTGGCCTGCTGCTTTGGGAGCGGAAGGGGAGTGACAGTGAACCCCAGGAAAAGAGATTCAAGAGACAATAACGATGAGAGCAGAAGGCAAAGGAAAAGAAGCTGGACAGTGGGAGGGGTGGACACTGGCCCTTCCCAAGCTACTGAAATTGACCAACCTCTGAGAAAACAGACAAATAGATAAAAAAATAGATACATAGGTAAAAGAGATGAAAAGAAAGGTACTCCGAGCAACAACACTAGCCAGTGGAAGTGTACACAGTGAAGATGTGGCAAAGACATGAAGTATAACAGGAAAACTCACAAATATATCCAAGAAAGATCGAAAATGTAGGTGAGGTGGGCACCTCCCTAAATATATGCGTGCACCTATATCAAGGAGACTGAATCACTGTATCAGGGGAGAAGGCAGAACTTAAATCTACTTATCTTTTTCTGCGGTGCCTTCCCAGTGACTCCCTCCCTGTGCTCCCCTTTCTTTAACATGGGGTCTGAGGGCATGAGGGCGAGTTACTCAGTCTTGCTGGGTCTCTCCCATGTATGAAGGAGGACTACATGCTCTTATATAACTTCTTTTTGGATTTCCCCCTCTTATTAGTATGCATCCATCCACCCACCCACCCACCCACCCATCCACCCCTCCATCCATCCATCCATCCAC
>NW_004567104.1:75721543-75746650 GCF_000260355.1 Condylura cristata
GTTCCCACTGTCCAACATCACCATGCCTAGCAGAGGCAGCTGGCTGGAAGGAAAGTATTGTTACCTTTCGCCACATATAAGACAAATATTCTGCTGGCCAGAGATAACAAATAAAAATACCATGAGCAAAGAAAGCCACAGACAAGCAAAGACTAAAAACGACACTCTGCAAAGCCCGGAACAACAAAAGGCTGACAAAGATTCTTTATCCTAAACGAACCTTTGCAAATCAATCAGAAAGGGCAAGCTGCCCGCTAAGCCTGTGCAGGGCGCTGAGCTGACTGAAAGATGCTCGAGGATTTAAGAAATGTCCTGCCATCCGCGTGTGCCCGCCCGCCCCGCCAGGCCCGGTGAGGGGCACACCGGGAGCGCACGGAGCAGGCTCTCTGCAGGAGGTGGGCTGCGCATCCCGCCAGCCCCAGGGGGCAAGTGGGAAACAGCTAAGAGCAACTTCTGCACCCGCCCTTCACCCCGTCAGTCTCACCCCTTCGTCCGTCTGTGGACTCAAAGAGGCTCCTTGCGGTGCTTCTTGCCATAGAAAAACCAGGGTGCTGGTTCCGTCTGTCCACACAGTGGAATAGTATTTTGCAGTTTAAAAGAATGTGCTAGTAAAGATTTACAGTCTGTGTTACATTTTTTAGGAAAGCAATTAGCCGCGGGGGGAAATGTCTGCTTCCATTTGAGAAACAAAACATCAATATGTATCCACCAGCGGCCATATGCTGGGCGTGGAGGGTATTTCTGGAAAGCAGGAGCTGTGTTCCTTCCCCAGCAGCAGGAGGGGAGGAGAGAGGATGAAGGGGTGGCTTTTCCTTATATATTTTTTATGTTATTTGAATCTCATACCATGTGAAAGGATTATTTTTAATGTGAAAGCATAAAAATTAAATTAAAAAAGAGACGAGCAATCGATCCTTCTGTGGCAACAATGAGATTTTGCTCTGTGCCACAGTGACCTGCTTCTCCCTGGTGGGCAGGGGACGGCAGTGACAGGCAGAGGGAATCGCTCTGGAGTAGGAAATAAAAGGAGATTTATCCCCCGAGTCAGACTGGTAGGGGGCAGAAGATTTAGGCAGCTGGTCCCGGGGAGGGAGGGAGTTACCCCCTTAAAACTATGCCTTGGCGGGCCCTCCCTGATGGCGCACTAAGAAGCTTAAGCCACTTCCGCATGAGTTCGATCCCCGCCTGCCCCGGAGGTGACCACAGGGCGCGGCAGACCTCTCCTGACCCGCCCGCTGCTCCCCTCAGCAGTGAACTTCCTCGATCTGCCTGTTCTGCTCCCCACTCTGTCTCTGGGGAAGCCTCTCACCCTCCGCATCTCTGGCCTGTACCCCAGTTCTGTATGAATAAATAAATAAATCTTAAAAAAAATTAACAAACAAACAAAAAACTATGCCTTGGGCCGTGACCTCCTCAGCCCTCTCCTGGGGTCACTAAGTGCGTAGACATGGACGCAGCTACGCAGGCTCACAGGTGCAAACTGTTGTGCACCGAGGAGCCAGGGCTCAGGCTTGTCAGGGAGGGAGCGGGAGATGGAAACTGAGAACACAGCAAAGCTGCAGTGGGCCTGCCCCAGAGGCAGGCAAGGCCAAGCTCCTATGAAGTATTCTTAGTTACGCTCTTTCTGAGGAAGGTGGCTCAGGTATGGGTCCAGGTGGCTACTTCTGGTGCTGCAGACGAGTCCTCGCCTCATCCAGACCCTCAAGAGCTGGGAAACATGGCGATTGTTGGAGCTGTTGCTGCTTGTCTGCCCCAAGGGGCCTGCACTCAAGGTTCCCAGGGGAGCAGGCCCTAGGAGTGTGCCCCTAAGACTGGGGGCGTGGTTTGCTATGATGCCCCAGAAGAGCTGAATACACACACACAATCCCAAAGGGGACACACAGAGGACTCACAGGCACATAACAAAATGCTCATCATCACTGACCAAGGAAAGGCAAGTCAAAGCCACCATGAGACACCTCCTCACACCTTGACAACGGTCCGTGTCAAAAAGATCAAGTGGTGGAGGGAAGGAGCCCTGTGCGCCCAGTCCCACGTACACAGTATGGAGGTTTCTCGAAATATTAAAATAGATCCAGCAATCCCACCCCTAGGTATCTAGCCAAGGACTATAAAAACACTAATTTGAGGGCCTCCCTGGTGGCGCAGCAGGTAAGCACACAGCACTGCAAGCTGCCACTGCCGCTTCACTGTGAGTTCGATCCCCGCGCCGGAGGTGACCCACAGGGCACAGCAGACCTCTCCTCCTGGCCTGCCCGCTGCTCCCCTCAGCAGTGGACTTCGTCCATCTGCCTGTTCTGCTCCCCACTCTGTCTCTGGGGAGTCCTCTCACCGCCCCTGCACCTCTGGCTGGGGATCGAACTTGCACTGAGGTGGACGCTGCCAGCTTGCAGTGCTGCGTCCTAACCCATTGCGCCACCAGGGTGGGCCCTATGTATATTGTTTATCGCAGGATAGATTTTTGAAAACAAAGTGCAAAAGAGTAGAATCAGAACAACTCCAGGGTCTCCCGCTTGGAAAGACCACCCCCTTCCGGTGGACAGAACCCTGAGGGTGATAGCGCCGCCTGCTGGTCACTGTCCATGGTGCGATGACGTCTCCTACAAGCTCTGCCCTGTGAGATGAAGTCTTGTGCAAGCTCTACCCTCAAATCACTTCAAAGTCACAAAAGGGCCTTGTGGGCTGCAGGGGAGAAGTGGGATGAGGAAAGTTGGTAGGCAAAGTGTGTTTTCCCTTTATTCCCCTTCAAAGGAGCTTCACCTGGGTTTTCCCTCTGCGGAAGGGACTCAGTGTTCTCCTCTTTTGCTTTCTTGTCAAAGGGTAATTTTTCTCTCCATCCGTCCAACCACAGTCCCTCGTTCTTCGTTCAGGGGAGACACACAAGGGCTCCCTCCCTCCCCACAGCGCTCTTCCCAGAATAGGCCTCGCGCTATTGATCACGGGAAGGAGAAGACCTTTGTCTTTGGGTATCAGGTTATGCTCAAGCCTCGCTCTTCAGCCACAGGTCTGTGGGGAAGGGTGGGGCCGTGGCGGGGTGGCTGGGAGGGCGGCCTGGCCACTCACCAAGCAGCCCGGGGCAGCTGCTCAGGGTTGGACGAGATGGAATCTTGCTCTGACCTTAGTCTCGGCTGCTGCCCTCAGGCGGGTGAAGAACTGGCCGCCTGGCTGGGTTCTGACCTGCCCTTTGGCCTGTGAGACCAGCCCACCCCGGCTGGCTCCCTTGGGAGCTGGAAGGCAGCACCCTGCTTGGAGAGGGGTGGGAGGAGCTGATCTGGCGCCTGGAGACTCCTCAGGACGCCTTTCCGCACCTGCCGCCCAGGGGCTCTTTACCTGGAACCTTCCCTGGGACCCTGCGTCTGTCTGGGTTTTGCTCAGTTTGGGGGCCGGGGTGAAATCCCATGCTGTTGAGGGGGTAGAGCAGCAGGCCCTGGAGGCCATTTGGCAGGGGTGGGAAGTGTGTGGTCACTCACTCACACTCGCCCGAGAGTACAGCCGTCAGAACGCCATCCACCTAGCGGCTGAGGCGTTAAATCGGGTGGTGGGAGGAGAAGGTTCTGATACCTTCCGCGGACCCTTGCTGCAACCCACCGGGGCAGACCAGAGAGACTTCTGAGCCGTCCCGCGGTGGGGTTTAGAACATGCTCTAATCTCACTGGATTGTCCACTTCTTTCAGGTAGTTTTTGACGAGGTTGAACACTAACACCCGTGACAGGCCGTTGGCTTTTGTGGTCATGCAGTTTGATAGCTGTGTCCTCGCCCACAGATTAAAAAGCATGAGTGGTCCCGCATTCCCGTTTGGCTTTTGTGATTTAATTTCTCTGAGAAATAGAGGCAATGCATATTTTTTCCCCTTTCGGAGTAATTTCCAAGGAGCCGCTTATGGGATTTGGACTGTGTTTAAAGCTTGTTTGTTTAAAGTAGACAGAGAGCAGTGTAATTCCGTTCCTCATGCCAGCCGTGATCCCCACACTCATCTGTTATGAAAATGTCCCATTTTAGTAGAAAAATCTGCAAAATGAAGGAGTTGCAGGGGTCAGTGAGCTTGGCTACACATATTACATTCTTCTAGGTCTGGGGGATTTAAGGGGTCTAGGAGGTCCGTCCCCCTCTCTGAAACACTGAGTTCACAGCGGTCAGGGCCTTGGGGGTCACTTTCAGTCCATTTCAAAGGACTGTGCGTCTCTCGCACTTTGATGTTCTCCAAGATGTGGATTTCTGTAGCAGTTCACAAGTACCCCGTGATATGACAAGAAATCATCGATTTAGCCCAAGTTCCTAAAATCACTTCCCGCAAAGAAGTAGTTATTTAACTTTAGCATGAGGCACTATTTATAATAGGGAAGATGTGGAAGCAGCCCAAATGCCCAAAAACAGATGACTGGATCAAGAAGATGTGGTACATAGATGCAATGGAATATTACTCAGCCACCAAAAAGGATAAACCCATGCCTTTTGCAGCAACATGGATGGAGCTGAAAGGGACCATGCTTCGTGAAATAAGCCAGAAAGAAAAGAAAAACACCAGATGGTTTCGCTCATAGCAGGAGCGTAAGGGATCAGAAAACAAAACAAATTGTAATAAAGTAAAAATGAAAATCAACGGACAACTATAAACCAGAGACATGCTACGGGGGTGGAGAGAGAACAGGATCAAAACTGGGGCGGGAAGAGCTCACGGGATTGTGGTGATGGCATGGAGTGAGCTGGTGGTGGGAAGTCCAGGGGGTTATAGCCGAGATGAGAAAATGCACAAAATGAAGAAGGAGGGAATATATATATATATATATATATATATATAAAACAATATAAAATAAAATAAAGTTGGCAGGAAAAGGCTGGGTTAGAGTTGCTAAGTTTCCCTGTCCCTTAGATGCCAGGAAGCTCCTCACGCCAGCCCCTAACTGTCTGGCCAACAGCCACATTGAAATTCATCCCTGAGCAACCCTGTGAGGCCACCCTTTGCCGGCTTATGCCCTATCTCGCTCCCCGGTTTTCATGGAAATTAATGGGGAGACAGAAATACTTTCTATTTCAACAGCAGGAAATTGAGACTATTAATCCAACGTGGAGATCTAACTTCTAAACCTTTGAAGTGTCGTAACTTTTCCTTCTGGAATAGATGTGTGAGGCACGGAGAGTTCCTGAAAGAAAGAAGCAGTGTTTAGGCAGGGTGAGCCAGCAGCAGCTGAAAGCTCGACACACTTCGCCTGTGGTGGGGCGGTACCTCAGCGTCCCCCCACGAGGAGGGGCCTGAGCTGGAGAGGGAAGGAGCCAGCCATCTGGGGAGACCTCGGAAGTTGCCGCCAGTGTGCAAATGGCCAGCTTCCCCTGCGGGGAGCGGGTCAGAGGGGCTGGGACTTGCCCTGAGCCCCTCAGGCCCTCCGGAGTAGGCCGGGCGTGGGGGCCAGGGGGTGATGGAACACAGGTGATGATTCCCGATGAGCTGCATGCGATTTTGAAAGCTTCACCACCTATGGACGAGCTGGACCGAGTCCCGGCCAGGTCACCCGCGGGCGCTACTGTCCTGAAGCATTTATCATGTTATTCTGGCCTGAGGTCCCGTGAGGAGAGAGCCAGAGACACGAGAGCTGGCCTGTGGCCGTGGTGAGCGTCCACCCGCCCCGGGGGGCTGGGTAGAAGCCGGACAGCTGCACCAGCAGCCCTTGCCGGAGGGTGAGGCCTTCCTGTGCCTTCCTGGCCCTGGAGGAAGACGCCTGTGCTGCTGGCTCTTCAAGCAGGTTCCTAAGAAAGTCGGGGTGTGGGCAGCAGGTCTTTGGCCCACAGGTTCTCTCAGGACGGACCGGCCCCAGCCTCACTCTGTGTGGGTGTTGGCAGTCGGCATTTCTGAGGGGAAAGCTGGGAGCTTGGAGCACAGAAGTGCTTTATGCCCAGAGGCTAACAGGAGGCAGGAAGTCCAGAGCGCCAGGAAAACCGCCCTGAAACAAAATTGCTCATATTCTTGCATTTCCCCCTTCCAAACACCAAATTAATAACAGTGCTGTTTACTGACCGACTCTGCTTTGGAGCAGAAGCTCAAATTCTGCTGTTTCTCAAAGGTCAGGACCTCGGCTCCCCATTCTCTTCACATCCTGGGGGTGCAGAATGGAACTGCAAACACGTTCCTGGGCTCGGCTGCTGCCCTCTGGGGGTGGGGGTGGCTGCCCCCCCTGAAGTGCCAGCCTGGAGCGGGACGGGACGGCTCTGTCCCGTCACCCACCTCCCTGCTGAAACATTCCCCTGGGGACATTTTCTCATTTTGTAACTCAATTTTATGTCAGTCTCAGCTGTCTAGAACAGGGGAGAGTTACATGGTTTTGACATGTTAAAACGGCTAAAAAAACCCCAAAGAACAATAATATTTTATGACATCTGAAGACATGTGCTCATCGGTGAGCACTATGGAACACGGCCTCCATTCTTTCGGAGCTGACTGCCTGGGGCTGCGTTTGCGCTGTGGGGACAGAGCAGGGCGGTTGCCAGGAGGCCTCACAAAGTCTAACATCTTCACACCTGTCCCTTTACAGACAGTCCTTCAAACCCCTGCCCTCAAATTCCTTATGGGGGAGGCAGTATGGTGGTTCTTACTGATTTTGGCAATGTCAAGTGCATGGAAGGTTCTGGAAAATCTTTGCTGGTGGACTGAGTCCACCTCAGCTTCAGATGCCTTCACAAATCTGGTGGATGCTGACATACCCTCAGCTGGCATCACTGCCTCAGGGCGGGTGACTCTGCGGGAGTCCCCTCCTGCTGGACCAGAGACTTAGGCAAAGGGGCAGAGTGCACTGGACATTGACTCAGGCTCTGGGAGCCAGCCCTGCACCAGGCCCCTCTCAGAAGGGGCATTGGTGCCCTGCACATGGCAGAGCCTTCTGTGTGTCTAAGGTGGAATTCTGGGATGTTTTACCTTTTGGATTTCTGCTTTAAACCACCTCTATTTATATTGGATGGGATTTATAAAGGTGGGTGGGTATGGGAGGGAAAGGATCCTGTGGAGTAAACAGGCTCTTTTATAAAGTGTGTCTTTAACTTTCAAATTAAATGACTCAATGTCTTCCATGGGGATCTTCCTTGCTCACTCTTCTTGGAGTTGAGGTAAAACAAAATGCTACAGAGGGTCTCAGACACGTTCAGGATGAGCAGCTTTTGCTTTTCAAAAAGTCACTTATCAATAAGACAGAAGAGGAAGGAGTTAAGGAAAAAATACCATGCACACACATAATTTAATACTTATGAGTAAAATTAACAAGGGAGGTGAACAAAATAATAAAACATTGTTAAAGGAAGTAGAAGATGCAAAGAAATGGAGCAATAGTTCCTGTTTATGGGTTAGAATTATACAGATTCAGTGAAATCCTTCTCAAGTCTCAATGGAATTCTCTGCAGAAATAGAACAAACATTACTGAAATTTACATGGTGCCACAAAAGATCCCAGATAGCCAAAGTTATTCTGACCAAAGGGGGGGGGGAGATGTGGTATTACACGTCCGGATTTCAAACGATACCATGAAGCTATAATAATTTAAACAGCATGGTATTGGAACAAAAATAAACACACAGGCCAATTGAGTGGAACGGAGTGTCCAGAAATTAGCCCACGTCTGCATGGATAGTTAGTATACAAAAAGGGAAGCGACATTATACCTTGGAGCAAATAAAACCTCTTCCATAAATGGTGTTGGGAAAACTGGATAACTACATGGAAAAGAATCAAGCTAGATCAAAAGCTCACATCATACACAAAAATCAACTTGACATGAAAAAAGACTTGTATGTAGACCCAAGACCATAAATACATCAAAGAAAACGTAGGCAAACACTTCATAATGTAAGTTTCAGCGATATCTTCACTGATGGTGGATTCATCTCCAGTACCAAGGAAAACAAACAAACCAAAAAATCTACAGAATAAAACCAGAATATAAACAATTACGACTATATCAAACCAAAAAGCTTCTAAATAGCAAAATAAACCATAACCAAGATAAAAAGACACCCACTTGCATGAGAAAAAATTTCACGTACCATATCTCTGACAAAGGACTGAATGAAGATGTACAAAAAACTCACATGTTCAACAAAAAGAAAACAAACAAAAGAGACACTTCTTTAAGAAGAAGTCGCACCGATGACCAACAGGCACGTGACAAATGTCCTCATTCATTGTCAGGAAATGCAAACCCATACCACGATATACCACTTTATCCTGTGAGACTGGCCCATATTGAAAGACCAAAAAAATAAAACCAAAAACCAAGCAAACAAAAACCAAGTGCTGGCAAGGATATGAGAAGAAGGAGCTCTTGCACACTGTGCTGGGGATGCAAAACATCCAGCCCTGGTGGAAACAGTGGGAGGTTTCTCAAAATATTGAAAATGGCTCTTTGTGCGACTCAGCAATCCCACTGCTGGGCACCTACCCAAGGGACACAAACACACTGACCGAAAGGCAGATCGCAGCCCACGCTCAGCCCAGCGCTACTCACCACAGCCAGCCACGGAAGCCCCTGCCGGGCGCGTCAAGAAGACGAGGGATGCCCACCATGGAATACTAGCCAGGGGCCAGCAAAGGGAAACTCACGCCATGTGAGGGCACGTGAGGGCAGCTGGAGGGACAGCGCTGAGCAGGAGAGGCCGGGGGAAGACAAACACTGGTCACTGAAGGCCGAGCTGCAGTGGGGTAAAGCCAAACTAAGCAAGCGGCCTTGTGAGCAGAATAGAGGCCTGAGGCACCCCTGGGGGAGGAGGGGCGGGGACTGTGGGGTGCAGGAGGGATGCTGCGTGGTGGGAGCACTGGAGGCGAGGAAGCTGCTGGGCTTCCAAACAGTGACGGCAAGCAACGCTGCCTGAACACAGCACGTGAAATAGCCCCCCGAAGTCATTTACGTCTTCACCCCTTTTATTGGGCCCCGACCAGGAGCCAGATGGTGCCAGTGGTTGGGGGTAGGAAGCAAAATGACCTCATGACCTCGTGACCTCAAAATTGTAGAATTTGCTGGGGGTGCCCCCATGGACAAGCACCACAATGCAAGGTGACTCAGAAAAGATGGGGGACCAAGAGCGAGGGCCCCAGAGTTTGCCAAGCCTCCAGGTTGGTTCCTGGGGGGCGGTGCCGTGGGGAGTGGGTGCTGGTGCAGGAGTGGGAGATTGAATGGAGGAGATTTTCCGTGGCGATGTTAGATTGGCGCACCCTGCAGGTCAGAGGCAAACAACCCAACATGGGTTCAGAAACACGTGCTAGTCACCTCTGGGGCCGGGCAGGGCACTGGACGCTGGCATGAGAGTGACATGAAAGGGGACCGTCTGGTCATCGTTGTCCAGGATAGGTTTGAGCTGTGGCGTGAGGACATGGGATTTGGTGGCTACAAAACTTATTCTGACGGTTCTGAGGGCGGCGTTTGCAGAAAAGTTGGGCAAGCTGGTGTGGACACGTCTCTGGTGTGTGTGAGTTGTGTGGGAGGGTGGGGATTGATGGTGGCAGGCACCAGTGCCCGGGGAAGATGCCGGAGCAGAGAGGACGCGGGGATGCTCCCGTTAGGGCCGCGCAGGTGCGGTGCCGGCGGCTCCGGCGTCGGGACCGGCCGCTGTAGTTATTGCATGAGCGTCCCAGCAGGTGGCGGTAGAGTGTCTCGAGGGGCGCCTGGTCCTCTTGTGCACTGAAGGCCCCGGGTAGCATCCCAGGATGCCAGGGAGGAGCAACGCTGCAGGGCCCGAGGGAGAGAGCGGCACGGAATGACAGCTGGGTCCCGAGCAGGCGCGGTGGGAGCCCACCCCCAGGTTTTAAGCTTGGGTATAGGTGCCCTGACTTGCATTTTGTGAAGAGCCCGAGAGGGGACAGCCCTGGCTGCCGTGTGCCAAGAGCACCTCTGCAGGCGGTCCGACGCGGGGCCTTGCGTGAACACCCTTGCCCCGACAGGTCGGCGGCTCGCCCTGCTTGGCGGCTGCAGACACGGGCCCACTTTGAAGTCAGAGGGGAACAGGGCCGCGGGGCCTCTGGAGTCTCGTTTGGGCTCAGGCCCTGCTCATCTGAGACTGGCCGGGCCCTGAGCTCGTGCTCGGGGAGAGGACAGGGCCCGAGAGACACTGGACGTCACATGCAAACGAGATGGTTATAAGCCAGTGCTGGCTGAAATCAGGAGAAAGGAGAACAGGACTGGAGGAAGCAGGCTCTGGGCCCCGGGGGTGGAGGGGATTTCTGTTCTGATTCTCCGGATATAGACGTGCTGAGAAGGCATAAAACGAAAGTTTACTGAGCAGATGCACGATTTGAATCTTCTAATTTGGCTCCTTCACTACAGAAAAACCATCATCATCACCACCATCCAACTGCAGAGAGGGTCTTGGGCACCCGACGGGAAATGAGCGCCCGGCAGGGTTTCCTCAGGCGGCCGAGCCTTCCTCTGAGTGAGGGTTTCCGGCAGAGACTGCAGGGTTACAGTGGATTCTTCCCTTTCCATGTTAAATTTGTTCCCCTCCCCTAAGAATTTGTGAGCTGGCTGCTGGGCTGCACTCTGGGTTTACGGACGTGGCACCAGGCCACGCTGCTGGCACTGGCCAGAAGCCTCCACCGCATGGTCAACATGGAGTGGGGTGGAAGCAGAGCGCGTGAGGCAGTGGGTGCCCTTTGCCCAGCCTCAGTGCCAGCCGTTAGGCGACAGCCTGCCTCTGCCTGCCTCCCGCAGGCGGTCGGGCGGGCCAGGGCCACAGAGGGGCTATCCCCGGCCGTGCCCGTCCAGGTACTAGGACCTTGACCTTACAGCCACACCTGTCCGCTCGCCCTTGTGGACGATGACCCTGTGCAGATGGCCCTGGGGGGAGTGGGCGGCGCTGAGTGTGGACCCTGGTGTTCCCACACCCCCAGCGGGGTGTCCTTGAGCAAGCTGGTTTCTCCCCACCCCCTGCTCCAGAGTCCGCTCCTCTTTGACATATGGGGTCGGTTCCTCCCCTCAGACTTTTTTTTTTTTTTTAATTGCTTTAGATGATTTTTTACTGAGTTTTATTTACATACAACGAACGGCACACTTTTAAAATTTTAATATAATAGGTTAATGTAAAATCATTTTGTTGTCATCCCTGTGGGCTTCCCATCACCAAGTCACCCGTGTGCATCACCATAGTCCAGAGCACTTCCCCTGAACTGCATATTTTTTTTTTATTAAAAAGTTTATTTTTACATCATTTTGCACATTTTTTTTTTCATCTCGATTGTAATCCCCACGGGTTTCCCATCACCAAATCACCCCTGTGCCACCACCATAGTCCCGTGCATTTCCCTCCCTCAGACTTTTTAGGATTGAAGATAATCTCATCAAGTCGTTGGCCACGAAGAGGCACCGGAAGAAAGACGGGAAGGACAGTACGGCCTACAGGATCACAGCTTCGCCCTGCACTCGCCGCCACTCTGTGCTGCAGGCCTGGGGTGGCAGCGGCCCTAGCTCAGGGCCCTTCTCGTGGCCACAGTACGTTTCTGTTTTTCAGGAGGCAGAATGGGAAAAGAGGCTTGGCGATGCTGGCGAATGGGCCACCCCCGATGGCAGACACCGGCAGGGATGAATTTGAAGCCAGCTCTTCGGACCTCAAAGCCTTAGCCACTGAGAAAGAGTTTAGAGGTGGGGAAATTCTGCCGAGAAGCCGCTGCGCACAGCCTCCACGGCAAGCCTGGTGCAGGACAGACAGCCAGCCTGTCCAAACCCTAGAGCCACATTTTGTTTCAGGCGAGAGAGCCTAGGCCTTGCTGTGGCAACAACCCAAGTTTCCGCGGCTTTAGGTCATCGCTCCATCATGCTGCCTGTCCCAAGTGGCCTGGGAAGAGATTCCTCAGCCGTGAAGGGTCTGGCATAACAGAAGTTCCCTCGTGACGTGCTTCGACGGCCTCTGTTGAAACGGGAAGGGACAGTCTCCTGCTTTTAGTCTCCACGAGAGTGGCCCACACGGCTGACCCTTCTGCTGCTGACCGAGGGGCTGTGCTCGCCGGGAGCAGGTGGCGTGTCTGGGAGATGGAGCCTACAGCGCCGTGTGGTCGGTGCGAGCACTTCCTGGCGCCCGGGCTCCCTTGTCCTGACCCCTCTTGCCTGGGAGCAGAGCCGAGCAGCTGCCATGGCGACCTCACAAAGGCGGACGTTGTTGCTCCCCGTCTCTTTACAGACAGCCCCCCAAGCCCCCACCTTCAAGTGTGGGCTCCTTATGGGCAGTGTGGTGGGCGACACTCATGCCCACTGCACATGACCACCCTAGCGCCAACGCTTTTCAGGGAGCCCACTGGTTTCTGAGCCACTTGGGTGCCCACGGTAGACTCTATAGCTCTGTCTTGATTTATTCAAGTCCTTTTAAGGAATTCTATCTCTCCATCCCATGGACATCAGGCACTGCCAGATGACTTCTGTGACTTAATAAATGAGGAGCAGAACCGAGGCACCTGCCAGTTTTTCCTCCCCAACGCGAGGATGGCATGTCCTTCATAGGGCTGCTCCCTGCCTGCGCCTGCAGCAAGCGGGACATGAACAGAGTCGCAGAGAAGCACAATGCAAGCGGGAGATTGACACTTGTGTGGAAACCTTTAGCGTTCCTTGTTACTGCGGCAGAACTCAGCTCGAGCAGACCATGTGTACATTCAGCGTTCTTAGTGCCCAGAGAACAATGGAATCGACTACTGCCTATTGACGTTCACAGTTCACTTTGTTGAAGCATCGCTACAGTTTAAAGCTGGACTCCCTATAAGGACTTATCTTCTGCGTAAATATTATTTAGTTGAATTAACAGCACAAAAATGCATTCTCCAAATGGGGACGTCAACATTCCCCAGAGATCTTATGAAAAACTAGGAGGACAATTTGGAACACGGAACCATTGTTTTTAAAGGCAGACTGGCGGTCTTGTCTTCTTAAGCAGTAGCCTTGGAAGACCTGAGAACAATCTATATTCATGGCCACTTTGGGCAGACACTGTGATGATGAGATGTTACTATCTATAGGAATGCAGTCTTTTCTGAGTCCAGCGATCCTCATTAATTCAGATTCCATTGATTTGGAATTTGAGGTGGGTGGCTGGGGCTGAGGCTGGTCCCACGTTGTGAGTATACACCGTGGGCACCATTCTGACTGCAGCGGGCTCCTCAGGGGAGTCGCCTGCCTTCCTGTCTGGGCAGGTGCAGGCTTCCTGGAAACAGCAGAGCCTCTTGCTGGGACTGGCATGCCCTGCTCCCCTGCCATTCCATCCTGGCCAAGCTTGGCTCGTTCCTGTGTGGTTTCTGGGGGAAAATGACCTGCATCTGACAAGTTGAGAGGTCACCAGGAGGTAGGTACCATGTTTCCAATTTAGAGTGGAAGTATCTGAATCCCAGAGAATTTAGGGGAGTCAGGGACTGGAGCAAATCTGGTGTGAAGGCAAGTAGGCTCGTGCTGTTCATGACAGAGCAGCATGGATTAGCTGAATTGTGGCCGAGGGACGTTACTTTAGAGCGTACTAACTCATGAATATAACAAACGAGACTTGTAAGTGGACCGGTATAGGACAGTGGTGCCAGGGCATGCTTGGCTGGGGAAGAAGCACCCCCAGCTGTTTGTGTATTTAGCAGAAGCCTGTGTGTGTGTGAATAATTTACATGGTTTTCCCAGTGATCCTCTGTGGTCATCAACAGCAGGAGGTGGAACAATTTTGTGGACAGCACGCTGACAGCACTCATATTTCTGAACACCCTGGGAAATAATCAGCTCCGTTTAGTTAAGGACACGCTAGTGACAGGCTTCGTGCTACCTGACACTCCTCCCTCAAGGCAGAGGCGGCCACGTTCGCCACTACACCGCACATGCGCTCTCTCGCCCATCCGGGCTTTCTTCCCAACGTGACTGTTGACTTTATGTTCGGTCAGAGTCCACGTTTCGATGCCGGTTCAAGTTTTCCTTGGGTTTGAAATCTAAACGGCATCCACTGTGTGACCATGACTGATTCCTAGGCAACATCTATCTGAGTAGATCCTGATGGCGCATTTGGGGCAGGAAGAATCACGGCTTTTCCAGGAACAGTGTTTAAATGAAAATTTTTATAATTGTCCAGTATTTTGGTCTTTTCAACTCTTAACAATATATGGCAACTTCGTGTTCTGCTTTCTAAATGATGGAGAAATTTTAACAAAGTCAGAATGTTTCTCAGAGGTATAATATTTTTCCTTTCAGAGAAGTGGCAGAAATGTATAGAACTCTATTTGGTATAACTTCCACCCCCAGACTGGGAATATGGTAAACCAGAACACAGTGCCCAAACTGTGAAGGTCATAGACGTTTGCCACACACGGGGAGCAGTTATTCTCAGTTTCTGTCCAGCCTATGATACCGCCAGGAGATATTATGTGGAGGCAGACATTTTAGAGGGAAGTCCTAAATAAATACCTTGAAGCTAATGTTCAAAGAAGGAAGGATAGTTGGAATTCTTGATGTTGATGGATGGTATAAGTAGGAAAAAAATTCAACTGTCTTTGAATCTTTTCATTACTCTTTATAGATCACTTGCCAGGAGATTTTTAGCTAAGTCCTTAGCATTTCAGTTCTCATCAATTAACTCTTTTCCCAAGCTATGGGGGGGGGCAGTTTATAGCTCTTGAGGGAAAAATAGCAAATCCTGACATAATGGCTTGCTAATAGAGGGATTAGTGGTAATTTATCAAAAGGAGAAAATAAGAGTCAAAGCATGTAATAGCTGTGAAACATCATTATTAGAAATAGCTCAGGAGGGCTCTGAAGTGAACCCTCAACAACCTTATCTGAGAAATGCCAGTTTCAAATCCTGTGATCTCATATTGTCTCCGATTATAGCAAAGTGGTATTTTCATTACAGCAAAGAAAAACGGCACTTGGAAATCAGATATGACGGACCATCGTCTTCTGGGTATTTTTGTAGACAACGACGCTCACCTAATTTCAATTTCAGAACTGTTTTGTAGCACATCTCCTTTTAATATACATTTGTTAAAACTTTGTGTGACTGCATTAAAAACACATCGATAGCATAGGAGAACAATAGCAAAACCTTACAGAAAAAGAGGAATTAATAGTGAGAGAAAAGAGAAGAAAGCCTGTTTTCACATGAAGTACCAGCTGTCTTTGAGGGGCACATTGGTATATAGAATCTTCATGAACCAACAGAACTCTGAGGCCAAGAGCACTGGTCATCATCACCTTGGGCTCCAAGTCCCTGCTCTCCCAGGGGCTATTTGATAGCCAAGTCATGAGGCTTGAGTGGCCTCCATGTCCACATCTATAACATAAGAGTGTGGGGGTTCCTTCCATGTGATATAACAGATGAGACTCTCCGTGAGTGTTGGTCAAGCCCCGTAACCCAGCTTTCCCGTGGGGAAGGAAGGTTGGTTTTCACCCACTTCCGGCTTCCTCATGTATTTCTGGGTGTATATGCTTCCAGTAACCCACAAACAGTGACATTTGGACTCTATGAAAAGAGTTATCTAGTAAATTCTTGCTCCATGGCTACTTTTCATTAGTAAGTTCTTGCTACATTGCTACTTTTCATTTCCTCAGTAGTATTTAAATCTTGATTTCTCTGAGGAAAATTAAGCAGAGAGAACAAAAAGATCAGAGATGGAAAGAGGATGGATAGAGGAAGAGGTCTAGAAGAGACTGCAGCCAACCAATGTATTAATTTCTTTGGGATCCCAGTTCAAATCGGCATCTTGTAAAACAAGAGAACAAAGACAAAAAAAAAAAAAAAGACGCTTACTGTAAGGGATAATCGCAAGTGAACACGCTGTAGATATTTGCTCTTAAGAAACGATCCATTACCCGGGTGCCATAATGCTACAGCTATGTTTTAAAACAGGTCACTCCCCTTCAGAGACACACACAGAAGTGCTTGTTGCTACAATGATATGATGGGGGGTTAGTGATGGAGTAGGGGGACAGAGCCTGACCTGCCATCTATGTTTGACGGCTTCCCTAATAAAAAGTGTGATGAAAAGCGTGCTGAGGACTCATCCTAATGAAGCCTCTTGCTCAGGCGCTGGAAGGGGCTCCTGTCACAGGCGCCTCGTGATGGGGGTAAATATGGCCGCTCACCCACCCGAAAGGCGCCCTGGCAGCGGGCCAGCCCCGCGTGGCTGCCTGCAGGCCAAGCGGCCCTCCATAAATAACAGTCTAGATGAATGCTCTACTATTTTAACGCACATTTGTGCAGCTGCTGAGCATGTTTGTTTACGTAGCAATGATCTCTTTTGTAAACATCACTATCTCAGAATTGGCCATGTGTCAGGAACACAAAGGGCCCCTTTAAAAATATATTTGCAGGATGAGACACGGCCAATTCCCAGATGTCTGGGTGGCTGGTGTCACAATTTTCTTCTTCGTCGTCGTCTTCTTCTTCTTTTTTAAAGGGTTTGATTCATTTTCAAAAATAGAATCACATGACTGGGAAGTTCTGGAGAGGTCACCACACACAGCCCTCTGACTCTGGGCCGAAGCAGACCACAGCTGCCCGCCAGGGAGGTGGGCTCGTCCTTGTGGGTGGGAGCCTGCCTGTGGGAGGTCAGCGAATTCATGGCATGAGCGGCTGGGGCCAGGGCTTGCACACAGTGGTGATGGCAAGGCTGGCTCTCTGCCTTGAAGGCGCAGCTTTTGTTTTCCAGAGTGAGCCTGACTTGGAAAAGCTGGGCTCGCTGCAGCGTGACTGCTATCAGACAGCCGCAGCCTCGTGCTGACCTGAGACCAGCACACCAGGACCCTGGGCCCACTGGGGTAGCTCTGATGCCAGAAAATGCCCTGGCAGGGGACGGTCACTAGGTGCCCAGCACTGAGATGCCAGGAAGTACAGGCTGCAGTGTGGGCCTCAGCCTCGGGAGACCAAAACTGAGATTGCAGTGATATAAGGTCAACGCAGACATATTTGAAGGAAGAAATGAGTAAAGTAGAGTCTGTTGTGGGTCAGTTAGCTGTGTTCCTGACTCCGGCTTACCCATTTGCCCTCCAGTAAATAATCTGAGCTCGAGGTTTTGCTTGCCTGTGTGTGCATTTATCTGTTCCTGCTGCTTTGAGTCACTGAAGCCCTCCTTCCCTCAAGGGCCTATTTAATGTCCATAAATCCCAACTGCGCTTTTTATTCTCACAGAAAAAGCTTCCTGCTGGAGCTTAAGAGATAAGATGTACAGGAGGTACTGCCCTGTAGGAATGCCATCTGGATAGGATCAAGCTTCTAGACAAGCTCAGAACTTTCTAGAATACTTCTCCTTCCACTTTCCAGGAAATAGAAACTGCTCTTCTTTTCTTCTTCTTCTTCTTCTTCTTCTTCTTCTTCTTCTTTTTTTTCTTATTAAAGGGAGATTAATAGTAGTTGCCTGTTCCAGGAACAGGGGTGAGAGTTTTATTCTTTTTGCTGGCAGCTACCCAGTTTTCTCCAGGACAGTGCAGAGAGGCCCCTGGGTGCATCACTATTAATCACAGAAAATGCCGCTCCTCCCTTTGCAAAGCCTCCCTCCTTACAAGCCGTCATCAGAAAGACAGAGTCTACCCCAGGGAGGGTTCCCCGACACCACAAAGACAGGCTGCCAACTGCCATTCTTTGGTGTCAGGATTGGGCAGCAGGAACAGAAGCTTAGCCCGGGCAATCTGAAGCGCAGGTGACCACCGGGTACCAAAGGGTACACCCCGGTGGCTTTGGAGCGCAGAGACAACAGAGCAGACTTGCCTAGGCTCCACCCGAGTCTTACTGCTCCACCCGAGTCTTACTGCGAGAGGGCGGAGCGAGACGCTTAACACAGAGACCAGCTCTTGTCGTCCACGTGCCGTCTCCGGCGCTCGTCACTAGGGGGCTCCAGAGCCCCTGTGCTCAGCCCAGGTGGGCGAAGTTCTGGGCTGCGGAAGGTGCGAACTCCCTGTTTGAATCATTCCCTCCCCGGTGCCCACTACCCCCCCACCCCCAGCTCCTGCCTCCCGGGCACACCCACAAGCCAGACACAAAACAGAAGCCCTGTTCCCATGCACAGCACCTATTCACCACGTCACAGTAATCATCCTGTTACTCCTACAAGCTCTATTTTTGGACTCAGTTCATGAAACAGAGACCTTCGCATCGCTGAGCGGCCGGCAAAGCCCTTCTCTCACAGTTCCCCTGTTCGCGCGCTTAAATCCCACTGCAGCGCCAGAAGAGAAATGGACTGGAGGTTGGGGCAGGCAGAGACAGGCAGTGACCGCCTTCCGTTTGCCAATGCACGCGTCAGGGCTGATGAAGAGCCTGGGGCAGGCCTGGGGCCCCGGCCTGCATTTCAGGCCCCGTCAAGACCTCCAAGCTCAGGAGGGCCGACAGCCTCCCTGGGAGGGGCCCCAGGCCAATAGACAACACAGAACAGCAGTGAAGGAACCCGCCCCCAGGGCTCTAGTTCACACCTTTCCTGTTTACTACCATCAGTCAGAGTGTCTGGCCCCAGGCTGTGGGAGTTTCAGGTAAATATGGGTCAGATCTGCTTTGCTGTTGGGATGTGTAACTCCCGGAATGGCCAGATACAAGGGAAACTCAAGAAAGACCTCATTTTCTGTATTTTGAGAAGAGATCTTCCTCCCCAAGACACCGATGATTAGTTGTGGACAGCAGAGGGTCAGGGGCTTGTGATGAATGGAGCCTGTGCATTTCCCCTCTCCTGCGGGAAGCTACCAGCTGGGCCTGCAGCAGGCAGCCCAAGGGGGTGCGCCAGGGAGAACGTGCAGGAGCCCCCAGGGGCGCCTGTGACAGAAAAGGAAGCCAATGCCATGGGCCTTGTCAGTGTCCCCAAAGAAGGGGTAAAACTGCATTTTTAGTGAAGCCGTTTGTCAGGGTTCCCCTAAAAAGCTTCCCTTCTTCCTCCGGGCTGGACGATAAGTGACCTCAAGGAGTTAGATGAACCCAGGCTTTAAAATCACTTACATGTTTCTTTAGAGACAGATCAAATTTCAAGTAAATACTTGGAAATTTCAAATCTTCTAAGTGGGAGTTTGAAAAAAATTTGCTTGCTAGTTAATTTCCCAAAGGGCTTTTGAAGAGCTGTGTGGTTAGACTTACGGGCAAGGTACTTAGACTGACAGGACACACAGACCAACTACTTCATCCAGCAAGAGGCAGATGTCGCAGTGACTGCCACATCCAGCACCCACGTCCCAGGTGGGAACAGCCTTACCTGTAGCTTCCACCATCCCTTCCAGGATCACCACAATCTCCAGTTCCTCTTTGGGCAGCTGGGCTTTGGAGATCTCCCAGAAAGGGCTCTGTTGGTTAATCTCATGGCTGATGATGAGCGGTGACACCAGAAACAGACGGTCGTCCCCGGTGTAATAGCCCACGTTGATATCTGTCTGGTTCAAAGGGATGAACTCCCCCTCTGAAGTCTGTTTGGATTTGATCAGCTTGGCTCTGATAGACGCCTCCACGATGTGGGAGTTCCTTAGGTCCCCTACGCGGAACATCAGACACAGTTTCCCGTCCCGCATGGAGATCACTGCGTGCGTGGAAAAGACCAGGGTCTCTGCCCTCTTCTTGGGCTGCGATATTTTTACAAACATGCATCCCACCATGAACGCATTGACAATGGAACCCAACACAGACTGGATTAAGAGGAGAATAATTCCTTCGGGGCACTTGTCCGTGATGACCCGGTAGCCGTAACCGATGGTGGTTTCTGTCTCTATGGAGAATAGAAAAGCGGAGACAAACCCGTTGAGGTTGGTGACGCAGGGCGTCCATGAGGGGTCCTCTATGTGGTCCATGTCTCCTCGGATGTATGCAATCAACCACCAGATCATCCCAAAAAAGAGCCACGTCACCGTGTAAACCATGACGAAAATCAGCAGGTTGAACCGCCACTTGAGGTCCACGAGGGTGGTGAAGATGTCGGTCAGGTAGCGGTAGGTCTCCCTCACGTTGCCATGGTGCACGTTGCACTTGCCGTCTTTCCGCACGTACCTCTGCATTTTCCTTTTGGTCCGGTCTCGGCTGATGTGTCTGGGCAGGTCATCCCGCGCCTGCTTAGGCAACTTTGGCTGGTGAATGGCCACAGGACTCTCCACATCTTGATCCATGGAGTCGCCCTCCAGGACATTAGCTGGTGGTTTAGAAAAAAGAAAAGAGAGACAGAATGAAATGCTGGCTCTCTGGGCAATGGAAACCACTCTACTTAGGGAACATGGTGGTGAAACCAAAGGGCATTTGTGTAGCGTGACCGTAGATGAGCCACTTCGCCTGGTGCCATCTGGATAGGCCGCGAGCTGACTGGCTCCTCTGTGCTGTGCCATTTCCTTTTTCATTGGGTCAGAGCGCACTGATGTGAAACTGTCTCCCTGCCAGCAGGTGCTGGGTTAGCAATGCCAGCTAGTCATCTCCCCACCCTGTCTCTGGGTTAAGACAACTTTGGGTGTCTTGAACACTGTTGGTGTAAATCGGTGCAGTCACTATGGAGAAAAATATGTATAAATTAGCATTAGAAGTATTGTAGGATCCAGCTATTCCATTTCTGGGTATTTATCTAAAGAACATGAAAACACTCACTTGAAAAATATGCACCCCAATACACACAATAGCCTAGGTACGGAAATGACCTCAATGCCCAATGATTGATGACGGGGTAAAGAAGGTGTGGTATGCCCCCCAAAAGACAAAACCTTGCCCTTTGCAGCAACTTGGATGGACCCAGTGGGGACCATGCTAAGTGAAATAAGTTGGGTGGAGAGAGACAAACACTATGGTTTCCCTTATACATGTGCCATATAAAGAAACAGAGAAAAAGAACAAAATGAAAACAAACCCTTATGCTCTGACAACAAAATGGTAGTTACCAAATGAAGCAGGGAGGAGGCGGCGGAAAAGCTAAAGGGTGTGTGTTATTTGGAGGGAATTAGAGACTGGACTCTCGGTGGTGATCGGAACGCGGCATATACAGATATTAAAATGTAAAGCTGACCACTGAGGAAAACTTAAACAAAAAGCCATGTTGACCGCCCAAGTTTGGAAAGGCGTTAACTTTTAAATAAAGGTCATTTCTTATGTTGCGAAAGAGGATACCTTCGGGTTTCGTCTTGGCTGTAAGCAGTGGTGGGCTTTTGGACATGCTGCCTGTTCGGGACCGAGCTGTGGCCCCCCAATTCATATGTTGAAGCCCTCACCCCAAGGTGAATGGTCTGGAGATGGGCCTTGAAGGATGCAGTAAGGTTAAATGAGGTCAAGAGCCCTCACCGAGTAGAGCCGGTGTCCCGATGGTCAGAGGGAGGTCCATGAGGGATAGAAAGACCTCACCAGACCCCACTGTCCTCCATGGCAGCTTGGCTCTTTGTCATTGTCCTTGCCGCTGAGGCCAGCACCTTGGGCAGACTCTTCCCATGGGCAAGTGGCAGAGTTGAAAGTGTTCCCTGGTTTTGCAGGCACATGGGTACAAATAGCGACTCCATAGGTGGCTCAAGGCAAGTGTGGGCTGTCTCCCTGTTGTCTACACGTGGAGTTTGGCTCTGCCTGGACCCGAGCCTCTGCAGCTCAGTGACTTTCTTTTCTTTTCTTTTTAAAGATTTATTTATTTGTGCATACAGAACTGGGGTACAGGCCAGAGGTGCAGGGGCAGTGAGAGAGAGGCTTCACCAGAGACAGAGTGGGGAGCAGAACAGGCCTACTGACGAAGTACACTGCTGAGGGGTACACAGGGAGGCCCCAGTGATGTTCTTTTCAACAGCCTGTGGGATACATGCACTGGAACAATCGATGGTCAGCAACGTGTCTGAAACAGTCGCAGAGTCTCTGTGCCCAGGGAGCCGGGAACACGTGCACACCTCCGTGTGCTCCAGGGTTCGGGCAACACTGGCAAGCTGACTACGCACTCTGCAAGCAGCTTCTTCCCCAGGTTCCAGCCCAGGGGCCTCCTCCTTGTTAACTTCACCCCCTGGGTTGAAGGCGCAAGAGATCGAGGAGAGAACAAGGATCTGAGTAAAAAAGTCTCTGGGGGCGCAACTGCAGTGGTACCCACTTAACTCCTGGGTGAACCTTGCTCACCAACACCCTCTGGGTGTTTCTGGCCCAGAATGGTCACAGCTGAGCTCACGCTGCTTCTGATTTCGCCTCGAGTAGGCGTCTCTAAATATGACTCCGTGTGGGATGGACTTGGGCTCAGCCTCTGCTGGCGGGGTGGGGGGTGAGGTGGGGGGGCTCACCTGCAGAGTGCTGGGAGGGCCCGTGGAGGCCGCGTGGTCTTCTGGCTTTGACCCTGGGGTCCACTCCCCTGGCCAGAGCACCCTGAACCCCGGGTGGAAGGAAGCTTGCTGAGTGGCTGAATCTTACCTGTGGTCAGTGATCATTCATAGTCTAAAACGTGACGGGAGAAATCTCCCCCCACCCCGGCCGGGCTCCCCTCCCCCGTCAGAAGCTGCTCCTCCCCTTTCTGGCTCCACTGTCTCCTCATGCTCCAGGCCTTTTGTCCTGAGCTGGAGGGCCCAACTGAAGGGCTGGTGAGTGAGTGGGGAGCAGTGCTTTGGGCAGTCTGGGGGGCCTGCCAGTGAGCCCTCCAGCGATGGCGCTTTGTACGTAGCTCAGGCTGGATTGGCATCGCCAGCTTCCTTGGCACTGACTTACCGGGCTGTCAGGAGGGGTCTGTCCTTCTGCACCCAGTCTTCTGTGATGTGTGGCCCTGGCCTGTGCCTTCGTGGTATGAGGGATGGAGTCCTGAGGTGGAGGGGCTGGGGGCCCCGGGCAGCTGCCCTCCACTAGTCAGGAGGACAGAGGTGAGCCCCTGTGCACTGTGTCTGCTCCACCCCGTGGTGCCCCCATCCTCGCCAACTCTGTGGCCGCCATAGTGGTGAAGCTCTGGTGGGGGCCTGGGCTTGATGAGGGGCCCGGGGCTGTCCTCAGCTAGCTGGTACCTCACTGACCGTCGGGGGGTGAGACGCACATGCTCCTTTGAAAGTGTCTTAAGGGCCCTCCCTGGTGGTCCAAGGGGCTAAAGCCCCGCCTTATGAAGCTCTCTGAAGCCACCGCAGCACGAGTTCCATCCCCCGCCCCGGAGCTGACCCACAGGACACAGCAGACCTCTCCTGACCCGCCCGCTGCTCCCTCAGCAGTGAACTTCACTGATCTGCCTATTCTGCTCCCCACTCTGTCTCTGATGAAGCCTCTCACCGCCCCTGCACCTCTGGCCTGTACCCCAGCTCTGTATGCATAAATAAATAAATCTTTAAAAAAAAAAAAAGAGAGGGACACAGAGAAGCACACGGAGAAGACCCCTCCCTGGGAGAGGAGTAGCGGAAGGCGAGCTCTGAGAGCTCCCGAGCTCCAGTAGGGATTCCTGGCCCGGGGTGCTCGGAGGAGGGGGGGGGCGGTAAGGTAGGAGGTGCAGGGAAAGCAAAAGACCCAATGACAGGCGAGAGAGGCCCTGGGTCCAGGGCAGAAGGGCATGTGGGCTGGGGTTGGGGGGTACCGATGGAGAGTCTGGGGGTGCCCCGGACCGAAGAGAGACCTTCCAGGGCTTGACTGAGAGCCAGCCTCAGCAGCCCTTCTGCCGGAGCAGCCATGCACCAGATGACAGAGGGGTTCCTGATGGCCCAGCTTTTCTTTCCTGGAATCCCAGGTGTGAACATGAGGGCTGAGCTGAACTGCATTTGCAAGAGCATCTGAGCAGCTCAGCCTGGTGGAGCAGCTGCAGCTGGAAGAGCAGCTCAGCCTGGTGGAGCAGCTCAGCCTGGTGGAGCAGCTCAGCCTGGTGGAGCAGCTCAGCCTGGTGGAGCAGCTGCAGGCACCTTTCGCATGTTCCTCCCGGAGCAGTGTGGGGCCGTCAAGGTCCCCTCTCCCCAACGCTACCCCTCCCCCCTTCTCAGCCCCCCCTTGCCCTGTGCCACTGGCTGTGTGCATGTGCTGACCACAGGGTACTGGTGGGGGCCAGGTCCCCAGCCTCACCTCCTCACGGGGAGCCCTCCCCCAGCTGTGAGGTGAGTGTAGCCAGAAGAGGCCGGAGCTCCGGGTGCTGCTTGTCTTGGGTGCTTTTCTGAGTTTTGGCCTAGAGCTAAGTGTGGGGTGTGGGCAAAACCAGTTTCTTCTCTGTCCTCTCCCCTCTTCCACAGAACCATTAATTTACATAAAACTGGGTCTGGTGCCTAACTGCTGGCAGTGGGTGGTGTCAGCGGTCGCCTGTCCCTCACGTGGGGATGGGGCCAGCAGAGGCCTGTGAGTGCAGGCCGAGGGCCTGCCTCAAAGCCCCAGACTGCCTGCCCCAGCGCAGAGAAGGTCCTGTCCTCGCCTACGTCCTTCTCCTTCCTTCCCTAATAGCAGAGCCATTGGGGAAGCATGAGTATGTGTCAGGGCAGGGTGCTTTATGAGGGTCTTGATTTTCCTTTTAAACATTTTGACTAATCCAAATTTTCCACCATGAGTTTATAGCTCTTTTATAATCACAAAGCAAAAGAGGACTCTTCAGGTAAAACATCGACATGCTTCCAGTGTGATAGAGGGAAGTTGAGGCCTCACCCCATGTCCATGGGGTCCGTGTGGGGGAAGCGGCGGTGCAGAGGCAGAATGGCCTGGGTGTGAAGCCCATTGAGGGCCTGACTGGAGGGGCGAAGCCACGAGCTGCCCCGGTGCTGCCTGGAAGCCCACAGAGGAGCTGGAGTCTGGAGCTCCCCTAGGGAGCTGCTCCATCCAGATGGAGGAAAGAGGGACAGACGCCTCCACGGTGGTGACTTCAGGCAGGGCCCCTGGTGACATCTTTCTCTACAAACGAGACCTGTCTGATGAGAAGACAAAGCACACACGACCCCCAGCTGCAAGTCGCCTCCTGATAAGGTGCGGCCCATGGCCAAGGCAGGCAAAGATCCCTGCAGCTCAGCAAAGAAAGGCCCACAGACCAGTGAAGAGATTTGCAGAGGACTGGACTGGAGTAGCCCTCGGTCCTGAGAAGACCAGGAAGCCCATGACAAACAACTCAGCACCCCCAGATCCCCAAGCTTTTGGGGCCTGCAAACTCCGCCCCAAGGAGTTAAAGCTTCGCAGCTGTTAGGATGGCCACCAGCAAAAAGAAAAGGCAACATTAGCATTCATAAAAATGGGGAGGAGAGGGAGTGCTGGTTATTGCTGGTTATTGTAGAATGGTGAAGCTCCTCTAACAGTAACAGTGGGGCTA
>NW_004567104.1:75747046-75749577 GCF_000260355.1 Condylura cristata
TCATCAGTCAGCCTGTTCTGCTCCCCGCTCTGTCTCTGGTGAATCCACTCACCGCCCCTACACCTCTGGCCCATACCCCAGTTCTGTATGCACAAATAAATACATCTTTTAAAAAAAAGTGACACAAAGCTGATACATGCTACAGTGTGGAAGATCCTTGGAAACACCATGCCACGCCAGGTTAGAAAAACACATAACTATTGTATGTGCCAATCCTACAAGGCACGGAAAATAGACAAATTCTTTTAGACAGAAGGTAGAATAGAGGTTCCTGCTAGGAGGGAGGAATGTGTGATCATCCAGAGTTCCAGAAAGGGGTCGGCGTGATGGTTGCCCAGTGGAGTGAATGTCGCCAGTGATGCCACTGGGCTGTGTACTTCAACGTGATCAATGTAGTAAATGTTATGTCATACTATTTATCACAATTCAAAGAAGTGACTTACTTGAATAATAAAGCCTCACTGGAAGCAGACAGCAAGTTAAAATGCAATGTGAACACAGAGGCGAGGGAAAGCTTCGCTGGGGTGATTACAACAAACTCAAACTTGAATCTGTCTGGGGTGGAGAGCAGGATGGGTTTGCTCAAGGAAGTGACGCTTGTGCACTTGCTTCCTGGTGGGCAGGACTGGGGAGGGGAAGCATCTGGAAAGCAGGAGTAGCGGATGTGAAAGGCGTGAAGTCGCAGAATGGCTTCGTTTGTGGGTGGCAGCTTTTGTAAAAACAGCGTGTGTGCACACCTGTGAACGCAGCGGAGGAAGGTGAGGGAAACTGTGGATGGGAGCCAAGTTACACCCTAAGACCTCTGTGCCATTGGTCTTAAATCGGGTGACTGAACACTCCACGGGCTCCAGACAGAGCCTTTGGGCCTAGCGGCGGAGGCGTGGCTTGGGGGCCAGGGCCCACAAACACGGGCCGGAAGGGGCCAGCAGTGGTGTCACTCTGCAGGCTACAGAGATCTCTGTCAGCCTTCTTTGTTGTTTAAGCAACGTTTCACGGACCGTAAAAACCGTAGCACTGCTCCTGGCTGGTGAGCAGTACCAAGAGATCCGGAGACTGGGCTGGACTCCCTGGCTCTGGCCGGCCGCAGCCCTGGGAGCCTCGAATCTGCATGAGGCCAGAGACACGGAGGGGCGCTGCGCACTGGAGCCAAGCGGTGGCACTGAGCAGGGGCCGAGCTGGTGTGAGTTGGAGGAGGCTGGGGAGGGGGATCGGGAGGAGCCTGGGGAGGGGGAACGTCCAGGGGACGGCAGGAGGGTCGAGGCCAGGAGGGCCAAGGGCTGGTTTGCTTGGGAGTATCTGCCACGCCGGCTGAGCTCCTCGGAGAAATCAGCGGTGCGGGGCTGGGGCCTGTGGGGCCTGAGCAGGCTCCCGGGCACGAGAAGGGGGTTGCATGTGTGGGCGTGGGTGCGTGCCACCTTTTGTTTTTCCATTTAAGTCTTCCATTCTCTATCACCCTTGGGCCCCTTGGGAAGGGAAGCTCCCCAAAGGCAGGAACTCTGCGCGTTTTGTGGGATGTATGTCAGGCTCTGGACAAGCTGACTGGTACCCAGAGCTGGCGGCCGTGTCTGTTATGGAAGGAATGTGTGTGTTGGCCTGGCAGGCTGGCCACGCTCCAGAGTTAAGTGAAAAAGCGGACAAGAAGCCGAGTCCCCTTTGGAGCAGCTGCCTCGGTGCGCTGCTGAGTCCGGGGCTGTGCCCGTGTGCGTGTGCACAGCACGCCCTCCGCGACGCTCATTTAGATCCTTCTCTGAGTTGTGAGTTTGTGGGTGTTCTTGCTTCCCTCTTTTGACTTTTCTATATTTAACCCCCCTTAATAGGCTTCTATCATCTGAAATATCAGTGGAAACATAAACCATGTTTGCTCCGAGTAACCAAAACAAATAGCAAATACTGCCTCGTGCTAATAAGCCACGTCCACTGGGTTTGGCCACTAGGCTTCGTCGTCGCGGTGGGCTGGGCAGTGCCCACCACGTTCGCGTCCCCGCAAGCCTCAGGCTGATCCTTTTGGGAATAAGGCCTTCGGGGAGTGATTCGGGGGGGCGTCACGATGAAGCCACACAGGCTTAGACTGAGCCTGACCAGTCATCTTCATACCAGACAGCAGGGACACAGAGGACCCCCACACAGGGCGGGCGGGGGCAGCAGGCAGGGCGGTGACGCTGCACGTGCCCAGCACCCCGAGCCTCTGAGCGGAGAAGGGGGGCGGGGCTCGGCCCGGAGCTCCTGGGGCTCGGTCTGGTGGCCAGGACGCCGGTGGCCCTCCCGCGACTGTCCATCGTGGGGTTTGTGTTAACGTGTGCAGCCAGGGACACGCAGCGAGGGGTGACCCGGTGATGCTGGTGCAGGTGGGCCGTGGCCCCAGGGGACTGGTGGGGTGCAGGGCCACCAGAAGGAGCGTGGGTGTGTCTAGAGACAGAGATGATGGGGTGGGACTCGCCTGTGTGTGTGTGTGTGTGTGTGAGAGAGAGAGAGAGAGAGAGAGAGAGAGGAATGGGCAGGGGGAGAGGGTGGGAACATGGGGACAGGGAGAG
>NW_004567104.1:75750277-75752657 GCF_000260355.1 Condylura cristata
CTTGGGCAGGGGAGGCAGGGCCCTGTCAGGAGACACCTGCACCCTTCCCGGCACGTGGAAGCCCCCGGGCCACGTCGGGATGGGGTGAGGCCTCTTGGGGGAGCCCGCCACGTGCTCTGCAGTTCTGGGAGCCCTTGCGCTCTGCCTTGGCGGGAGACCCCTGTGGGGCCCGAGAGCCGCAGAGGCTTGGAACCAGAAGTGGCCAGGCTGGCTGCTGCCCGCGGCCCGGCTCGGCCCCTCCCTGAGCGCGTAGCTGAGGGCTTCACTCCTCCGGGGGCAGGCTGGGGGGCGCGTGCGCCTGGGGTGTCCTGGTAGGGGAGATGGTTAGCTTCTCCTGCTGTTTGAGCTCGGGGGCGGGGGGCTGGAGTCCTACTGACATGTTAGCTTGGCGCGGAGCTAAATTTAGAGTGTCCGGGTCCAGCAAGGTCAGAGGAGCGGGGTTGGCTACTGCGTGTGTGGGATGTGACGGTCACACGTGCCAGCTCCATGCCAGAAGGAGAGAAGTGACAGGCCACTGTGGGCTGGACGGAGACTGACCTTCCGCCCTCCCTTTCCGCTTTGGAAGGGACTCTGCGAACCCGACCCTGGACGTGAGACCCATGGGGGCCTCGCGGGACCGGCCACACGGAGCTGTGAGCATTTCCCAGACGGTCGCTGTGCTCCGCCTGCCAGCCGGCCCTGCGTGAGCCTGAGCCTGTGCACACTCAAGGGCGCTTTGGAGAGTCCCTCAAGGTGTGGGGAGCAGCGCCGGCCACGGACGTCATCCATCTCACCCTCCTCCTTTCCTTAAAAGATTTATTTATCATACATACAGAACTGGGGTGCAGGCCAGAGGTTCAGGGGGTGAGAGGCTTCCCCAGAGACAGTGGAGGGCAGACAAGCAGATGATCTGAAATACACTGCTGAGGGGAGCGGCGGGCCGGTCCGGAGGGGTCTGCCGCGCCCTGTGGGTCGCTCCCTGGCGGGGATCGAACTCGAGCAGCAGCGGCCACGGTAGCTTCACAGTGCTGCGCTTTCACCCGTTGTGCCACCAGGGAGGCCCTCGTCCTCCTCCTGTTTAAGTAGACGAGTCAGGGAAGACAGCAGGCCGAGGGAGCTGGAGGACTGGTCAGGCGACCGGCCAGAGGCGGCGCCTGGGCCTGGCATCGCCGTCAAGGTCAGCAGGCGGCTTCGGCCTTCCGGCCGGGCCTTGGACTGGAGGTTTCCTTCTGGAGCAGGAGCGCCCTGAGGACGCCAGTGATGGCTCAGAAGGGGCCAGGCCTGAGCGTCTCTGCTGGCCACAGGAGGGCCGCAGCCACTGCTTCCTCGCTGGCCAGACGGGGGCGAGACGCCTCCCCAGAGCCGGGGCCACAGCCCTTGCCCGGTGACAAGGCCGGGGGAGACCGGGCCTGCTGTCCCCAGCTCTGGGCATTCGTCGGGGCCGCTCTGTCCCGCGTCCCCGTTTCCTTAGTTCCGTGCGCACAAGAAGACCCGCCGCGAGGCTCCTGCATGCGAGCAATAAATCCCGCAAGCTTCGCGCCAGCACATCGCAGGCACAGAGCAAATGGTAGCGATCGCAAGCGTGTCTGGGTTGAAGAAGGTGCCCGGTTTGTAGCTATAACAATGAGTATTTTTATAAGCCCAACACTGTCCTGGAAACTGGGAAATTCAGCAGCAATCTAAGACGCAGATGGGCAGCCCCATCTGGGAGCCCCGGGCCTGCCGGGAAGTTCTAGCCTGCAGCTAGCTCCGGCAAAGCGCCATTGGCTTCCCCGGGGCACAAGAGGCCGCACGCTCAGCCCGGCGGGGACAGGCTCAGCAGTGGCCAGGCTGAGTGGCCACGGCGTCGTGAAGGCGCGAGGCACGGCGGCGAAAGGAAGGGCGCACAATGTCTCGACCCCGAGGGCCTGGCCCTTCACAGCCGCCTGGGAGGGGCTGGCCCCTCTCAGAAACGAGGCCACGGGGCTCCCGCTGCAGCTGCTCGCGCAGCTCGCCTCGCCCACAGGCGGACCGGAGCCGCAGTCAGCCTGAACTGACCCTCAAGCGCACGGCCTCCCTTCGGCCATTGCGGACGGGGCGAGGGGGGCGCATGCGCGATGCGTGCAGGTGTCTGTGCTCGGTGCAGCGCCCGCACGTGTATGCGCAAACACGTGTGCGTGGTGTCACGCGTAGGTGTACACACGCGCACAATGTGCATCGCTGTGCACGTGTCTGCACTCACTGTGTGCAGATAGATGTGCCCGTGTGCACACGTGCATCTGCGCACACACACGTGTGCCTGAGCGCGTCCTATGCATACATGCGCGTGCACACACCACGGGCATGTGTGTATGCGGGGCCACACGCACACAGATGTTTTGCACACACACACGCGCACGTGCACGCTGTCCACAGGAGCATG
>NW_004567104.1:75753337-75754892 GCF_000260355.1 Condylura cristata
GGGGCAGGAACTGGGGGTGTTTTCTCTGCACCCCCAGGTATGTTTAACTTGAGAAGGAAACGGCTCTTCCCCTCCCCTCCCTCCTCGACGGCACGGTGAAGGCGCCATGTGCAGGCGGCTGTGGTTTAACTCTGCACGTGAAGTGTGTTTGCAGTTTGATCCGATGAACGCTGACCCCTCTTTTCCATGAAGACTTGTTCCCTCGGATGCATCTCAGTGATTACACTAATTCCTGCAGCAATAACACCAAATTAGTGCTACTGAGACAAGGTTTAAATTCCCAGCAAGACGCGGTTGGGAGGCCCGAGCTGCCCCCCGAAGTCTGTGGCTCTGGTCTAATCTGTACGTGGCGTTCAGGGTCCTGGGGAGAGAAGTCTGCTCTCCTTGATCCTTGCTTCAGCGCCAGAAATGGGCATCGCCTTAGTCGGGGTTCCGAAGGGGCAAAAACGCTCAGGACTTGGGGCCAACGACCCTTATCTCCATCCCCCCGGTCACGGGGTGGGGGGTGTCCTTGACTTGTCTCCCTATCTTTTCCCACAGGACTGTCGCCAGACCATCCCCACCGGCTGAGCACTGAGAAGTGCTCACCTGCTGCCATTTTTTGAAGGATGAAATGAGAAATTTCCTCTCAAAGGTCGCTGGATGGGCTTTCGAATGGTCTCCAACCCGTGAAGCCAATCACACCGATGTCCTCTGAAGAGCAAATGAAACGTCATTTCGTCCAGGAGTGCTCAAGGCTCCGGCAGCCCCTGCCGGTGCGAGTCGCGGCTCCCCATCTCCTAGGTCGCTTCTCTGAGGCTTGCGGACCCCAGGTTCAGAGGGGAAAGGGACTCCCTCCCCACGGCAGACACGCGGGTGGGCCCCGGCTCACTGCTCCGGTCACGCTCTGGGCGCTTGGGCCTTCGTCAACCTGCACCAGCGTCTGGGCTCACGTCACGGCAGCTTTGGTGCAGGTGGGCGACCAGCTGGCCGAAAAGGGGGTTCCGGACATGACGTCACGCTCCTCAGCTGCTTGCGTTTAAAGGGTTTCTCTCATTTCTTTGGGTTCCCGTGTGCGTGAGTGTGGAATTGCTGAGGGCTCAAAGTTGTTACGACGGTGGCCGGTCAAGGACGCTACAGAGGAGAGGGTGAGATGGCCTCTCCAGTTCCAGAAGATTCCATTCATTGGGCCAAGTCCAGGGGTGCCCCACTAAACAACTCCAGAGAAATAAGCACACACGAAGCCCCTGAGCTGAACACGCGCCACCCTCTGCCGTGTCAGAACTCCCACCAAGACCCGTTTCAAGCTATCAGTTTTGACAAACTCAGATTCCCGCATTCCGGCTGGCCGAGTGCCCCATGGAGTCAAACCCTGTATCCCAGAGGCGGTGACGGGGTCCCGGGGGGGGGGAGTGGCGTGGGTGGGTGGGGGACGAGAACCGCTTAGCTTAGGAGAGGGCTCCATCTCTGCCTCCCTCCGGGGCAGGTGAGAAGTTGGCATAGGAAGGGCCTGAGCGTCAATGCTGCACGTAACATTACACAGGGGTCCTCGGACGCCCTAGACGGAGCCTTCCCA
>NW_004567104.1:75759687-75789890 GCF_000260355.1 Condylura cristata
CCAGGTCCCCTCTGATGGGCGAATTTCCCTGTGGTTGCTCACCAGGCCTCTAGCGAGCTTCCCTGGGCGCCCCCTCTGTGCGAGGCCCAGTGCCAAGAGGCCTGTGTCATTTCACCTCCAGGGTTCAGGGCACACTGGCCGGCAGGCCGGAAGTCCCCCTGGGGTCTGGCTGCCCGAAGGCGGCCGGCGTTCCTTCCCTCCTCAGGGTCCCTGCCTCACGGCCAGCCTGTGGGTTTCGTCAGGCACTCTGCAATTCCTTCTTCTCCCAGCTTGGTGCGGAAGGTGTTTCTCTTGCAAAATGGAGTGCATTTGTAAAGGAGACACAGGAAGTCAAGAGGATGATTTTTCTGCAATTCTTTGCCAGTTTTTCTTGGTGGGTATCATCTTGCCAAAGGAAGAAACAGCCTCTCTGGCAACGGCCATGCATTTCGGGGTCTCTTAGGCAGCGCTGGCTGCAGTAGTTCCTGAATCAGGCCTTCGGTTCTGGGAGGGAAAGAAGTCTGGGAGGTGGACTGGGCCCCCCATCCATTCCTGGTGATGGGCGGCCCAGGTGGGCTCTGGGACAGGGTCCCAGCTCTCGCTAAGCTCCAGGTGGCTCCCGGCCCTCCAAGCCACGCGCCCTGGCTATTTCCTGCTGAGAAAGGGCCAGCTTCCAGCACAGCGAGCCTGGCTGGCCCCGCCGTGGCCCTCGGGGCATCTCAAGGCTGGCCCTGGGTTTTCGAGTCCAATCTTAGGCTGCCTGTGAATGCACGTGGGCCGAGAGAGAAGAGTCTTGGGCTGAGATGTGCCTCTCATGGCTGAGGCCTTTGGTAGAAAGAGAGAAAGCTCTTATCGGCCTGGGCTGTGCGCATGGCCGGCTCTCGGGGAAGCTGCTTGGGACACCGCTTCTGGGGCTTTCCAGCGCTGGATTTATTTAATGTTCACAGCCTACTCTTTTTAATCTGTGGAACTGTGATCTCTGATTCTCTGCTCGTACTGACAGCGGACGGGGACCCCCGGCGACAGGAGGCCTTAGGGGTGGGAGACGGGGTGTCGCAGCCCCATCTCCAGCTGGCGCCCCCCGGGGTGGACCTATTAATTGCCCTGAGGTTACGCGTGGCCCTGGGCCTCCGGCGCAGCCGCCTGCCTTCGAGTGAAGGCCTTTCCCAGTGACATTTTCTCTCGCTTCTGCTTCCTCCTCCCCGGGGCCTCTGGGCCTGCTCTGTGTGCCGCTCAGCCTCCCACTACGTCATTCTTGCTTTCGGTTCTCCAGCAAAGGTTTATTTGATTTCTTTAGAGCCACTTGATTGAATTCTCAACACAAGTACATACACTGAAGTAATTACAGCTGCTCCTTTTATAAAGAACAACAGAAATCTGCGCTCCTCTCTGACTCTGCCTTGCCAGCAGAACCAGCATTTGCAAATGAAGTGTCCTTGAGAAGTCACCACTCGTCCACTGTGGCAACCCTTGGCGTGTATCGTAAATTCAGAGCTGTTGGGGTGTTAGCTTTAATTTCAACATCGCTCTTTATATTCCTTTCCCTGAGCCCAAGAAACAGTCTTCAGATTGATTGTCAGGTGGCTCAGGAGGGAGTCGGTGTGTGTGCGGGATCTCAACGGGCCTTGTGTCGGCCCGGAGACGCTGTTGACAGCCTGGACGCTGTGAGGGGCCCGGCACCGTCCTCGGCAACAGCACCCCAACACACGCGGGCCCAGCGCTGTCCCTCCTGGGGCAGGTGGGCTCGTTTTATCTGGACAAAAGCCAGTAACTTCTGCTGCAGAGTCCTATGGTGCCCACTCCCGACGCGGGGTCCGGGGGGGGTGGGTTGGGGTGGGGCAGGAAGTTCCCTTGGCCCCCGTGAGCCACGTGGTGGCCCCCAGCCCTGGGTGGCTCTGGAGCCTCGAATGAGCCTGGGCTGCGTGGAGATGCGCTGTAGGAAGGAGGAGCAGGGGCTTTCCGACGCGCGTGAGGTGGCCCTGCAAGAGCTCTCAGCCGGCTTTTGCCATGATTCTGTGTCGGGGCGGTAGGAGTCCATCCACGCTGGGTAATCAGATGATTGTGCTAATGCCCCCGTGCTTTTTACGTAAGCGTGCCTGTTAGGGCTGTGCCATTCCAGGGCACGTGCATTGAATCCCCTGCGCGGGCTCCGGAGAACACTCGGCTCTGGCAATGCCCAGTCGGAACCAAAAGGTGCCTGTGGGAGGAGCAGGGCTCTGCACTTGAGGGCAGCTGAGCCTTCGGCCCCAGGCAGGAGAAGCCAGATGGGGGCTGGGAGAGGGCAGAGTGCGCGTGCCAGCTGTTGCGTCTTTGTCTGGACTCCGTAGCCAGGAGTGGGCTTTCTGCTCACCTGCAGAGACCGCCCTCGGGCCAGTGGGGGAAAGCAGACCTCCCTCGCATCAGCTGTGTGTGTGTGCTCCTGCACACGTGTGTGAGTGTGACCGAGCATGCGAGCATGCGTGTGCGTGTGAGTGAGTGCAAGAGCGTGCACACACGTGTGAGTGTATCGGGCACGTGAGTGAGTGTGAGGAGCTCAGGGAAAATGGACTCTCACCCCCGGATCAGGGCGTTGAGAGGAGTGAGGTGTCCTTGATTTCAGCTTGTTTAATCCATTGTCTTTAACCTGTTGTCCTTTAAAACCCCTCCAGAGTAAAAGTCAGACAAGGGTGGCCCGGCTTTGGCCTCTGGAGCTGAAGGAAAGAGTCACGGGACATCCTGGACAGTCACAGGCCTGTCCCCTGCCTCCTGCTGCCGTTGGCTGGGTCCTGGAGCGCCTGGCAAAGGTGTGCTCCGGGGAGCGCCAAGCCTGGTCAGGGTTCTTCCCCCCGGGACCCGAGTGGAGCGCAGCGTCCAGAGCTGTGGCTAGTTCTTGCTCGCTTGCCGAGAAGCCCGCAGCGTCCAGCCGGCTGGAGGCTCCCTCATGCCCTTCTCTCCCGGGGGGACATGGCGCCTGCTCCGGCCTGCCTAGCCTGCTCCTTTGAGGTGTCCCTGGTCCCCCAGCATGTGCCTGGCTGTCTGCCCGACAGCATCTTCCTCCCTTCTCCCCCCGGCAATATCCCTTCCCCGGGGGCCGCCACGGTCTCATGCTCTTCCTCAGCACAGCTCACGTGAACCCCAGGCCTCAGCCCAGGCCTCCCGGGGTGCCGAGGACCGTATCCGTGCGGGCAGCAGGCCCTGCGCCCATGACACTGACCCCGACAGGCCTGAGCCCGGGGTGCCGTGTGGCACCCAGTCCCGGGCGTGATGGCGCCAGGCACAGGACGGGCACCTGCTGGGTGGGTGCACGTCAAGAATGTGTGTGTTTCCACGGTTATTTGGACACGGTGGGTCACATGTCAGGATGAGTTGGGGTACCAGACGGAAAATACACATACCCACTTTCAGTGGGCGGCCCCTTAGAACCACTCGAAAAGCCTCAGTTATTAGCATTAACTGTAGCCAGTGACACTTGTATCAACTTCACCTCTGTCTCTAATCTAAGGTTCGGTGAGGCGTGATATGTTACAGTCATAAAAATACTTTGAACCTTTTGCAGGAAAATTCACTTTTCCCTGACTCAATAAGGGAGCCACACCACCCTATAACTAGTGGCGGCACAGGGCTTATGTTGTCCAGGTGAGCGCACAGAAGAGATGCCTGGGATGTGCAGCGTGGGTCTGCTCAGCCGGAGCGGCCGGTCAGAGCTGCCCGCCCACAGGAGCCCACCTGCAAGGCGCCTGTCACACCAATTAAGAGCCAAAGCTGGACCACCCGGGAAGGGTGTGTGTGACCGGGGCTGCCCTAAACTCACTCCCGACATGCACTTCATGAGGTGTGTCTGGGAACGCCCGGGGGGCTGTTCACTGGTGCATACGAAGGGACCCCAGATGCTGATCCATAGAAAACACCTGTTAATAAGTGTGAAACCCTGACTGGGGCCTGGGGCTGGATCTCAGTCTCCACACCAAGCATCTGCAGGTGAGAAGGGCCTGAACAGCAGACTCCTGATCCCCGGCACAAGAGCTGCCAGTCCTCCGTACCCCCTGTTCTCTACTTCCCCTTACAATTAATGCTGTTTGATTAGTTCATCAATGAGAAGGCCAGGCTCTTGCTTTTGGAGCGCCCTGTGTGATGTAGCCTGCTCCCCGACTCCCGCTTTTCTATCAGTGTTCCCTGACCGGACGCAACAATGCAGATGATCTAAGTTGTTGGAAACCGAATTAGAGCTACAGCCTCTGATGAGGTCAGGGTTTCCTGCCCAACAAGCCCAGTCCTCTTGGGGAGGGCGGCAGCGGCAGACCCCATTCACGGAGAGCGCCCTTCGCCTCGGCAGTCACTGCGGCGAGAGCAGCGGCGAGCACGTGGCTGCCAGTCGAAGGCCAGCAGACATCACCCGGCAATTTATCTGCTCCACACTGTTTCCCACAGCGAGTTCCTAAGATATGGAAGACCGCAGCCTGTCTTACTGGGGTGCGGTCACCAGGGATGAGAGCAGAAAGAAGGCGCTAGAATTTCACTGAGTAGCTTGCAGGCGTCCCAGACGGGAGCTGGTTTTCACAAGTCTCTGTGGATGGCGTGTAGTTAGCAGCACGCTGCTCTCCGTGTTCACGTGGATGGATGCGTGTACACGCGCCACATGCAAAGGGAATCCAGATTCTGGGTGCATCAGGCTCAGCAGGGGGTTATCCTGGCTCCCTGAAAGTGGAAGGGGGGCAGAAAGATGGCGGCCTAAGGCTCATCTTTTTTTTTTTAAAGATTGATTTATTTTTGCATGCAGAACTGGGGTATAGGCCAGAGGTGCCCCAGAGACAGAGCGGGGAGCAGAATAGGCACTGATGAAGTTCACTGCTGAGGGGAGCAGCGGGGGGTCAGGAGAGGGCTGCCGCGCCCTGTGGGTCACCTCCGGGACGGCGGGGATTGAACTCATGCTGCAGTGGCGTTAGCTTCTCAGTGCTGTGCTTTGCCCGCTGCGCCCCCAGGGAGGGCCCAGGCTCACCTTTTGAATGTGAGAGAAGCAGCCAAGAGTCAGGAACAGCAGGTGGCCCTGAAGCTCGGGAAGACAAGAGACGTACAGAGCGTGGTACAGTGCTCAGCGAGGCTCCGGGAGAGAGGACAGAGCCCAGACCCGAGCGAGCCTCGGAGAGAGGCGCCCGCAGACAGAGAAGGCACCTGCAGAGAGGCAACGGCTCTCTGTCTCCCCTCCCCAAAGGGGGCAGTTAGCCCCTGTGGGAAGGAGTCAAAGGGGTTTGTGTTTTGCCTTCAGGAGGTGCTTTAAGAGTCTTTCCAAATCCCTGACTACCGAGAAGCAAAGGACGGGTTGTTCTAACTGGGTGAAGCAGCAGGAAATGCTGGTAGAAATCTTGCTGAGAGCAGGGCGGACCCCCAGGGTCTGGAGAAGGGGGCCGGTTTACAAGTTGGGGAGCTGAGCGTTCTCATGTTATGCAGGGAACAGCAGTCTCTGATGGCGCGGTGGTAGAGCAGCAACCCCCAAGGGTGTCTCTGCCTTAATCTCCAGGGCCCCAGTTAAGCATAAGACTTAGTTACGCCTAAGTCTCATGTCTGAGTCTGACATAAGTCTGCAGATGGAATTAAGGCTGCTGGCCAGGTGGCCCGAGAACAGGGAGACTAACCTGGATTATCCGGGTGGCCCGAGGGGACAAGGGTGATTGTAGGTGTGTGACTTTGGGGTCTCCTGGTCTGTAGACGACCCCGAGAGCATAGACACAGAGAGACAGAAACATAACATTTCTCCGCTTTTGCAGAAACAGCAGAGCCTGGAGCTTATCGACCAAGCTTGAGCTACGCTCCAAGGCCAGCTGGACTTGGGAGACAGAGGAGGGTGCTGCCCAGAGGCAAGGCCCCCCCGCCAGAAATGGAAAATTGTAGCTATTTGAAGAAAGTCTTCCTTCTTCCCTGTGTGTGAACTGCCCCTGGCTGGCCAATGAACCCCATTTCTTTGCCCCTAACCTGCTCCTTCACCAACAAATGGAGCCTGGTTCTCGGCCTCTGGTCCCCAAGGCCTGCATCGCCCCCTTCCTTCCCTTGGTCGGGGAGGTAGGCTGGAGTGGATCCGCTGCCGCCTTGCTCATTGCTCAGCAGTAAAGCTGCTTGTCTTCTCCAAACCGGAAGGCTGGTGTCAGTTTCGTGGGTGCTGGGTTGCGACTCAGGAGACGGAGAGTGAGAGGGGACACAAGGATTCAGCCCCAGAGGCTGGCTTTTCGGGGCGGGGGGGGGGGGGGGGGGGGCAGAGGGGCGGCGAGTCTCGCAGGCAGCCTCTGGAGATGGAGAAGTCCAGGAAACAGACTCTCGCCTGCACGCTGCAGGGAACGGGGCGCCCGTGGCTGGCTTCTGGCCTCCAGAGTGGCCGGTGGTCAACCAGTGCCATCCCAGCCATTTGGCTATTTGTCAGCTGTGTAAGGAGACGGACACGGGGCGACACCGTCCCACGGTCCCGGAGACCCCGCCGTGCTCAGGCCGAGACGCGGCCTGCAGGACTGTGCAGACCAGGCGCCCTGCAGCTGTGTCGACTCTGCACACTCCGTGGGCCCCTCAATAACGGCTGAGACAGGATGGCACCGCCCAGCCCTGGACAGCAGGTGCTTGGAACCGGCTTCGCTCCAGGCAGAAAAATCCAGCGACAGGACTTGTGTCTGAGGGTGGTGAGCAGATTCACAGCTGCTAGACGGGCTGAGAGGCTTCTAAAAGAATATGATAATTGCAGAACTGCGCCTGGCAGAGCAGGCGTGGAAACGAGATGGGTTTCAGCTGTGTTTGGGCCGGGGCGGGAGAGGTGGGTGGGGAGGTGGGAGCTGGGCCCCACGGCTCAAGGGTAGGAAGACAGAAGATTTTCAGACACGGGGTCCAGCTGGATCGTGCTTTACTTTATAGCCTCGGAGCTGGGCTTTCTGCTGGCCAGGACGGAGGACAGTTTGCTGCTGCCCGAACAGGCAGGTCACTGTCAAGGGCGCAGGTCACAGAACAGGGCTTCAAGGGTCCAGGCTCCCCAGTGTCCCCCAAGTGGCTCTGAATTCCCGGTGAGCTTTGCCGAGGGCTGACGCGACTCCTGGAGCTCGCGATTTAGATTATTTTTGCTCACTTTTCTCAAAGCCATACTTGCCTTGCATGTAGTACGATGGATAGATCCAGTGAGTCAGGGCAGCCGGCTAGGGTGTCATTAACCTGACCTTGGGGGCCTGGAACGGGGGCCCCCAGGAAATGGGGAGGTTCCAGGCGCCCTGCCCCACCCAAAGGAGGGTGGAGCCGGGCACAGAGAAGAAGAGACTGAGGAGGATGGAGCAGGACGGAGCCAGGAGGAGGCCTGAGGGGTCCAGGGAGCAGAGACGGTAGAGAAGCTGGTCTTGTTTCTGGGCCTGGACAGGGGCACAGACGTGGTGAGAGACCCGTGGGGAGGTGACCACGGCCGCCTTTATCTTGGTTTCGATGTTGCTCTTTCCCTCCCAGATTGTCTGGCCATGGCTGACCCTTTTCTGTGGGTCCCGATCAGAAGTGCGTTAGACTGTGGCGGCTTTCAGGCTTGCTCTGGGCCAAGCCCTCTTGCCTGGACTTTCGCCCACGAGGGGACGGGTCACTTTAAGCATCGATTTAGTAACTATAGCCTTTTCTCTACTGTGCACAAATTGCATTCAAGTTCCTTTCCGTGAAAGTTCCTATAGGTTTTATCTTGATGCTGCGGATGGCAGAAACTATTCAGATCAGGCAGGTGATGGGTTCAGGTTGGGGGATTCAGGGAGAGGGGAAACCAATCTAGTTGCCCCTATTTCGAGCAGGCAGGCTGGGGGGCTCAGGGGCGCCCCTCTCCCTGCCTGTAACAGCCCATGCGGCAGAAATGACAAGAGAAGGGCCAGGGCTTTGGCTGTAGGAGGGACGTGGACACCAGGTCTTCCGAGGTGACCTTGCCTTTACCGGGGCAAGTCGATAGTCCTGAGCAATAGTCCCTCCCCCGCCACGTGACACATCACACACTCGCACGCACACACTTTAATGGGCTCCACAGGGGTCTGGCTGGGTGGCACAACAACAGATACACAGGCTTCAGCGAGCTGGCTGCAGGGCACCTTGCCCAGGGGGTGGGCGTTGGCATTACTTTTTTTTTTTAAAGATTGATTTATTTATGTGCACAGAGCGGGGGTACAGGCCAGAGGTGTGGGGGCAGAGAAAGGATCCACCAGAGGCAGAGTGGGGAGCAGAACAGGCTGGCTGTCGAAGTGCACTGCTGAGGGGAGCAGCAGGGAGACAGGAGAGGTCTGCCGCGCCCTGGGGGTCACCCCTGGCTGGATTCGAACTCGCTTGAGTGCTCGCTGCCAGCTTTACAGGGCGGCACTGAACCCGTTGCGCCCTGGAGGCCCTTGCAACAAACAGCTTTACTGGAAGTACAGCTGGGAGTCACAGGGGTGCTGCCTGTGGCTGGGGCCCGCTGTACCCCCAAAGGCCCTTCTGATGGGCGGAGGGGTGATAAAATGAGCGAAACCAACCACAAAGCCTCTGGGGCTTGGCCTTCACATGGTCCTGTTCAAGTCCCTAAACAACAGGGGGAGAACGTCCCGGAGCTGTGGAGGGGGACAGCGAGGCAGAGGGGAGGCGGCCTCGGAGAGGCGCAGCGCCAGGAGGTGACGGCTGGAGGTACCCCGCGTGCGCAGCAGCAAGGACGTCCCCACCCGGGGCTCTCTGCCCTGTGGGCTCTGCTGTCGGCTGGCTGTGCGGGAGCTTCTCCGCCCCATCGCCACTGTCCCGCTGGCCCAGGGAGGGGATGGGGTGCTGGTCAGGAGGGAAGGAGGGTGATGGCCTGCCGGTGCGCGGTCGGGCCTGCCTGCGTTCGGCGTTTGCACCCAGACAAGAGAAGTGGGAGAGTGAGCAGCGTCCTGCTTAGCAGACCCAGCCCCGGGGGCTGGTGGGGAGCTCAGCTATGCGAGACACCCCAGCTCCATGGATGGGCCCCCTTGATGCAGAGCGCAGGGGCGCAGGGAATTGGCTGGGTGGCCGCAGGCACGTGCGTGCCTGTGCGTGTCCAGTTTTTGGTAAAGTGCAGCTACTTGCTTTATTGCTTTTGTTATTCTGTTTTAAACCCAGGTGCTTTTAATCTCCTACAGCATCTAGCTACTTGGTTATCATCTGCAGAGCAGTCTGCCACTGGCTATTTTCCCACGGGGGCTCGCTAAAACCTTGCAACATGACGCATTTCTTCTGTGTGTTATCTGCCGCCTACCCGGCCGCTCGCCTGTCCTCCCTCCAGCTGTGTCTTCCACGCAGGGACCCCGGTTTGGTGATCGTTACCTGCCAGTTTGTAGTTACTTCGCCTGACCCCTTTACCCACTTCATTCACTCTTCTAGTGAAATTACCCCACCTCTGTATTTCTCTGGCTTCCTTAGGTTTGGCTAATCCTCCCCACGTCCTTCCCTGTAGTGTAAATGGTGGCACCTCGTGGCTACATCGTGTCCACTATGCGTGGACTGTCCACAGTGTGGCTGGAGCCCTGAGGCCCAGCCCTCTACCAGCGGGCACTTACCCTGCGTCCTGCTTGCTCTTGTGAACACTGACCCACAGATGCGTTTAAAGGGACCCACGAGCCCAGTGGCCCCAGGCGTCCGGCGACCTCCGGCTCCCCAGCTCAGGCCCCAGGGCTGCCGGGAGCCAAGCTGGTCTAGACGATCAGCCCCAGCCCCGTGACTGTAGGGTGAGCTGTGGGGTCGGAGGGGCCTCCCGGAGGGAGTCACGCCTGAGCTGGGCATTGGAGGAAGCCCATGTGGTAACATTGCTGGTGGAAGGGTTCCGGCTTCCAGGATTCAGCAGCTGAGAGGAGGTGGGCTGGGCAGGGCAGGGCTCTGGGGCCCCGAGCTGTGGCTGAGCGGCCGGTGGGTGAGAAGGCCACTGAGAGGGCTCCCTGCACCCACACCGCTGCACCTCCCCGATGCCCGGGTGGGAGCGCGGCACTGTGAGCAGTTAGTGCCCGAGGGTCTTGCCTGGCTGGGCGATGGTGGTGAGGGAGGGGCTCCCCAGGACCTCAGGGAGGGCGCTGCGGTCTCCCTGGGAAACAGGTTCCTGATGGAGAGAGACAGTTGGTGAGAAACCGCAGCCAGGTGTAAATTGCAAAGGGCCGCAGAGCCTCTGTTCACACACGTGTCCCAGCAGCCAACAAACAGGCTTGAAACAGGCTTGGTAACCAGGTGGCACCGTCTGCCAGGCCCAGGCCCGGGGGGGGGGGCGCGGGGAGGGCCGGCAGGCCTGCCAGGTGGACAGAGCGCGGAGGGAGCGTTTCACGACCCTGGTTCTATGCTTCCCTGTTTCTCTTCAGGGGCTGCAGTGCCTGGCGCCTGGGGGCGGGGCGGGGGCTGCGCTCTGTGGGGCCCTGGGCGGAGGGGAGGACGAGCCCCGAAGAGCCAGCAGCGAGGCGGAGCAAGAGCTGGGCAGCCTCTTGGGAACGTGAGCTGGATTCACCTTGCCAACTAAAGCTGGACCCCTCTGTGGTCGGGGACCCGCTGTGGACACCCACTCGAGCCACCCCAAATCAGAACTTGTGCAGGACGCGGCCCCTCAGGGTAGGATCCGCCACACAGGGGCGCTCTCGGCAGCAGGAGGCAGGGAGTGTGCCCCTCATAGAAGGAACTGGGGGGCTGTGCATAGTAAGGCCAGTCAGGAGGACAAGCACAAACGCTGGACAGTGACACAGTGGACATTGGATCGAGCAAAATGATCATTATTTTTTCTCCTGTTCCGTTATATTACTGCTCTGAGTGAAACCATCGGGTATTTTTCTTTCTCTTTCTGGCTTATCTCACTAAGCATGATCTTTTCCAGCTCCATCCAAGTTGCTGCAAAAGACATGTGTTTCTCTTTTTTGGTTGTTTTTTGGTTGCTGAGTAATATTCCATTGTGTATATGTACCACATCTTTCTAATCCAGTCATCCACTTTTGGGCATTTGGGCTGCTTCCATGTCTTTCCAATTGTAAATAAAGCAGCAATAAACATGGGGGTACAGGTATCTTTTTGAATCAGTGTTTTTGTGTCCTTTGGGTAGATACCTAGGAGTGGGGTGGCTGGGTCGTAGGGAAGCTCCATGTTTAGCAGTTTGAGGAAACTCCAAACAGTTTTCCATAGTGGTTGTACCAGTTTGCATTCCCACCAGCAGTGCAGGAGAGTTCCTTTTTCTCCATATCCCTCACCAACACTTGTTGCCAGTTGTTTGAAGATGTGCCATTCTCACTGGTCACCCCAAAGATTTTACACTACACGTGTTTAGTGTAAGTGCAAATGAATAAAGGGGGTTTCACATATGGGAACAAAACAAGGACCTAAAGTAGATGACTGGGGAAGGGGAGATCATTACAAACTGCCGGATGCTGAGGACCAAAGTGAGGCCCGAGGGGCTGGGGGAAGAGGGGCTGGGAAAGGGCCAAAGGGGACATTGCAGGGAAAACACGGACAGGCAAATAATGGCACCAAAGAATGAAGAACAGAAAGGAAGAGAGAATGAAGACTCAGCAGGGCTCAGTGGCTGTGAAGGCGGTGCCGGTGTCGGTGCCCTCTGGCGGCTCTGAGGGGCCACCGTCCTGCTGGCTCCCGTGGGGGCGCTCCTGTCCGGGACTTGGCAGCCTGCCATTTGAACCCGCTGGACCCTGCATGCTAACTGACCAGGAGCAAAGCGCTGCCCCCCAAGCCTGAGACCCAAGGAAGCACGTCTGTAGACACCTTCCAGGGATATCTGAAACATTGGGGCAGGCCTGCAAACTCCTCCCAGTCACGCAGGGTGGCCGGAGGGAATCTCCGGGCAAGAAAGGCCAGGCCAGGCGGCACCCAGGATACCCGTCCACGTCCCTCTGTCCAACGGATAATGAAGGTGTGAAACGAAAGTGGAGGCGCCTATGTCGTAAGCGTGTGGATTAGGCAGATCTACTGGAAGGTTGCGCTGTCCGTAGACACCCTGACTCCTGCACCACCACAAAGACAAAGCCAGCTCTGCAGCAACACGGCTGGGGCTGGGACTGGAGGGGCCATGCAGAGCGGAGTGAGTCGGAAGGAGACAGACGGACGCCAGAGGATGCCACCCAGACACCCGAGGTAAAGACACAAAGCTAACAGACAAGAAACTAGCGAAGTCTTAGACTCTGGGGACAGAAGCGTCGTTCTCGGGGAGGAGGAGGCGGGTGTGGGTGACGCCGGTTAAAGGGGTCGGTGCTACGCGGAAGGATGGAGCCAGACCTGTGGTGGAAACAGTGCAGCGTCTACAGATGCCGATTAAAGGCCGGGCACTGCTGGAAGCCGACGCACTCCCACAGCGGCGGAGATCACGCTGTCTGGACCGCCGTGGACTAAAAAGTGGTAACGCATGTGGAAGGCATGTATCCCCGGATCACAGCAAAAAAGGGGGGCGGCCTGTGGCCCAGGGGTGGGATGCTGCTGGGGTCGCCTGCTCCCTCCAGTTGCCTGCCAGGTGTTTGTGATGGTGGGGGGAGTCTGGACTTGTCCCTTCAGGATGGGGTGTGGCTGGACCACCGTCTGGGGTCACGCTGGGACTAAGGACAGGCTCAGTGCTGAGGGTACCGGGCTGCTGTGCCCGGCTGGCATGTGGGAGGGAGCACAGTGTCGCCGGGAGGGGAGCTGAAGCCTCCCAAAGGGCTGGGCCTTCTCGATAGGCAGCAGGCCCGAGCCAGGTCCAAGCGGTGTGCAAGCGCAAAACACACGCATTTAGGTCTCCCTGAGGAACAATCTTAATTCCCCGAAGGCCCAAGAGAGACCAGGCCTGCCCAAGCAACCTAGAAAAGACGGTGTAGTGGGCTTAGCTGCTGGGCAGTCAGATAGACTGACCCGTCACGCCCAGAAGGGCAGGACTCACAACACAGCCGGGCTCAGGCCACTTCCCCGTCTCTGTGTCTTCCGTATCCACGTTCATAGCGGGCGGGAAATTAAACTGCACAGACACCGGGCAGGGACTGTGTGAGGCAGGAGGGGCTGGCCGGGTCAGGGGCCCTTCAGGCCTCTGGAGACTGCCTGCAGGGAGCCCTCACCGGCACGCACGGCCCATCTGCAGCCTGGACTCAGGCTCCCAAAGGTCACAGTAGAGACTGGGGTGGGGAGGAAACGTCTGCGGGTTCCCTGGAGCTGTTTTTGAGCTCAAGCTCCTTTGAGGTCTGTGGGTGGACAGACCATGGGATTTGGCGAGGTCTGCCGGGCCAGCTCTGGCGCTGCTTGCAGCTGCTGGCTCCTTCGGGAGCCGGCTGAACCGCCCCCTGTGGGCGTCCATCACAGGACGATAGTCTCCTCAACTGAGAATATCATCGAAAAGAGAAAGTCGCCTATGGCAGTGTGCGGACAGCTGTGGGGTGAACGGGGGCACCAGGTCCCTCAGACGAGCCATACCTGTCCCGGGGGACCCCAGGACCTCCCAGAGGTGGTCCAGTGGTGCCGCGCTTGACCTGGGAGCTGGCGGGCTGTCATTTAGCCAAACCTTGGTTTCCCCTCTGGTTTCCTGTTGGCTGAGAAAACTGCCCTGCAGCCTGGGTTCAGTCAACCAAGGACCGGCTGACAGGACCATTTGTCAATGTCTGGAGACACTTTTGAGGTTCACAAAGGGGGATGCAGAGGTGGCATCAAGTGGGTAGAGACGGGGATGCAGTTTGACGGAGTCCAGAGCTCAGCGCCTCCTCCCAGCCGCCCGCAGACAGTTATCTGGCCTCAAATGCCACTACTGCTGAGGTGGAGAACGCCTGGACTGGATGTAAGAACGCAATGACGGGAATAATCTAGACCCAGCGTTGCGTGCCTGTGACCAGCCATCATGCTGTGACTACAGTACACACACACACCAACCGAGGAAATTACTCTTCCAGTGTTAGAAAGCGTTCGTTGACTCAGCCAGGAGTTGCTTGGGCTGTTGATGAAGGAGTGAAGTCTTGACAGCCTTTTTCATTTTCTTTATTTCAATGAATGAAGAGACCAATCAATATTCGGGTCAGAACTATACTGGTTTGTCCATTGCATGGGTTGGCCGCAGACGCAAGAGTTCAGCAAACTCAGCGAGATCAATGGCCATGCAGCGTTTGCAATAGAAGCTGTTACGTAATCATTATTTGTAAGTGATGTGCTGTGCACCTTTCAGATCAGTAGCTTTTTTTTTTTTTTAAAGATGTATTTATTTGTGCATACAGAACTGGGGCACAGGCCAGAGTGCAGGAGTGGTGAGAGGATTCACCAAAGTCAGAACAGGGAACAGAACAGGCAGATGGACAAAGTCCACTGCTGGGGGCAGCAGCAGGCGGGTCAGGAGAGGTCTGCCGCGCTGTGTGGATCACCTCCGGGGCAGGGATCGAATTGAATTCGCACCGAGGTGACCGCAGCCAGCTTTGCAGTGCTGCGCTTTAACCAGCTGCGCCACCAGGGAGGGCCCTCAGATCAATAGCTTTTATAATGAATGTGTGTGTGTGTCCATTGCTTTTCCACAAGAGCTTATTGATAAACACGGCCCAGCAGACCTTGGCTAGAAGCTGCACGGTGGCCTGGTGTAAACGCGGGGTTCTCACCGCCCCTGCACCACCGTTCATGAATTTTACATTCTGAGCAAGCTCCGTGCAATGCCGAGGAGCTCTTTTCTGGGATGGAGTGATGTCGGGATGAACACAAACGCATGCATGGCCGGCTCCATGGGGGAGTGGCGTGGGCTGCTGCTCTTGATATGGGACTTGGGCCCCTTGCCAACCTACAGCCCCCCCGAAGCATTCCCCAGTCCCATGTATGACCAGGGGCCTTTGGGAGACAGCGGGGTAGAAGGGGGTGGGAGGCATGTGATGGGGGACACAGTAGCTCCCGAGGCTTGGGCAGGGTTCATCATGCCTTCAGGCGAGTGGGGCCCTTGGGAGTCCACCCCGAGCAGAAGCCAGGAGAAATGGCAACAGGCTGGGTAGACTCAGAGCAGGAATGAGACAGGAAGCCTGGGTGAAGAGCATCTGGGCACTCTGGTGAGAGCCTGAGGGTAGAAGCCATCAAAAGGGTACCAGGCACTGAGGGCCCTTGGAGGGCGGGTGTTGGGGGAGAGTCTGGGGGTGTCTGGGGGGTGTCTGGGGGAGGTTCCAGGGAAGGTATCTAGGGAATACCTAGGGAGTATCCAGGGGGATAGTAGAGGGCTATCTAGGAAAGATCTTGGGGAGAGTCTGGGGGGGTCTGGGGGAGGGTGGTGAGGGAGGGTGTGGGGGAGGGTCTGTGGGAAAGGTCTGGGAGCAGGAAGTGGGGGAAGGACCCTGGGGTGGGCAGTAGGGGAAGAGGCTTATGGGATGAGACAAGGAAAGTCTCCCTGACACGCACTTGCCCCAATGGAAGCGAAGACTGGAGGTGGCCCATGGGTATAACGGCTATGAGTTGCTCTCCACAGTCTGAGGGTCTCTGTGCCCTTTGGTGTTGGCACGCTGGGCACAGGGCCATTATCGCCAGATCTTCTGACGACCTTCGGAACAAATGAAGCTTTGTCCCGGTGAGGAAGAAAGGGTGTGGAGGGATTTATCCTTGGCCACAGAGACCCTGAGGTTGGCTTTGAAATCTATGAAAGGACATGTGGTCAGGTCAGAAGCATCTGGGGGAGAGAAATGTGGCAGAAAGAGCTTCTAGGGCACTCACGCCCCCTGGTGTACACCCCCCACGCCATAGTTACCCGCTCCAGGGGAGAGGTTGGCTGTGCAGGGGAGGGGCTGATCACACAGGAGAGGCTGCCCACGCAGGGGAGAGGCTCTGGCTCTCTCACCATCCCCCAACCAAGACGAGGCTGGGAGGGGGCAGGAGGAAGGAAGCTGGTGCAGAGCTGCTGGCCAAAGCTTTTCCCCTCCTCCAAGTCCTGAAGTTGCCCTTTAAAAAATTCTGAGCTGAGAATTTAAATTCAATTTTTATGTTTCCACCAAGAGAGTGGATTGATTAGATCGCAGCTTAAATCCGTGTTTGTATTTGTACGGCAAAGCTGGGAAAGTGATCTCTGCTTAGAGGGAGCCGCAGAAGCCTGCTTTGGGAGCTCATATGTGCAAACCAAAAAACCTTTTTAGAAATGTGGGCTTTCGTGCGAACTCCGTTTCCAAAGGACTCGGGCACACTTTTTAGATTGAAATGTCGTAGGCGGCTGTGCATGGAGTTTTTACTTTCAAGCGTCTGTGTGAGTCATGGCGCATCGCCTGACTTTCTCCCCGGCCATGTGTCAGCCCACCCTCCCTCCCTGAGCTGGTTAAGAGGAGGGTCGTCAGCCCCCTGCCCAGGTCACGGTGACAACCTCAGGGAGGTCCTGCTGGTCGTGCCTGCCTTGGGCTCTACACGTGGCCAGGCGCCAGGGCCCCTGCTCGCTGGCAGGCGGTGAGCGTGTGTCTGGGGTCTGACGCAGCACAGAATCTCCAGACATCAACGCGAGTCAGGAGCCCGCACTGCACTCGCAGGTCTGGAATCTCCGGTAGTTCCTTAATCTCGAATTATCCAGCAAAAGGAAAAAGTAAGGAGAAAAAAAATAAAGGTGGAAAAGCAAAGCAACCACGGTAAAGCACCCCAGATGGAGGCGGCGTGGGGTGGCCCAGACAGCAGCCCAGGACCCGCGGGGCGGGAGTGCGCAGGTAGGTCTTTGCTGTTTTCTGGTTTAGCTGCTTGCGGTACAAAGTGGGGCCAGGGATGGGCAGCGCACTGGCGCGTGGACGGGGAACCCTGAGCCAGCGTGACATCCTGGTTTGGGGGCGACGGCTCCTTGGGGCTGAACCCCTGGCTCAGTCACGAGTTCATGCAGGTGTAGTATCGAGCAGGAGACAGGTGAGTCGACCTGGAAACTCCAGCCTCAGAAGTGGCCCACGAGCTGCCTGGACAGTGACTGATCAACGTCCCTCTGGTTAACGACGCTGCCTAGCCCGTCTGCGCCGGTCCGTGCGCTCGCCTCTGGTTTCCTTGAGGAATGTGTCAGGGCCTCCTCGGGGACGGCAGCCTTGCCAGACAGTGCCTATTTCCTCATTGCTAAAGTCCCGAAGCGAGGCATTCCGGATTCTATCTTGAGGGTTAGCAAGGGCTCTAAAACGTGTTGGTTGAGCTCAGAAATGTCCTAAGTGAAACAGAGTGGAAGTTCTGGCTCTGCCGGCTGTCCTGCGAGGGACAGTAACGAGAGTCCAGGGAGGTGGCCGCACAGCGGGGTGCATGTCCCTCGAGACCCTTCTTGGGAGCGTCCTCGCCACACACCTTTCACTGGGAGTGTGAGGCCCAAGTCGGGGTGCACAGTGTCCACCCCCATGTCTGCGCTTGCCCTTCTCCGCATGGAAGACGTCATAGTGGTGACGGCGACCAGAGGAGGGCTCCCCTGAGTCGGGGAGGGTGATCCGGGGGTGGGCTCACGTGGGGCCTTAACTGCAAAACACAGGATGGTGGTGGCTACTGCGTGGACAGGGGAGTCGAGCTGTAACGAGTCTGACTCAGGACCTCAGGCGTTGGGGCGAGGCAGGTGCACCTCTGCTCAGTCCCTGATGTGCACAGGCAGGAGAGGTGCACTCAGAGAGACACTCCTGGTGCTTCAGCTGCCGGATTTGGGCCAGTTGAAGACAATCTCATTGATGAGGGGAGGACGGTTGGATGTAAAACCCAAATTTGTACTGCCAGGCTTTCTCCCAGCCTTCCCCAGAGCAAAGGTTTCCCAGGGTTACTATGCCTTGGGAAAAGGAAATAATCAGACGTTTGGGGTTTACCTAATACTGGCTCTGAGCTGACAGCATCCTAGAAGACCCAAAACATCAGCGCGGCCACCAGGCGAATAGCGGCTTACGGAGGTCACAGGTCAGTGTCAGATCCATCCCCCAGTGGGCTTGGGGGCTCCCAAGCCACTCTTGGCCTTTTCCTAAGTTCTAGAATGCGTACTTGGACTAGCTGTTCTGAACCACTGGCAGGATCTTCACACTGGTTCCCTGGCTTCTGAGTTGGAGAGATTATGGTTGTCACGGTCAAGTAGAAACCACTAGAACTGTCTCTATCCGCGACAATGGTAAATCAAAAGAAATCAGGAGTAATACTGCACTCCTCGAGGGATTTCTGAGGTTAGTGCCACCACTCAGGACTTGAAAGTTTCAGGGGGGTGATTGCCACCGCATCCCACTCACTTGCCTGCCTGGGCAGGAGACAGATGCCTCTTGGAGAGTGACAGTGATTATCATGAGCTCAGTTGGGTGGTGATTCCAATCACATTTGCTCTTGTAGATGTGGTTGCTCCGCTTGAGCAAAGCTGCACATACTTTGGGACCTAGCAAGCAACTACCAGTCTGGAAAGTGTTAATAGAGACTATCAGTGTTTGCTCGCAGCTAGCAATGCACCTTCACTACCCTATCTCAGGGGCTTCTCTAATCTAATAATCAGGACCCTCGATCACCCCACACTTAGTGGACTTCCCTGGTTCATTAAGTTCATGACACTGTGCTGATTGGTCCAGGTGGGCAAGAAGTAGCGACTCTCTAGATTTGCACGTGGTGCATATGTGACAGAGTCTGGGAGACCCTATAGAGCATTCAGGGGACTGGAACGTGCCATCGATCCGTAAAGGTCTATAGTTACGAAACACGTCGAGATGCTGAAGATGAAGAATACATGAGTACGGTGAGCTCCTATTCTAGTGAAAGAGAGGTGCGGGCCCTCTGGGTCTCTTCAGACTCTCAAGGGCATCCTCCTCATTGGGGGCTCAGCTGTGGGCCTTCGACCGAATAATCTGGAAGCTGCCATTTCTCAGTGGAGTCCACAACAAGGAAATCTCTGCAACAGGTCCAGGCTGCTGTACAAGCTGTTCTGCCACTTGGGCCATATGATCCAGCAGATATGATGAAGCCTAAAGTGTCAGTGGCAGATCGAAGTGCTGTTTGAAGCTGTTGGCAGGCTTCTATCATTGAATTATGGTGCCAACCCCCCTTTTTTTTTGTAGCAAAACCCTGCCATTCTCTGTGGATATCTAGTCTCCTTTTGAAAAAAACGTTGGGCCTGCCATTTAGAAGACAGTGAACACTTCATCACGGGCCACCACATTACCATGTGAGCTCGGCGGCCATCATGAATGGCGTACTGTCTGCTTCAGCAGGCCGTAAAGTTGGGTCTGCTCAGTAGTGCTCCACTGTCAAGTGGAAGCGACAGATACAAGATGGGTATTTTTGGCAATGTTGTGAAATCTAATCAGTGTCCTTAACTGTTTGGAAAGGAAAATGGCCAGCAGTATGAGGTTATATGGGCTCATGGGCTGTGGTCAGGAGTTTGGATGGGTTGACAGTGACTGGGAGGCAACTGGATTAGAAAATCAATGACAAGGAAATCTGGGAAGAGGTAGGTGGATCGAACCTAAGAGTCGAAAAAGAATGTGAGGGTATTTGCATCTGGTGTAAATGCTCACCAAAGAAGAAGCTCAGCAGAGAAGACTTTAACAACCACCAGGACAGGATGACTGTTCTATGGACAGTCAGCGGCCCTGTCATTGTCTGGCTGGTGTGTGGATAAGTGGGCATGGGGCAGGCATGGTGTTTATCCATGAGTCAGAGTTTCACAAGGCTGTTATGGCCACAGGTGCTGCTGAATGTCCAGGCTATGAGAAGCAGATTTGATCAGAGCAGATTTCCCCAGATGGCACCACCCAACAGAGGTGGGCAGTCTACCAGCTGCTGGCAGAGAAAGTCCAGTGGACCACCTCCATCACGGAGAGCCCTTTGCTTTTACCTGGAGAGATCCTTTGCTTTCATCTGTAATGTTTCTGTCCAAACCACAGCCCATGGACTTACAGAATGTCTCATTCACTGACATGATATGATATGACAGCATTTTCTTCTGATCAAGGAATTCACTTCACAGCAGATGAGGCATGGCCCAGGAATTCACTAGTTTTATTACCATTTCTCCCTTCTCCTGAAGTGGCTGGCCTGATAGGAGCGTGGAATGACCTTTTAAAAACTCAGCTACAGAAGCAGCCAGGTAGATATTCTTTCCAGGGCTCGGGCACTGATAGTTTAGGGTGCAGTAAATCTGTGTCCAATCAGTTTCCCCCATAAGCAGGAGTCCCAGATCTGCTCACTGTGACTGTAGTTGTCCAGAAGTAACTTTTTAGCTCCCTGCTCTCTTGTGATTAGATACTCCTTCCTTACTCCAAGGCTCCCACCAGGAGACCCAGGGTTCTACCAAAAGTTGTGACTGCTGTTGTGTGACACACCTCTGAGTCAACAGGCAGAGAAAGGGGCTAACTTCCAACCCAGGTCATTGATTCTGGCTCCAGAGGAGAAACTGGGCTGTCACTACACGAAGAAATGAAGAGTGTATCTGGGATGCGGGAGACCTTCTAGAGCATCTCTTGGCATGATCATGCCTTGTGATTATAATCAATGGCAAGTACAAGACTCAACACTTGAGGATTGAGAATGGCTTCAACTTTTCAGTCATGAAGACCTGGGTCACCCCATGGAAGCGATGGTGGTCTTTAGGGTGTATCAACACAAAAAATCTGTCCCCAGTTATTCACTCAAGCACTACTTTCAATGTTGCTGTGAAGGTATTTTGTAGCTGTGATTAAAGTTCAGCATCAGCTGACTCAAGAATATTACCCACATGACCAGTCACGGAAATGAGCATTGTAATGGTTTATGCATATTTTTTCTTAAATTTTTAAATGAATATAATTTTATCTATATTGACCACATATTTTTCCTTTTCCCCTCCTCTGACACTCTGATCAACTGACATAAAATATATTAACAATAGTTAACTTGCTATCTCAGCAATTAAGGTAGACAACATCACAGAAGTCAGAAATTCAGCAAAGGACTTTGAATCTTTTTTGGGAAAAACTTAGTGCATTATTATTTGGCTACAGGATATTTGTGTCACACTTGGTCAAAATATGATTTTGCTGTTTTCTCTATTTGGAAACTAGGTACGGTTGAAGGAGACCTGAAAGCTTGCCAAGTTCACGAACAGAAGACTGTGGCAATTGTCTGGACATATCGACTTGGCTAATCTACTCTGCAAGTACTCACTCAAACACTAATCGAAATGCTGTTGTGAACGTATTTTGTAAATGAAATTAAATTTCATTGTCAGTTGACTGCAGCCAAGGAAATTGTCCTAGATGATATTGATGGATCTGATTCAATCAATTGCAAGTCCTTAAAAACTGGGCTAAAATCTCCCTCCAAGATGAACAAAAGTTTCAGAATTTACCCGACAGTTCTATCTGGATGTTTCTGATGGCCTGCTCCATGCATTGCAGAAAATTTTGTTAACCAGTTCCTTGAAGTAAAAATATATTATATCTCCTACTGGTTCTGTTTCTCCAGTCAATCTTGACTGATACACTTGACCAAGCCTGCGAGTGGCTATGAAGGTGGGACCTGCACATCAATCTTAGAAATAGAGCTGGGTCCAAGGAGACTTTCTAGCTGCCCCCCACCCCCAGTTTATAATTAATTGCTTGCAGTGACCACTTGATTTATAATGGCTGATTTTTGGTTGTGTTAGATATAATTCTATACAAATCCCTTTGAACTTCTCAAAGTATGCTCTTTGGGAAAAAGGGTCAAGGGTTTTCATGGGCAAGGAAATCTGAGAAGCGATGTTAGAGAGATCTCTCTACTTCAGGATTTCTCAATAGCCTTCACACTGCTCCTGGCTATGAGAAGTCTGAGGGAAGATAATACGCAGCATCTGCTAAACTTATTTCAACATGAACAGTGCCCCTCCCACCAATGCACCACTAGAATTTCATGAGACACATAACTGTTCATCTATGGTCCAAGATAAAATTCTGAATGGCAAGTGTCATCTCATTAGCTTGCCTTTTACTGCACTCAAGACCAGTTATAATTAGACTACAGTGCTTCTTGATAAGATATTTTATAACAAAGACAAAGAATCAAAAATTATATATTTTTTATTTTCGTAAACACCAATTTTCATTTCTTAATCTTAAAAGGATCCCTGAAAAGGAAGTGTGTGTCAAGAGATGTTATCCTTAGCTGCACATAATATTATGTTTATACCAAGTTGGGGAAGTGAAAATCTTGTAGTTTGTACATTTAGAGTTCTTTGATATCAACACACATACATTTTACAGTAGAAAATCAACCAATGTATAGGTTACAGCAGATGGGAATTGCCTGTTTTTAATTCAGGCACTTAATATTTATTTTAGGATCATCATGCTTTTAAATTCTACTCTATTACTTTTCCAACAGTGAAAAAAAAAATAAGCTGAAGCAATGTTGCAAAATTAAATATTCTAAATGGGGTTGATTTTGAAAAACTAAGTTATAAAGCCCAAGTGACTTGGGTAGAATGTCTTCTGATTATGCTGCCACCTTAGAATTTTCCAATTTTTTATCGTAGAGCATATGTTCTCTTGCGCTTTACTATCTTCCAGCCAAACATCGGGGGGAGTTTATTTGATTTTCTCTTCTTTTTTCATCTTTTCCTTTTCATTCAAAAATTTTCATTACTCAGTAACCATGATAAAGTACATTAAAGTAATGGAAACCTGATCTGGACATTCCAGTAAGGTGAATATGCCGGCCGCCATGTTTGGTGCCGCTGTGTGAGCAGAACGCACCTGGACCACGGTGTCTGGTCAACAAAGGTGCTTGAGGTGATGGCATCCGAGTTCTCTGGTGGAAGACCTGAATTCATTTGAAAGATCTTCTTCACCCATAATATCCTGGTAAGCTCATAATTAGTGAGAAAACTCATGCTTTTGTTAATCAGCTGTTTAGCTGCTCTGGGGCCTCTCAAGGCTGATGGGCTTCTGGGTGCTGGGGTGTTTCTCGGTGCTGGGGTGTTTCTCCACCATGGGCTGCACACCAGGGGCCACACAGCTGTGTCACGTTGCCTAGGTGCATCACCTTTGTGAATGAGCCATAAAAGGCTGGGGCAGCCGGTGGGTCAGAGGCTGCAGGGGCTGGTGGGAACTCTCGGGCCACTTCTGGGTACAGCCTGGGCACATCCTGGTTTTCACTCCACCTTCTCACTATGGTGGGGCCAGGTCCAGCTGAAGTCTGCCTCCCACGAGGGTGCCTCACCTGAGCCCCGACCCTTCCTAGGTCTTTAAAGGAGGAGGTGAGCTCCGACACTGTCTGGTGAAATTCCTGCCAGCTCTGCAGTGGTGTCTTCTAGCCTCCCCAGGTCAAGGAATCAAGGCACCGGCTGATGAGTTTACTTCAAGGTGTAGCAGTGCAGGTGGGAAAGTTCCTCCTGCCAGGTGGGACCACGGGCTTGGAAAGGGCCTCTGACCTGTGTCCGAGCCTGTTTTCTGTGGTGTCCACTACACACCTCGGGAGTGAATTTTCTCTGCTCAGAAGTTGAGCTCATTTGGTAAGACAATCATGTAGCTGGCTGGGAGAGAAGAATTTGATGAGAAAAAAAAATATACCACTCAGGGGACTGGAGTGAGTTCAGAGAGAGATGCCTGGGTTCCAAGAGCTTCTGTTTCTAGCAGGGGCGAGCGCCTTGAAAAACAGGCTGATGTGCCCATGAAGAAACATCTGTTATTAGTGCTGGGAGGCCTGTCACCTCTGAAGTTGGCTGGTGCAATCATGTGGCACAAGGGTGAATGTTCTGGAATCCCCAGTGAAATTGTATACATCACATTGACTCTCAAAATAAAAATGGAGTAGAATACGCCTTTGATGGTGGTTCTCTTGGATTTGCAGTGATCCGGGTCGGTGATGGCTGGATTCACATCCTAGCAGTTGGCAGCTCCCCTCACTGAACAGTGGGGTTGACCTGGCTAGGGGTCTAGGGGTCTAGGGGTTTAGGGGCCTAGGGGTTTACGGGTCTAAGGGTCTAGGGGTCTGGGGGTCTGGGGGTCTGCGGGTCTAGGGGTCTAAGGGTCTAGTTCCCAGAGGCATCTGATACTGATATTTGAAAGCATGAAATTGGCCTCCACAAAAATCAGTGTATGAATCTGAAATGGGGTGTCTGAAGAACAATGAAGAATGTTAATGAAAGGAACAAGCCTAATTGTGGAAAGGTCAGAAATGTTTTTATTAAGGTCATAAGTCCAGCACAGCAACAGTGATTGAGAATAGTGGGGCTGGGGAGCTTCTGCCCTCACCCCGAATCATCACATCCCAGGTGGAGGCCCTCTTCTTCAGGGTCAGAGGCCGAGAGCACAGGGGACGACGGCCTGGCTTTCACGTTTCCCAAGTACCAACCGTGTAGAGACACGAGAAGAGGAGGAGACAGATCTGTTCTCGCCCAAGACGTTCCCTCAAGCCTCTCTAAAACCATGTGTGCTTATCGATCACTTCATGAAGCTGTTCATGGGTTTCCAGTTCTCCTCCAGACTCTTGCATTCATTTTTGACAAATACTATTCATCTAGTGCTTGTCATCTCTGCTTTGATGAAAGGAGAATAGACGAAGATTGAACGGAGTTTGGGCCCAGATCCAGTGGCTGGTTGTGTGACTTGGTTCTGCTTTTTAATCTTTTTCATATAGTGCAGAAGGCTCACTGTAATTTGCTGTGGCTTATTTATTAACACAACTCAACAAAATACCAATGCAGGACTCCATAAAATATGACCAATGACCTTGTGAAAGAATGTGAAAATGACTGCAATTATCTCTCTGGGCACCTCCCGTTGCCCTTATTCAGGAATTTTGTGATGTGATTTTGCAGTTTTCGCTGAGAGGAGGTGTTTCTGCTTGCCTACCTCTTCTATCTGAGATGACACTGTGATTTGTGTTGTTTTGGCCAACATAATGTGGTAGAAGTGAAGTTGTGCCTGTTCTTTCCCTCTCTAGAAACCAGTCCACTTGCCATGTGCCTCGGCCCAGGCTAGCTGGCTAAGGGATGAGAGACCACGTGGAGCAGAGAGACACCATCTCAGCCACTGACCTAGATGCTTGTGCAGGTTCCTCTAAGACTTGAAGCGTCACCTAGAGGAGTCCAACTCAAATTGCGAACCCACTGAACTACTAACTTCTGGGAAGTTTGGTATGCTGCAAAAGCTAATGAATGTAGTACCTAAGGGGGTTTTCCATTTAATCTATCAAGAACCCCTTAAAGAAAAAGATGGCGCTCGTGGTAGAGTCATCATCAAGAAGAGTGGAGCTTCTTCTGAAAGCTTTACTGATCTACCACTCTCCAGAAAACCATGCCACACAGCGGCATCAACCCTCTGCACAAAGCCAGTCCCAACGCTGCTTCCCCAGACAATGCCCTCTCTCTTCTGAGTCCTCCTTCCAGTTAGGTTGGCCAGGACAAAGTAGAAATCAACCAAGGAGGCTGGAAATCAGACATGTACTCTGTACTTCTTTTGTACTTCCCACTAGCTTGCAACGCTGAGTTTATGGCAGACATTTTGAACCCCTGGCATGGACCAAGTTGTGCACCATCCACAGTCCCATGTCAAAGTCCTACATCCACAGTCCCACATGTGGCTGTGTTTGGAGATAGGGCTTTTAGGAGAGAATTAAGGTTAAGCGAGGTCCCATGGGTGAATCCTTGTCTGATAGTGGCCTCATAAGAAGAGGCAGAGAGGAAGACAGCTTTCTCTCTCTCCCTCTCTCTGTGAATGCACCCAGGGAAGGTCACAAGAGCACGCAAGATGGCAGCTGTCTACAAGCTGAGAAGAGCGCTGCCTCCAGCACCCCACTATGCTGCCCCCTCATCTTGGACTTCCAGCTTTCAGAGCTGGGAGAACTCTTCTTTGGTGGTGTAACTACTCAGGGTCTGGCCTTGCTATGGCGAGCCTAGCCGCCCCCGGGTGGCAAGCTTGCGCGCAAGAGGCCAGCCGGCTTAGGGCGAGGAGGCGAGAGGAAGAGCCTAGGCCCAGCAGACCTCGCACCAGCTCCAGCTGTGTGCCAGCTCATGCTCCGTCCACTCCTCGTCCACGTCCATAAGCTTCTGTTACTTGCGCCCCAAACATCCCTACATGACACGGGTAGACATAACTTCTCTACTCAGGACTTTGGGTGACTTGGGCCCCCGAAAGCATATCTGTGGCTTTGTGCCCTCAGTGGGAGACCAGTGACGCTAAGCGCTTGTACACGAGTTCAGACTACACCCACGCTTACACGTGCAATCAGGGGCCATGCGAACCCAGGTGTGTGAGCAGCTGGGGCAGGCAGCAGGCTGAATTCTGATGCAGGCCTGAAACAGCAAGGGGAAGGGGGGAGGACCAGCACGGGTTCAGTGTTTGGGGGTGGTCTGCAGCCTGGCCTCGGCATGACCGGCTCTCCCCCGGGATGACTGCCTCTCCCTTTGTGGCCTCCTGGGGTGCAGGCTGCAGCCTCTGGGGTTGCAGACACATCTGGCAGACGCGTCCTCTTCAGCTTTGTGGCAGAGAATAGGTGCACTGCTCATGATGCTCATCTCAAAGGGAGGTGAAGGGGGAGCAGGAAGGGGCAGAGGTGCTCGCTGGCCGTGTGACGCCACCCACATTGGACAGCAGTAGCTGAATATGTAACTGTGGCCTCGCTGCCCCATGAGTGTTCTCTGCCTACCTCTCAAAGCATCCCTGTACCCACGCGTGCTCATCCCCTCCGCATGGCTGTACAGCCTGGGGCTTGCCCACGGTTGTGCGGGGTGGGTGGCAGACCTAAGGTGGCTCCATGGCTTTGTAGGACGGAACCGCGTGATTTAGAACAGAGGCTGACTGTGGATAACCAGGCAGCCTGTGCGCCCGTGGGGGCTGGACTCAGGGGTCGTATTTCAGAGGAAAACATGATTTTCCCTTTTGGAAGCATTTGGAGATAACTTTGTGAGCAGGCAGGTCTGCAGCGGTCAGGCGAGTCAGTCACACCTCCCCGCCCGCCGAGGAGCAGAGCGGAGTTCGCTCACGTGAACCTGCCCTGCTCAAAGCTTAATCCCTCATCCACGAGCTCCACAGTTGCCTCCCTGTCACTTCTCACTGTTGGTCACAGTGTGAAGGCAGAAGCCAATTGGTGCTGTGATCTCTCCGTTGCTAGATCTTTCTCATCTATTTTTAAGTTTGTCTCATAGTCCAGCTGGGGTCCTGCCCAGCGCGCTGGCTCCCCGAGACTGTGGGGCGCCGTCGGCATGAATGCGGGGCCCACCAGCCTCGCAGTGTCCTCTGGAGTCGCTGCCAGCTCAAGGACCTGGCACATGCCTTGACCTCTCCCTCTTTCCACCTCTTTTCCAGTCTATGACAGTTTCTGATTAATCTCACTTAAAACAACAGCAAACACCAGCTTTCCCGATGTATTCTAAAATGAAGAAAAATGATCCTGTTATCTCCAATGTCACTGATTTTGGGGAACAGGGACATTCATCCTCTGACTGTCCTTCTTCACCGCCCTCCAGGCCCAGCCTGGAGTGAGCTGCTGGTGAGCCAGAGGTCAGCTTTGCAAGGGCTCTGTGGGGAGCAAGCTAATTGTTGTTTAGCAGAGAGAGGGTTTCTAGAAAACCTTCAGAGATGGGATGGAAGCTGGGCCAACCATATTTGTATGGCCATAAATTACTTCTAATAAAACAAAGAACCAGAGACCATAAACGAAAATATAATTCTAGGATGGGTTTGACCTTAGGTCCCTAAGATTTGAAGAGGTTTTTTTTTTTTCTTGATGGGAGATTTTATTACCCACCTGTCTGTTTTTTTATAGTTTGCTGAGGATACAGGCAAATAAATCAGGCCTATCACTTTTGTTTCTCTAATCTGTTGACAGGGTTGAAGTATTCTTTTAAAGCCTGCTTTAAGAATGTCCTTATTTCCTCTCCTCTTATTTTCTTCATCTGACTCAAGTAGGGGCTCTTTGTCAATATTAGGGAGATGTGACTTCATCCATCAGGGTCCAGCTGAGACGTGGCTGCCAGCCGGCAGTGTGTGCTCAGAGGAGGACCCTCCTAGGTCAGCAGCATCATAAAGAGGTGAAATAAGGGGAAGCAAGTGAAAAAATAGCCCATCCATGGGCACCATCCTGCTTGGGCCACCCTCCTGCTTGCTGCTTGGCATTCCATAGTCTGGGCACCCACCCTGGGTCTCCCACAGACTCCGTCCAATGCTGGTGGTGTCCTAGTTCTTGCCCTTTTATTTCTAAAAGCCCCTTAACTTTATCCCCAAATAATTGATGGCAGATGCCATTGCAGTAGGTAGGGAAGATACTGTCTCGCCAGGAGGGTCCCTAATAGGGTCATTAGAGTGATTATGCAGAAGGATGTGAGCTGCCAAAAAATAACAAGCCTGTGGGTGTGAACAGGAGCCTACACCAAACTGTCCAGCTTTTCCCAGAGAGGGAGAGAGACAGAGAAACACAGAGGGAAAGAGGGGAGAGGCAGAGAAACACAGAGGGTGGGGAGTGGGAGGCGGGGAGAGACAGAGAGGGTAAGAGGAGAAGGGGAGAGGCAGAGAAACACATCGCGGGGGACCGGGAGAGGCAGTGAGGCAAAGAGGGGGTTGAGACTGGAAGATGCTGCACCGATTTCCTTGAAGACACGAACGAGGCCACAAGCCAAGGCATGTGCATGGCTGTAGAAGCTAGAAAGGGCAGGGAAAGGATGCTCTCTGCGAGCTTCCTCAGGAAGTCAGCTGGGACCACCCAGCTTAGATTTTGAACTTCAAGAATTGTAAGAAAATAATCCACATTAGTCCCGCTCTTGCTGGGCCCAGCAGCCCTGCCCCAGGTGGCTCTAACACAAGCTCGGGCGTGCATAACCCTTGCTCTCAAAAGGATGTTTGAGGTTCCCTTGAGGCCAGGCAAGATGACCTGCTCAGAGACAAGTGGCCAGAGAGAAGCAGTGTCTGAGTGGACACTCACGACACCCTGCAGACACCAGACAGCCCACCACAGGCCCTGGGGTCGTTGGCCTGGACACTCTCTGAGGGCACCCTCCTCCTGGCTTGTTTCACCAGGAGACCTGCGGTGCTTCAACACTATCAGACTCTGTAACAATTTCAAAAACATTTTCAAGGTCACGGGCTTCAAATAATAGGTGACATTTTTGGCTCGTGGTCATTTTAGCTTCAAGGTTTTGGTGACCCCACTGGCAGGTATATTGATCTCTGGGGTGTCCAGCAGGAGAGCAGGGATGGGATGGAAGCAAAGCTGTTGCCCTGCCGGGGACTGTCCTTCAACCCCAGGGGCCATGGGGTGGCCGGAGGGACTGCGAATCTCAATTTCCACTGCGGCACTTGCCTTCAGAGCCCAGCGCTGGCTGAGGATTTATGACCCCAGAGCTGCACATCCTGTAACAGGGCAGTTGGGTGACCTCAAAGTGCACTTAGTAGAAAATAACGTCCATCCTAGACCTACGTCTGTGGGCCAGAGTGGTAGCAGAAGATTCATGGTATTCTGTGCGCGTGAATCCCAACTGCGCATCTGTCACAACTCCTGCCACGAGCACTGGCCCGAGTGACTCTCCTTCGCACAGTTATTTCGTCACGGGAATTGGCTTTGTGGGGAAACTGTGTAGCAGACATCGCCACCGTGGCAGGGCGGGTCCCTCAGACGGGCGAGGTGTCAGGCCCGGTGGGCGACCACTGGCCGGAGGTGGAAGCCTGTTTGCTTCAAATGAAAACGAACAGGCAACAGCAGTTTGCACTGAAGACAGGACATTCTCCCCACATCTGTCCCTCACAGCTCGGGGAGCCTGTGCTGAACTCACCCTCTGGCTACACCGTCTCCCCGCCCCTCCTGAGCCCTCCCCCCACCCTACTGTCTTCTCCATTTCACTGCCTTCCCGTGGCCCCTGACTTCATGTGCAGGAAGGAGAGAGGCCTCAGTGAGCTGAACTGATTTGGGGAAATTCGTGCTTCGTTTCTTCCAAAAATCTCCCTCTTTGAACTTCATTCTTAGTGCAAAATCTGTGTCAATAAACGTCTCTGAATCTCATCAGAAAGTGGGCACAGGAGTTAAGTCTCAGCCCTGTCAAGCTATTGCCAGCCACTGTGGCCTGATTTCAATCCTGGCCAGGGAGTTACCCATGGGGCACAGCAGACCCTTCCTGTCTCCCTGCTGCTCCCCTCAGCAGTGTTATTTCAGTGGATCCACCTGTTCTGCTCCCCACTCTGTCTCTGGTGAGTCTCTCACCTCCCACACCTCTGGCCTGGACCTCAGTTCTTATATGAATAAATCAAAATAAATCTTAAAAAAACAGTGGGCAGGCCCTCCCTGGTGGCGCAGCGGGTTAGAGCGCAGCACTGAGAAGCTAAAGTCACTTCCGCGCCTGCCCCAGAGGTGACCACAGGGCGCGGCAGACCTCTCCTGACCCGCCCACTGCTCCCCTTAACAGTGTACTTTGTCGATCTGCCTGTTCTGCTCCCCACTCT
>NW_004567104.1:75790076-75796596 GCF_000260355.1 Condylura cristata
CTCACACCAGCAGCCACTGGGCCACGGCAGACCGGACCTCTGCGAGACTCCAGCCCGACACCAGATTTCAGCAGGACACGCAGTACCTGTGCCGGAAGGCGAGGGGGGAGGCCGGAACCCCACCTGTTTGTGGGGCAGGAAAATGGTGAGGCCACAATAGCTGCACCTTCTTCCGGGGTGATGGAAAGTTCTAGATTTAAGTAGTGTGATGGTTTCTCAACTTTGTGGAAGAAAGGCAAATCTGAATTATACGTATTACAAGGGTGAATGTTATGATATGTGACATCTAGTACCCTAAATTAATTATATGAGAAGAAAGCCACTTCTGGGCAGGGGTACTTGGGCTCCCTGGTGGCCCTTCTCTTCTGCTTGGGTTCTGAAAGTGGTATTATGCTAATAAAATAATGCTGCCAGCAAAATGCCCTGCCCAACTCGGGGGCCATCTCCTCCTGGATGACATTCAGGGCCCAGCTGTCCCTCTCACAGCAAACCACCCACAGGGGGACTTCTCTGCCTTTGCACCCCAAATTTGATAATCTGATCCCTTTGCTAGAGGAGCCTGTCTCTCTGGTCTTGAGCCCGTGGGGGCCTAGTCATCGCTGCCATCCTGCTTGGTTGTAGGTGACATGGTGTCATCCCCCAAAGATACATTCAAGTCCTAGTTTCTGTGATCTGTGAATGTGCCCTTACTGGAAGCCAGGTCTCTGCAGAAATAATCAGTAAGCTGCGCTGATGCCAGGCTAGGTGGGCCCTCACCTGAGGACCTGCATCCTTCAGAGGGACGTGTGGACACACACAGAGGACATGGGGCTGGGGCCTCTCCTGTGGCACAGGAGGCGGCCACTGGAGCACCAGCCACAGCTTGAAGCCACCAAGAGCTGCCAGCCACCATGTGGAGCTGGCATAGCAGACAGGATGCCCTTCCTGGCGTTGGAGGGAATGTGCACCTGCTCCCGACCCTACTGAAGGTCCAGCCTCCAGAGCTGAGAGAGGACGTTCTCAGCTCTGTTGCATTAATCTGTACAGCCCTGGGCACCACCACACAGACCCAGCCCTGTGCGCTTCCCACCAGGCTGCAGGGTGGAGCTGAAGTCCCAGCAACTGGCTAAGAAGACGAGGAAGCATTCGTTTCCATTGTTATGAGAGAGAAATCCAGAGACGAAGTGGTTTACTCCAAGAAGGAAGCTGCGGGGGCCCACATCAGTTTAGATCTTTTAACTCTTAGTAAACCAAAGGGGATAGATGACTGCATCAAGAAGATGGGGGTCTATATACACAAAGGAATATTACTCAGCAATCAAAAAGGCAAACACATGCCATCGCAGCAACATGGATGGAGCTGGAAGGGACCATGCTCAGTGATGTAAGCCAGAAAAAGAAAAATATTGGATGGTCTCACTCTTAGGAGGAATATGGGGGAAAAGGCAATAACAATACAAAACACAACAATAAAGAGACAACTATAAAACAGAGACTCTCTGCAGGGTAGGGCGAGGCAAGAAGACCAAGGTGAGGGCGGAACGAGCACAAGACACTGTGGTGATGGTGTGCGGGTAAACTGGTGGCGGGAACTCTCTGGGGACCACCCCGAGAACAGAAGCAAACACTATAAAAAAATGGAACAATGATGGAATATATGTATGTATACATATACAGTTATATTACATATTCACATACGTTTATATATGTATACATGTGTGTGTGTATATAAATATAAATAAATGTAAACCCTCCCCCATAAAAAAGAGCTGGAAACGAGAAACACACCTAATCGAGAGCATCATCTGTATCGAGGTGGAATTTCTCTCTGGCCCTGTGCTCTGCTTACTCTCACCACATTTCTGGGACGCAGGCAACTGATTCAGGTCCCGCTCCCAGGCCCCTGAGGAAGTGGCAGAGCCGGGGTCCACCCCTGACCTGATGGTGATCAGCTTTCGACTGCAGGGGCACGGTCAATATCTACCGGCCTTAGAAAGCCGTTTGGGATGACAAATGCAATGTCTCCACTTTCTAGTCACAGACTGTAATGACTTTGATCCAAATTCACAAATGCAAAATTTCTAGGCGCAATAGGACAAAGATAATACTCAAATATGTACAGTGTATTTTAGCCCTTGAGAAGAGTAAATTGCTGAGATAAAGATTATAAATAACATTGACTAATTAACCAATCGCCGAAACACAGATACTTGAAACTTCAACTCAGTTAAGAAGTTTTTGCTTTCAATTCCTGCAGCTGAAGCCTGTAACGTCTTTTTGCAGAGGTCTATAAAATATTTGTAGTTCACATTGTTTTGTTTTCTGGGGAGTATTATGTGGAAATAACTTTTAATAGGCTAGGCAAGACGGTTTTTTGCCTCAGTAAAAAGTCTTTAAAACTATTTTGTAGCAGCTTAGAAAGATTGTCGTCCAACCTCTTTCACTATCTCCCCAGGAAATCTTTATGAAAATGCTCTGTTTTGAGGTTGCTCATTTATCTATGCATTTAGGGACAGTTTCTCACATCTAAGGACCCGTCCCTACCCTAAACCCGGGGAGCACTGACGGTAGCTAAGTCATGCTTTACAATCTCTGGAAAAATTACTTACGCTTAGAGCAAGGGCTCATGTCGTTGGGGATGATTTATTCCATTTTTCCTGCCCTTAGTAAAAGGAACGGAAAACCGCGTGTCTAAGTGAACGAAGCCAGCAAAAAGAAAGGCAACGAATTGGCCCTGGGCGAGTCTCCCAGGCTAAAAGTCACAAATACGTGACCCTGAAGTCAAGGGTGACAGAGACTCAGGAACAGGGTCACATTGAGGAAGGCTTGATGCAGCCTGCTTTTACTGTGCAGGTCCAGAGCCCGTGGGGAAGTGGGGGGCGGCCTTCCTGCTGTCAGTCAGATGTGGGCTCCCACTGGCCTGCTCCCCTGCCCCCTGCAGGTTTGAGACAGGAGGCTCGTGGAGAGCCTCACCCAGCAGCTGTACCTCTGGGGTCAGGCGGGGCTGGGCACATCCCGGGACCTGAGGGGGGCAGGCAGGAGGCCCTGGGGTGCTGCTGCTGTTGACGGCCGTTTTCTGGCTCTCCTGCCTGCAGAAATCTTTCTCTGTGGAGTTTCAAGTGGCCACACATCTGCGGTAGGAGATTAGCAGGATGGCGGGCATCCTCCCATGAACGAAATACAAACAGACATTGCTAGCGAGACCTTAGAAGTCATTTTAAGTGTGTCTGTGGAAATCCGCGGACTTAGTGGTTTTGGGGGCTGGAGAACATCGTGGTGAAAGTGATCAGCAGTACCGTGCGTGACCTCCAGTGGGCCCACTGGTCCCCCTGGGCAGTCAAGTGGGCTCTGCCTGGTTGGTCTGAGCATGGAGCTGCAGGCCCATCTGCCTCAGACAAGAGTATGAGGAGGGTGACGCCCAGGCCCAGTGGCTGGGAACGCGAATGGAAATCTTAGTAAGTGTTCACACAGCCTCAGCCCAGAAAACACACAGCTCACTTGGTGGGTGCATTTTTGCAGAGACTTGTAAAAAGAAAGGTGCTGGGGCCCTCCCTGGTGGCGCAGCGGGTTAAAGCGCAGCACTAAGAAGCTAAAGCCACTTCAACATGAGTTTGATCCCTGCCTGCTCCGGAGGTGACCCACAGGGCGCGGCAGACCTCTCCTGACCGCCCGCTGCTCCCCTCAGCAGTGGACTTCATCAGTCGGCCTGTTCTGCTCCCCACTCTGTCTCTGGGGAGTCCTTTCACCACTCCTGCCCCTCTGGCCTGGACCCCAGTTCTGTATGCAGAAATAAACAAATCTTTAAAAAGAAAAGAAGGCGCTGATGCCCGAACAATGTTACATAACCAGGTTCAATAATATCAGTCAGCCTGTGCCTTCAGAGTCTAAGATGTCAGCACAGAAGGACATTCCCAGGGCTAAGATCAGGCCGTCTCTGGGTGTCCTTGACCCGTGTTGGTGGCGGGCGCACCAGAAAGGGGGACGCCCGGGAGGAAAGCCCCCAGGGTACCAGTTGTCTCGTCTCTGCCCGGCCCGCCAGCCCTGTATATCTTGTGCTACTGCTCCCCACTAGTTCAACTTTCTCTCTCTCTGGCCTTCTCTTTGCTATAATTTTTTATGACTATATAAAAACAACAGCAAACTCATGTGGAAAATTCCAGCAATACAGCAGAACATCTAAAAAGATGGGCCGTGGTCTGCCACTGGACTTTCACGGCTTCCCTTTGGATGAGACTGTGTTCTTTCTTCTCCCATACGGCTGGAAGGGAGAGACCCCAAGTCACCTTGGGGGTTCTCACACTGGAGATGGCAGAAGCCTCCGCCGCCAGCTGGCCTTGTCATTTGAACTTTATAAGAGTGAGAAATAGTCTTCTGCTGTGTTGGCTTCTTACAGGCCTGGGGTGGTTTCTTGACGCAGCACGACCTGTCTCAGCCTGACTAGGACCGCGCTTAGCATTAGGGGGACGACTCATTCCAGACACCCCTGCGGGCGGTGAACGCTTTGGTGGTGAGTGTGACCCCCGCCCCCAACACCGCCTTTTCCCGGTCGAGTCTCACTGCTCAGACACGTCTCGTTCTCCCGTGTCTGGTGCAGCTTCTCTACCTATCCCGTGGCCGACCTTCCCTCTCCTCACAGAGGATTTCACCCTGTTCTCCAAACCACCGCATCACAATCACCGACACTCTTTCACCCATGGGCTTTTGGCCTGCCCCAGGCTTTCCTTATCCTTGTATTTGAAGAGCAATAACGGAGCGTTTACGTTCTCTGTGCGCTCGTCCCGTGAGCGTGGGGAGACTGAAGGGGGTTCCGAGCCCCAGGCCGAACCCCATGCTGTGCTGCAGAAATCTGGGCGCTCCACTTGTCAGCCAACAGGCAGTAAGAGGCCCGGACTCCTCCGCCCTGTGGCTGGTGTTATCGCCCTTGAGACTCTTGGCCACGGACTGGGCAGAGGAGACCCCGGAGGGACACTGGCCCCCTTCCCGCGAGTCTGCGCCTTTGACAGTCTGGCTTCCTCTTTGTGAAGAACAAGGTGTGGCCTGTTTGTAGGTTTGGGCATTGGGCTGTCGGCAGCATCTTCTTCATACTCATTTCCGAGACTGCCCTCCCACGTCCCTGGGGGCTTGGGCCGTGGAAAGTGCGGTGACACAGGACCCCATGCTCCGGAGTGTAATCGTGCTTCAGGGGCCCAGGGGCACCCCACTCAGCCTCGGCCTCAGAAGGGAGCAAATGCACCGCAATTTCCTGGCAGGTGCAGCGGAGCTCACCTCGGGGAGGCGGGAGGCCATTACACATGGAAGGAGGGAGCTCAGGAAACCAGCCAGGAGCCAACATTGGTAAACATTTGCAAATAGAAAGCGTCTCAGATGGAGAAACCGCAACACTGCCAGTCCCGCCCGACGACTAGTGGCTGTTCATAATGCAAAGGTGGAGGGAAGGGACGTGTGTCAGGCGCTGGGAGAGCTGAGGCACTCCAGGAAACTGGCCAGTCCGGGGTCTCTCGCCTCCCGTGAAACTGGAAAGAATGGGAAATTCCCTGAGGAATGATAAATAAAGATGTTCTGGCGGCTCGGAACTTCCTGATGAAATCTTGTCACGCTGGCACTGAGGGGTCCCTGGGGATAAAATCGCTGCCCGATGCCTTCCCCGCGTTGGCGGGAGGAGAAGGGCTGGTGTCCGTGTGCCCTGGCTGTGCGGCTGCAGCTTTTCCCGAGCCCGTCTCGGTGCCAGCCAGCCGCACGGGCAGGCAGGCCGCTGAGCGTCCAGGGCTGTGCCGTCGGGCGTCAAGGGTGGGCGGAGAGCTGGCGTCGGGGGACAGGGAGTCAGCCCGCCTGGCTTGGACCACGCGGCTGTTGCAGCAGCCCAGAGGCCGAGACCTCCGCCGCTAGGTTTGTCTCCTGCAACCCATGGACTTGGGGTCTGGGCTTTGGGCTGCAAATTCGCACATTTGAGAGTGGGCATGAGGGGGTGCAGCGGGGTCTCCATGGCGGGGCAGACAGAACCCACTGAACTGTATCGGGCCAGCGCTCCGAGGACAACCCAGCGCCCTGCCTGGGGAGGGGTGCGAATTTTCTGGAGCTGATCCCCTCAAGGGCTCTCCTGAAAGCGTTGGTTGCCATCATGTGGGTGCACATGGGCACGCCTCACGTTCGTTCTGGTGTCCCAGGGCGCCTGGTGTACCCCAGCCTACGTGGGCAAGGCAGCAGTGGCCCCCGACAAGAACAACAGCAGAGCACAGGGGGGGTGGCCTTTGGGGAGCCCTTTGGTGGGCATGGCTCTCCCTCTGCACGCCCGCCCGCCACCCCCCAGGAGGAGGCGGTGGCCCTGGGCCCCTGCAGCGCCTGCTGCCCATCTGTGCGTGGCTGAGCCCTGGCGGCCAGACCCCCAGCGAGGGGCAGACGCCCTCACACGTCCCTCAGTGTGGTCCTTATCGCAAGAAATTTCCCGCCGCCCCACTCCCAGGCTCCTGTCCGCTGCGCACTGACCTTCCAGATGACTCGCCTGCCCCCTCGCGGGGTGTGGCCTGACGGGCTGCTGACACAC
>NW_004567104.1:75799511-75800552 GCF_000260355.1 Condylura cristata
TGACAAAAAAGACAGCAAAACCTACATGTCCAACCTCATGTGAGTTAAAGCCACATTGCTTCTGCTTGAATGGAAAGAACCGAACAGTTTAGGAATATGTCAGATTTGTAATTATAATTTAAAATAAACGGCCTACTTCAGTTCTGAAAGCGGTTTCCCTATCCCTCCCGACTCTACCAGCGCTGACTTTTCTGCAAGAACACGCTCCCTTCAACGTAGGAACCGGAGGTTGCTGCTTCGACACCTCAGTCCCCGGCCCTCAACCTCGGGCCCCAAGTCAACCAGTCCTCTAGTGCAGGAAGTGAGTTCTCTTGTGTGAATGGAACCTAGGGCATGCGAGAACGCCCAATTCTGTGCATTTTGAGGGCTGCGTACTTATGGGGAAGGCTCCGAGCCAGCTAGTCTTGAGCATGGACGGTCTACTTAGAAGGCCATAAAGTGAGAGAGCAAATGGAATTTTCTGGAAGCCCCTTTGTTTTATCAAATCATTTGGCAGCATATAAGCTTCTTGCTTTATGCACCTAAGGATCTTCCTGCTTCTTAGTTACCATGACCACGGTGTGGCTTTGCGAAGATGTGACCGAATTTGATACTGTTATGTGGAATATGAGAAATAACATGGACAGGAATAAGAACAATAATAAAAACTGATGCAGAATCGACCCTTTGGAAGTCCACACACCCATTCGTCTTCATCACCCCAAAGGAAAGCCTGTGTTCATGAAGAGCTGGTTTTCCAGCAATTGTAATACAGGAAAACGAAAAACAGTGAACAACTATAAACCAGAGAGACATTCTACTGGGCAGAGAGGGGAAAGGATCAAAACTGGGGTGGAAAGAGCGCACGGGACTCTGGCGCAGGGGTGAGCTGGTGGTGGGAAGTCCATGGGGTTACAACTGAGATGGGAAAATGCACAGATGAAGAAGGATGGAAAAATAAATAAATAACTAAATTTGGCCCTCCCTGGTGGCGCAGTGGGTTAAAGCACTGCACTAAGAAGCTTAAGCCACTTCCGCATGAGTTCGATTCCCGCCTGCCCC
>NW_004567104.1:75802324-75804646 GCF_000260355.1 Condylura cristata
AGATTTCACCACCTTCTTCCTCCGATGGGCGCTGGTCTTGGGGCCAAACATTGACATCTGCTTCAAGGCAGACTCATGCTTTGTACGTGACCTCTCCTCCCCAAGCTCACGTGTGGAATGGGAAATACTTCTTGATTACTTGCTAATTACGTGTGATGAACTCTTGATTTATAAAAAAGTATTTCTTTTTTTAAGCATAAAGTGAAACCCATGTGTAGTAGTTTTGAGGAATATGGCTCTTGATTTACTCAAGAAATTCTTCCTTCCTTGACGGCTGTGGAGGAACTAACATCTAGATGTCTGGCAGAGAAAATGGCAAGAAAACCTCCATGGGAGAATCTTGGAGCTATGTCTGACACCTTCCCATGAGTTAGAGATAAGGAGAGAGAATGTCAAATGCACAGGAGAGCGATCAGATCAAAAAGAAAGAAAGAAATTCACTAGCCTCATGGATTTCAGAAACACAGTGTGGAGGACGGTTTCTCCCTTTCCGTGCTCTTCCAGAGAGCTGGTCACCTCGCTGAGGTGAGAGCCGGGGAAAGGACCACAGGGGGCATCCATAGCTCACGATGGCTTGAGTCCTTCCCTGGCCAGGGAGTGACCCACGGGGCGCAGCAGACCCCTCCTGTCTCCCCCCGCTGCTCCCCTCAGCAGTGGGTCTCAGTGGATCCGCCTGTTCTGCTCCCCATTCTGTCTCTGGGGGATCCTCTTACCCCCTGCACCTCTGGCCTCTGAACCCCAGTTCTCTATACAAAAATAAACAAATAGTCTTAAAAAAAAAAAGAGAAAGATTAGAGGTTGAGCAACTTGCAGGGGAAAACAGTGTAGGGATGACTTAGAAGTGAGGGCACCCAGGCCAGGGCTTCTGCTTTGATTTCGTGGCACATTTACTCGTAGGTGAGCGCTAGAGGCATAATCTGAGTTAAGTAAATACATACTAAGAAAAAATCCCTAGCAACCCAGCAGGGAGCGAGCGACAGTTGGCTTGAGTCCGACCTCAGGAAATCCCAGCGAGGGTTATCTGCCTTCATTCTGAGAGCGGACTGGGCGAGTCGGGGAAGCAAACACGGTCCCCACCGCGTCTGTGCAGGTGACCCAGGAAGTGCCTTGAGCCGCGCAGGAAGGGTGACTGGCATTTGGCAACGAGAGCCACGAAGAAACTATGGCGACGGTGAAAGTTCAAGTGTAAGGTGCAGGGCTAATTGTGAACGGGCGGCAAACGCCTGTCAACACGCCTGGAGCAGTTTAGCTCCCCCTACAGTTTTCGGTGCTGGAGGGAATGTCTAGAACCGCAGCGCGACGCCTTCGCCCTGGCTATCAGTGAGTTAATGGAGTGCAAGGTGACACAGCCCGGCTGTCTGGAATCTTTGTCACGGCAACCACAGTGCAGCGTGGGGTAATCAGGACAGCTTTGCTCTGCGGCCCCTGATGCTGGCCGGCCAGCGACTGCGTGCAACTCCGTGGCGCTCACTGTGCAGACATAGATTCTCTGTCCTTCCTCTCGCGCACCTATTAGCTATGTGTCCACATGCCTACGCTAATGCAATTGCTGATGTATCCGTATTCATAAATGCACACTAGCTGGTCAAGCCATGCACTGAGCTCACTCTCTGCAGAGCACTGCCAGGGAGTCGTTACAAACCCAGGGATAACAGCTAGATGACTTGGTTGAGTGACTGGAGGCGGGTTGAGGGGCGAAGGGGGAGGACGGGGGAGGGGCAGAGCTCGGGCCAGCCTCCCTCCCAGGACTGTGCCCTGAGCTTTCCAAGCATCTCCTGGCTCTTCTGCTAGCTGCATGGAAACCTTTAAGGACGCAGCGTCCCGGCTCAGGACAACCCCGAGTCAGTATTGAATCATCAAGGGGCCCCCCCCCCCCCCCCCCGTCAAAGCCTTTGTGTCTGAAATTTAGTATTTTTCGAGAGAAGAAATCCAAGCAGAAAAACACAGCCACCTCGAGTAGAGGGCCCGGCTCCTCCCTCCTCGGGGAGCCCAGGGGCTGAAGGGACTGTCTCTCCCAGGCTGCTGCCCTCTCGCCAGCGTCTCTTGTGTCCCCAGACTGGTTGAGGGAGGCCACGGAAGCTGGAGCTCACTCATGGGTCACCATCAGGGACAGCAGGAGCGGGAGTGGACGGAGCACGGCATTGATGAGAAGTCCCCTGAGCGGGTCTGTCCCTACAGGGACTAGAACCCGAGACAGAGGTGGCCGCGCCAGGAGACAGCCGCTCCCTCCACTCTGCAGCTCCGGGGCTGGGGTGCTGGCCGGCTGGGCTTCTCCGCGTGCCCTGCTCTCGGGCTTTGGCCCCTTCTGTTCTCTGAGCCCAG
>NW_004567104.1:75805535-75836025 GCF_000260355.1 Condylura cristata
TCCCAGCCAGGCACCCTCCAGGCCAGGCACCCTGCTCCCAGACAGGCACCCTCCAGGCCAGGCACCCTCCAGGCCAGGCACCCTGCTCCCAGACAGGCACCCTCCCAGCCAGAGGGCAGAGGGCTGCCAGGCAGGCGCCTGTAAAGGTGCATTTGTTTCCTTTACCCTGGGCCGGGGCTGGGCAAGTGGGGGCGTGTTTCAGGTCCTCTGCTGGACTCGGGTGGGGGACGCTTGACCCTGGGTGGGTGCATGGAGACAGCTCTTTGGAGTGCCCTGGGGACGGGGTCTGCAGCCGCGGGGAGTCGCCAGGCTGGACTGACAATGGCCGGTGCCTCGGGCCCACACGGCCCTGCGTGATGGCCTCGGGAGGGGGGAGACGCGCTGGACCAGGGTCCCTGCGACTCTGACGGGGCAGGGGGCACTCCAGAGTCAGGCTGGAGACATGGGGGGGGGCGGCGGTGGCTGTCCCTGGCGGCCTTCTGCCACAGCGCTCAGACCCAAGGGAGGGGCCGCTGTCTGCCCCCCGGCTTCTGCCTGGCCTCTGAGCTGCTGTGGCCCTGCCAACTCTGCCCACAAACACGACCACATTGCAAAAACCACTGCCCCTTACTGGACTATGCTGCTGGCACACGGGTGATGTGGTGGTGGGGATTACCACTGAGATAGAAAAGGGCACAAAACGATGTAAAAATAAACTAGTATATTATTTAAAAAACAAAACAAAACACCACAGCACCTTTTGCACTACCACTGTACCACTGTATCAGCAAGAAAACTGAAACCTACTGTCTCGTCTCCACAGTCAGGCAGACACAGCCCTCCGCCTGGGGGGTGTCGTCTGCCCCCGCGAGTCCCTGCAGGCCGGATGGGGCTGGGGGCCTGGGCCCTGGCCGCTGGGGAGTCAGGGCCACAGAGCTTCTAGCTCATGCAGAAGCTGGGGGGCGGCTGGGCTTTCCTTCCCCTCCCTGCTTTTATCTAGGGCAGATCTCTCAGCAAGTGGGCGACTTTGCCCCCCCCCCATCCCGGCCCAGGCAAATCTAGTGAAGTCTGAGGCCTCTGCTTGCAGAACACGTGGAAGGAACTTCAGGCAGCCAGTCGAGGGGCTATTAAACGTCCTACTGTGCGCGCACCCTCACAGCCCAGATTCCCAGCGCCCAGGGCGATGGTGCCCGAGGCCAGGAGCCACCGGCAGGCCCCAAGGGCCAGAGAGGAGGTGAGGGCGTCAGAGGTCAGTTTCTCTCTGACCATGTCACGGCCAGAGGTGGGGCTCAAAGTCATTGCCAAGGTGTCGGAAGGCAGGAAGAGAGCTGGAGAGAGAGCGCCAACCCTTTCTGCTTGTACAGAGAACAGCGGTCACTCACACGCATCCCAGCACCCAGGCGGAAGTTTGCTCACTGCGCCATGGTGGAACAGCCTGTGTGTTTCCACCAGTCCAGCCCCTCAGCTCCCAGCTCGCCCTGCAAACGGCAGGGGAGGAAATTGCCTTCTGATTTGGAGCAGGCCTGCGGCAGGGGCCTCGCAGCAAGGCAGCTGACAGAAATGGCAGAGGGACACCCAGGTCTCTCTCCTTCTCAGTCGGGAGGAATCTGGCGGGAGCCATACTCCTGGGCCTCCAACTTGTCACTTCCCTCTTATTTTTTTTTAAAGGCTTGTTTTATTTATGCACACAGAATTGGGGTACAGGCCAGACGTGCAGAGGGTGAGAGGCAGCGTGGGGAGAACTGGCGGATCCACTGAAACACACGGCTGAGGGAGCAGCGGGGAGACAGGAGGCGTCTGCTGCGCCCTGGGGGTCCCTCCCTGCCGGGGGGCCATCTCGTGCTGCAGCGGCTGTGACAGCTTCCTAATGCTGCTCTTCGACCCGCTGCGCCCCAGGGGGGCCTCTCACCTCCCTCTCGCCCCAGCCATGGCGAGTCTCCGGCCACTGTGAGTGAGCAGGGCTCCCTGCCCCCCAGGCTGGCTCCTCAGCACTCCCAGGACCCAGTGCGGCCATCTGGCTTGGACTAGCTCCAAGCTTGCACTGCACCTCCCAGCGCAGGGCAGGGCTGGGGCTCCCGCCGCCCCGGCTTCAGGGGTGGCTGCTGGCTTGTTGGGGGCGAATACGAGAACGGACGTGACAGCGGTCACTCTGGGCAGCATTTGAAGGTGCAGGGTCCATGTGTGTGTCCCCCACATGGCAGTGACCTAGGAAACCACGGGGAGGTGCTGCCTCCGCTGGGGTCTGGCTGCGTCGTGGCTGGTCAGCGTGGACAAGTGGCGTGCAGGAGAGTAGTGCCTGCCTCTGTTTCTGCACGCCTGTGCGTGGGCAGCTGAGGGCTCCTGGGCCGTGGGCAGCCGAGCGTGTGCTGTGCACGCGGCTGCCAGGGTGTGTGTGCGTGTGTGTGCGTGTGAGTCTGCGTGGTGCTTTGTTGTTCCAGCAGCGTGGCGGCCTCTCCTGATAAGCTCCTGCCCTGAGTGCACCCCCGGGGCGGGGACTCTGCCTGGAGCATGCCGACTGTGCCAGAAGTGACTCCCCAAGTTGTCCCCAGCCGCCGCGCAGCTCTGCAGCCCCACACAGCCGAGGCCCCGCTGCATGGGCCTTCAGCTCCCCTCTCAGAGCTCCTGACAGCCTCAGTCCCTGTCCCCTCCCGAGGACAGTGTCCCCACATCCTCGCTGCCACATCCCGCCAGTCGCCCCTGTGCCGTGCGTGCCCGGGGCAGCCTCGCTGGCCCTCAGAGCCCCTCAGCCCCTGCTGTCCCGGCTCCCGGCCGCGCCGACTACTTTAGCCCCGACCCGAGAGCCAGCGCCGGGCCTTGTGCGCAAAGGCGCCGGTGCTGATGGACTCGGAAGCCTGAAGGGCCCGTGCTGCCCCCAGGGGAGCCGCAGCCCTGGGCCGTTGGGACCTGAGCCCCCCCCCACCCGTCGGCCTCGGCCTCCCTGCCCAGGTGTCCTCTCTGGCCCCTTCCCACCGGCCAGCCGCCTGCGGGAGCCGGGCCTCCTCTGGCGACTCAGCCAGTCCGCGTCAGGCTTAGGGCGAGGGCATGTTTCTCACCTCCCCTCACCCCAAAACTCTGTGCCTGGTGCGGCGGGGCCCACTCCCTTGTGTTTCCACGTGTTAACGCGACGCCAGAGTCCCAACAGCTGCCGTGAAAGGAGGGAGCGAGATCAGAACCCGGGCTCCGTGGGCGGATGTCACGTGCGGAGATTGCGGGTCGGTCTCACTTCTAGGACATGCCGAGCCCGGGCTTTCATCGGGGGGCTGTCCTCTGGGTCGGAGCAGACCGCCCAGAGCCGGAACCTCCTTGCCCCGGCCCCTGGCTCTGGGCAGTGGGGTAACAGGGCCCATGGAGGCCCCCCGGGGGAGCTGCCCTCCATCACCTGTTCGGGAGTGACCACTTCCTCGCTCCCATGTCATGGCTGTGCAGTCCAGGAGGGCTGCAGGCCGCATTGACCTTCACCTCACTAACGGCCCTGCGCTCTTAGACAGGTCCCAGGCTGCCTGGTGTGCGGCTGACACATCACAGGGACACGCGGTCACAGGGTGTTGGACAGGAGCACGGCGGCACAGTGGCTCTGGGCACACGGGCCATGCCCCCCGCCCCCACCAATGGGAAGTGGCCTCGGACTGCAGCTCCCAGCTTGCCGTGAGCAGGGCTTCCTGCTGGGGAGCATCTGGGATGGAGGAAGCCGGGAGGACTTCTCAGCTGAGGTGGGGAAGGGAGAGATGGAGCACCCTCAGCGTTTCACAGAAACATGGCGGCCGCTGTCTCCAGCTGGTGGATCACATGGTCCCTTCTGCATCTGGGGTCTCGCCTTCTGGCGCCTGCCTACCCCCTTTCTTGAGGCTCTTGCTGCCTGTGGCTTGGACTTGCCCCAGTGCCTTCAGGCCTCAGGGGCCCCCTCTGGCCGGGCCTCTTTGGTTTGCCTAGGAGGGGACGGGTGATTTTTGGAGTGTGCGAGTCTGTGGATTGAATCTCTTCTGCTCTCTCTCTGCTCTTGGAAGTTCGCAGCAGTGAAGATTTTTGAGTGCACTGAGAGCCTATGTCTCCGCGTGCAAAGGAGGCCGGGCCCTTTCAGCAAGGGCGTAAGGAGCTTTCCCTTAACAGTTTGGGGTCCCTGGGTCCCCTCAGTTGCACGGTTTAGACGTGACGTGAACTGCCTTGAGACATTCAGCGAAGGAACTCTGGACAGCCCATGACCCCGGAGGCACAAGGCGACACTCACGTCCCTCTTTGTCCCTGCTGGCTTAGCGTCTAGAGGGCAGTGCAGTCTGCAGCCTGTGCCACCTCTGTTGTTCCTTGTCTGGGCCACCACCCGCCTATGTACAGTTGGCTGGGGGTCTCCACTTGGGTCGGGACTGCGGCTCCCGTTCAGTTAGTGGCTGGAAGCGTAACGAGCTGCTTCCTGATGACAAGCTCGGAGCGATTTCTTCCGTGTGGGATTTGGGGCTGCCTCCCTGCCCCCGGGGTCTGCTGGCGGTCAAAGTGTGGAAATCCCAAACTGCCAAGTTAAGTCATCTAAGGCAGTGAGAAAACATCAATAGCTTTGGAGAGGTCGAAAGTCTAGCTGGTGAGCACACACACACACGCACACGCACGCACACACACATGTATATATACACATACATATGTACATATATGTGTATACACACCACACATACACACATATACATATGTATATATACACACATAAACATACACATACACACATACACACATATACATATGTATATATACACACATATACACATATATACATGTATATCTATTCCCCTCCCTGTGTATTTTATTAGCTCTTTAGTTTTTCCTTCACATCCTTCCCCCCCCTTTTTTTTTCCTTTCTAGTACCCTCTGCTTTTCAACAAATTTGAAGAACTATTTGGATTTATTACATAAAGTTGCCTTAAATTAAACATTAAAAGACCTGTTAATATTTTTGTCTCTTGTTTGTCCTTTAAAAAAGTGAGTGAAGTTATTATCTGGGCAAGTGACTGGCCAGTGGCATGTAGCAGGGTGAAGCATGCTCGCCCTTGCTAGGGAATGTAGACACTCCGTGCCCACCCACGGTCACGTCGGCACAGCCCTCGGACGCCGCGACAGGAGACTCGCCATCCATCTCGTTCTAGTGAAACACAGAGCTGCTCCAGTGCCCAGATGGCTTTTGCTTGGCAGTTTGACAAGCCAAGCCCACTTGCTGCTATTTGCGTCCTTTTCTGCCAGCGGCTATGTTGCGGGACATTCCCACCGAGTTACTGTATGGCTACTGTACGTTAGTTCTTGCTTAGCTTACGGGTAGAATCTCCCTGAATGATAGAGTATTTATTTCCTTGTAGATTACCTAGGTCGAATACATATACAGTTGCAGTTCACACTCATGAGGCATGGAATTTTAAAATATTGCAAAAATAAAAGAAATAAATTTGAAATAATAAATGAAATATTTATTAGGGCTGACCACTTAATCAACATTTCATAGCAAACACTGAAAGAGTCAGGGCAGCTCATTTCTTTTATGATGTTCTCTCCTTTGTGAGGAACAGTGACTAGAAATGTGGAGTATGATTCCCAGATCTGTCTTCAACCTTGAAATTTGCTTGGGCATTGACCCTGGCTCTATGATCTTTTTCATAATGTCAAGGCAAATTAGAAGAGCAGCTGTAGCCTTTTATCAACACAGGGCTTAGAACTCAATTTTGACAGGCTTATCTTAAACCAGTAGATTCTAGACCAAAATCACAAGAATTATTGCCGAGGCAAATATGAAAACACAAAGCCAACAAGTCAGCAGTCCACTGAGAGGTCTTCTTTGAACGCATCTGGATCCAATAGAGAAAGAAACACTAACATACCCTTATTGGAAATATTGGCCAGTAAATCTCTTAGCATGCTTTAATGTTTTATAACATGGTCAGGTAAGCTGAAGTAATTCACAGAACTAGAACACAGCCTCTGACAGGAATCGCGTCCAGACACACACATCACCACTCACGCACTGTACACGCAAGGCTCGATTCATAGACAACAATGCTAGCTTCCAAGCCAATGACCTTTCTAGCATTCAGAGAATCTGTTGTGCAGGTGACATCGGGGTTTGGGATTAGAGCAAATCTCCTAATGTGCCTCCGCTGGTGAATTACTTGGTGTTTCCACAGCTCGGCTCCCTACACTGACACAACTGAAGTGGAAACATGCGAGTTCCCTTAAGGTCTGAGAGCCTGGGGCAGGGCTTTAAGATGATGCTCTTGCAGAGAACCAGCTGGGGGCTTCAGACCAAGTGGCAAATCCTTTGAGCATGACTCCGTGCGCTAGACTAGAGGGAGAAGCCCAGTTGAGCAGAGTGGGGAGGAGGGAGGGTTTAGGAAGGTCTTGTTCATCACCTGGTACTTTTGGGGTGTCCTTTACACGGGGAACTGAACATGTGTTCAAGACCTATGAGATCGGCAGATGGTTGGGTCAGGAAATAAAGAAATGCCCCTGAGAGAACTTGTTAACATCACCTTTTCTTGGCGGGGGGAGCCGTTGGGGATAAGGGTTCACCGGCTGTGTAATAGGGGAGCTTTGGTATTTTTATAGCCTCATGGGATAAGGACTAGCAAAGGGAGGACACAGGGGCCAACTAGACATGGGCAAACTTTATGGTCATTTCTGCAGGCCCTATTTAATAGGTAGCTTGGCCCTAATGGTAATGGTGAAGTGGTTTGAAAGCTTCGTGGAGAACTGTAGAGATGAAATCTATTACCAGGAAAATGCCTGTTTTCAAAGGAAAGACACCTGCATTGTCTAATTAGTTCATATCACTTTAACATTTAAGGCAACATAGAAAATGACAGCCCTTAATTTTGCCAGTGAACTTACTAGAATTAAATCTCTCTGTTTTAAAAGGCTTGTGCATCTTGTTTACTTGGCCTAACAGCTTAGCACATACTTCCCCAAATCAAATGCCTACCAACGGCTTCGGTCTCAGACACTCCCGTCCTTAAACGTTCTGCCTGACGTTCTCAAAAGACATCCAAACGACTGAACAGGGACAAAACATTCTTTCCTCTCCTTACATGAACCAACCTGTGGATTATCTTCACGTGAAACTTCAGTTGACTTTAACCAAACCTCCTAACAGTTAGGTTCACACCATTGTGGGTTCTGACCACCCAAAGCAGCACTACAAATAAAATCCATCTTGATCCTCTAGCTCCAGACGTTGGGTAACAAGTTCAGCACATAATCTGACCCCCACACAGCATGAGTTCTGAATACCGTGCAGAACAACCGCAACACAACACAGGTGTGTTCAACAGACCGCGTGATCACAGGACAGGAAAGATGAACCCATAGTCGCGTCTTGTGATTCTTGCAAGATTTCGTTCCTAACCAAAAATAAAGAATAAATTTCAAGTTACTCACTCATGGATTCCGTCAACTTGGCCATTGTGGAGCGTTCTTCTTTGTGCTTATCCTGGAGGTAAGAAGAAAAGAGAATTGTATATAAAACACGTGCTGGGTACAGGTGGCCACGGCTGTTGGTTTGGTTACAATCCTCTTTCTCCCTTTTTCCTTTGTTAGAATCTGGTCACCAGGGGTTATAAGAATTAAAAAAAAAATCATGCATTCCAGGTACAGATCAGTCAGTCACGGAGAGGAAATTTTTAGGGCATTAGAAAACTCGCCAGCGCCCCTGGAGACCAGCATCTGTCACCCTGATCTTGGATATATATAATTGTGACGCACGACCGGTTTTCAAAACCTCTTTGACACTGGATTTTTGACATCCATCTGCCAAACTTTCGCTCTCTATTTTCTCCCGTTGAAGCTTTGTCAGTATTTTTGGAGCTGGTATTTTCGTAGTCATTTGGTTTCTTTTCCCCCTAAAAGTTAGATTTTGTCTAACATCTTTCTTTGTCTTAGTTTTCTGAGTTCTGGAGTCTTTTGAAAGTCATCATTTTGATGGGTTTATAACCTTATCTATTTTGGGCTGAAAACACTTAGTTTCAACCAGGATTTAGGTTATAACCCACTGAGTTTGCGAATCAGAATGATAGGCACATAAATTGAATCTGTCCTCATTAAAGAAATTTCTTTGGCACTATTATGCATAATGGTCACCTCTAATGACAAGTTCTCTTCAATTTCTTTAATTTTTCAGGTCCTAACATGTATAGAACTTAAAATATTGTCCATTCTTAACTTTACCTTTTGCAGCCTTTTTTTTTTCTGATTGTGAAAATGAATACAGGCTCATTATTTAAGAGCTCAGAAAATACTGAGAAATTGTAAATCAGAAAATATATTTCTCTCATCATGCCATCCCAGAGTAAACCAAATTTTCATTCCAGTGAACACATTTTGTTGTTTGTTCCACAGATATGGAATATAATCCTATTTTTGTACACTGCACATACTGTGTCCACATCTTTCCATGCCCATAGAGGTAGGATGCTTCAGCATTTTTCATGACTGTGTAGTATTCATCAAGTGTTGTACCACAGTCTCCTTAACCAGATTTCATCTACTTTGCTTATGTATTTTATAAAACTATGAAAAATGTCCTTGAATTGACAACTTTGCTCGCTTGCTGTGTTAACTACTGAGGAAAACATCTTTCTAACAACTAGTCTTTATTGAAGCAGCATGTTTGACCACCCTGTATTTGATTTGGGGCCAGGGGACCCACCTCTTCAGCAGTATGGGACAGACCACACCTGCCATATAAGCACCAGCAGTGAGGATAAATCTTAGAATTAGGTATGACTTGATCAAAAAGTATGAAGATTAAGAATTTTGATACACCTTGCTCAACTGTCCCCAATGAAAGTGGGATCTGAGAGTGTCTAAAATGTCCATTTTCTTACATTCTTGTCAACTCATCAGTGGCATCACTAGTCTCTTTGTCCTCTCTCCCTGCCCTTGCCAAACTGGCAGCCAGAGCCACCTCGTCGCTTCATCATGTCCCGTCCTTCCTCCGGCCTTCCCGCTGGGCACCGCCCCTGAGCCCTCACACGTAAGCCACCCGCCACTCACTCAGCCCAGCGCCTCTGCCACCAGCCTCTCAGTTCTTTTTAAATTTAATTTTATTATTCTTTTTTATTGCAGTATACTTGGTTGGCAACACTGTGTACATTTTAGGGGTACAGGTTCACACCTCTTCAAACGTATGTTCTTATCCACCAAAGCACCCACAATCTTCCGCCGCATCCCAGTGGGCCCCCCAGGCCCCTCCCCTGAAGCCTCAGTTGTGTTGTTGTGTCACATCCCGGCTGCTTAGCTGGCCCCGAGTCGATGGGCCCAGGCGGGGGTGCTGACGTCCAGGTAGCAAGGTCATATGCATGCTTCTGTGGCCACTGTTCCCCACCAAGAGCGTCTGCTCTGAGGTCGCAGCATCACAAGCGCACTAGACTTTCACAAGCCCCTGCCACCTTTGCTATCCAGTCAGCGCCGCCTCCTCAATGCCTCTGAGGACAGAAGGCGCTCAGGGGCGTCACGCTCCTGCCTGCAGCGGTCTCCAGCCCAGGCCCTTGGGCTGCTCCATGACTGAGAGCCAGGTGCAGAGGAGCAGCCTGGCGGCTGGGAGGCCGTGTGTCATGCAGCAAAAGAGACCGCACAGAGTGGCCCAGCGGCCACCGCACTCGGGCTGCGCACAGAAGCTGCGTCCACGGACATCTCGCCCGGCGGTTCCCAAAATTCCGCCCTGGAGCCACTCCCAGGGGAGAACTCCAGGAAGTCCGTGCTTGGCCTGCAGGAACCTGTGCTGGCTCAGCTGGCCCTGCCAGCGCTGACCTTCCCCTGTCGGCCGGGCCCTGTTGCTGCTGGGTTCCTCGGGGACGTCTTGATGCGGGTCTGTGGCCCGCCCCCCCCTCTCCAATCCGATCTGTTTTCCCCTTTGTCCTCAAGCTGCACCCCTGGCCTCTTCCAGGGCCCCTTCTCTATGCCCTCAGGGGAGACGCCCCAGCTGCAGGCACGAGGGTGCAGGTGCTTCTTCCTTGCTGCTATCGCCTGGCCTGTGGCCCCTGCTTTGTCTCTGGAGGCCCCAGGGCCCTGCTACCTCTTAGAAGGCATCTTGCCGGGTTATTTTTATTCAGCTGTGTTGGGTATCCTACTCCTGAAGAAAGCAAATACTGCCTGTATTAGCATTTCGCTTTTTCCTGTAGTTAAATGGAAACTTCTGCCATGAAGGAGGAGGGCCTCAAGCAGCCTATATTTAGCTCTCTCAGTTTGACTCATTTATATCATAACTTGTGGTGGAAATCATGACATATGTCTCTGTGTGAGTAGTTTAGTCATCCTAGGGATGCCTCTACACTCCTATCTCCTTTCCTCATTACCAGAAAGTAGAGGCTTGCGGTTACGCAGCAGGTAAGCCCGAGAGCACTTACAGCCCATTCTCCAGCCCAAGCAAGTTCTTCTTTTTCTGCGGCCGGGAGTGTCCTCCCAAGTAAACTGCTCGTGACTAGAGTTACAGCATTGGGAAGGGATTTCGACTTAGAGCATATTGAGCCTCAAAGAGGTTTTTTTGCCTTAAGAGATTGTCAGCCAAGACCCTCCCTGGTGGCGCAACAGGTTAGGACGCAGCACTGCACGCTGGCCACAGCCGTGTGAGTTCGATCCCTGCCTGCCCCGGAGGTGACCCACAGGGCGCGGCAGACCTCTCCTGACCCGCCCGCTGCTCCCCTCAGCAGTGGACTTCGTAGATCTGCCTGTTCTGCTCCCCGCTCTGTCTCTGGTGAATCCTCTTACCCTCCCCACATCTGGCCTGTACCCCAGTTCTGTATGCATAAATAAATCATCTTTAAGGAAAAAGAGATCGTCAGCCCAACCCCATGGCGACGCCACCGACAAAACCGAAGACCAAGTCAAGAAAGAAAATCAGCATCGAGCTGGTCCCATCACCTGTCAACAGCTTCTGCACCCCCGGAAAGCTCACAGTGCACTCTACTGAGGCGAGAACCCTGGAACAGCAGCCTGTGAGGACTCTGTCGTCCTTCCCTCTTCTCGCCCACAGTGTCGCTGACTCCACTGAAGGGGGAGGGCAACCCGGCTGTGTGGCTCTGGCCTTGACCCCTCGCCAACGGCCTGTTACCAGCTGTTCAGTGGCTGCTCCAATAGAAACTGCTCTCTATTCCCACATTCCAGCGCACCCCCAGCCTCCAACACCCATATCCCCTCTTTGACAATTACTGTTCATCTGCCTAAACACCCCTATTTCTATTACCTTCTTGGGCTCCCAAATTTGCCCAATAGGAACACCATGGGGCAACACAAAATCTTGGCCATTTCTCTACTCTTCCTGGTCATCTTTCCTTTGCTTCATTTCTTGACCATTCCCATTCTCAAATGTACCCACACATCACATGGCAGCTAGCTATGGGGATGGGGGTTCTGGAATCTTTGGAAAAGTTAAGTTCCACCTCCCAGGAGCCTCACTGGAAGTCTTTCCCTCACCACCCCCACATACATCAGTATCCTGATAGGGAGACATGGTGAGGTAGACCAGATGTCACTGCAAGACACTAACTGTCCTGGTTACTCTTGCCAAGTCTGTTCATGTCAGATGAGGTTTGGGTTTTGCTGAGGTGCCCCCAGCACCAGTCTGACAGTGAGAAAGGTGCCCACACATGCTTAGTTTGTGAGTGGAGGTGAGTGTTGGTAAAGTATTCAGATGAAAAATCAAATGCATTCACTGGGAAATGATTCCTCTGGAGGCCAGTGATTTTAGTTGATAATATCAACCAGTTTATCCCTGGTAAAATTAAAAAAAAATCAGAAATATAGGAATCTTACTGGTCTGAAGAAAAAGGGCTACTTTGGTTTGAAAATATACTGCTTGTTTGCCTACGGTCCCTGTGTGGTCTGGAAGTTCTCCTAAGAGAGAGAGAAGGGGGGTGGGGAGGGGAGGAGAGAGGAGAGCCGGGAAGAGAAGTGCTTACTGGCTTCTGTTTACTCATCTGGAGAGTGAGGCCAGAGGGTGTCCATCTGTCCATCTGCCACCCTCACTCACAAACCTGCTGTGAGGAGGGGAAGGAAAGTGATAATAATACCTGAGTGTCACCTGCGTATACCCGCGTAGTCCTAATTTCCTGCGGCTCTGTGTGGAGAAGAGCGGTCACAGCCTGTCTTGCTATTCAAGGACAAGCACTGACCACATCAGTGCCAAAAATAACTGAGCAATTTTCCCTGGAGCTAGTGAGAACCCGAGGCTGCCCGCTCGGCAGCCCAGGGCGCTGCACTCAGGAGCCCCACAGCTGGTGATCACGTGCCCACACCCTCATTTCCAGCACCCGCTGCCATGAGGCAAGTGCTGGGTGCTCTGGGAAGACCTGGGTCCTTTTGCTTTAGGAAGGTCCTCACTGAGGTCCTCATGCATTTAAGGGAACAAGGGAAACATTTCAAGTTTGGGGGGATGAAAGGACCTGTTAGGGAGACATGATCACAGAGGCTGACAGACATGCAGGGGTTTGGGGAAAATCACCCTCAAACTCCCTGGCCAGCGCTTGACCCTCAGGGGCAGAGGGCTCAGCTCTCCTTTGCCTAAATGTCTCCCCACCGCACCTGGGCTATAGACAGAAGCTCTGGAGTTGGCTTGGGGGGGGGGGTGTGAGTTATACCCACACTTCTGGTCCAGCTAGCAGAGTGTGGCTCCTTTCTACAACTGTGCCAATAGATTGTACTCTGAGTGTCTGAAATGACAGTGGGGTTTTTAATGAGGGCAATTCTAGCTGTGCCTGGCTGTAGGTTAAGGATAAGATGAAGACACTGTGTGTTTGAGAGAGAGAGAGGGGGGGGGAGAGGGAGGAGAAAAGAGAGAGAGAGAAGTGGCGATTTATGAATGCAAATCTCAGAGAGAGGCTGGAAGGGGTGATGACCTGGGTGGGAGCTCCTCATAGGATGGACAGGATTTAGGGGAGCTGGGAGAGGCCCCGGGTCCAGCCAGGCTGCCTGGCTTTCTGCTGTCCTGAGCAAGCTTCTAAGGATGAGGGGGAGACTCATCATAGTTGATGTATTTCAAACCAGTCCATTTGCATCTCGGGTATTTTTAGCTCCTCCAATGTGTGATTACAGTCGTCAGAAAGCTGTGATTTCTTTTTTCAAGTTACAACCATTTAAAGAAACGTTTACATAAAGTGTGGTGTGATCGTGCTATTGTATGAACTGGTGTTTTCAACTGGCCGTGACTTTTGGGCTGACCCAGGCCTTGACCTCCCCCTTGCTCTCGGGGTTTCTCCACAAATGTGCAGCATCTGGCCTCAGCCCCTCTCCTGACGTGATCCCCGAGGTCTCCTGAGGACGGGCTGAGGCGGGAACACCCCCGCCGCCAGCTGATCAGATGGCCCCACGCACGTGGCGCTGTCTGCACTGCTGTGAGTTGTTGCTGCGAAGTACAGACCGGGCCTGGGAGGACCAGCCCTGGGACAGCTCCTGACAGAGCCAGACCCAGCACTCACCGCACGCCTGTGGGACCCCGGCTCTGAGGGGAGGGCCTCAAGCCTCCGTGAGCCCCGGAAACAGGGCTGCTGCCTCCTTTGCAGGGGAGCAGTGGAGGCACAGAGCACTGTGGATGTGCCGGGACACAAGCGTGTTGTAGAGCTGGGCGTCAGCCCCAAGAAGTCTTCCTTCGCCCTCTGCATTTCCACCACGGCGCTCCCACGTTCTGAAGACCCCCTGTGGGGCTGGAGGGTTAGAGCTGAGGGTGGGTGAGCTTGTCTGTCCCTCTCAGGCTGACCCACTGCTTAAGCATCTACTAGTTTGCACGAGGTGGGTACTGGGCACAACAGGCGAGGAAGGTTCACCTGGGGCACAAAAGTCTGAAGGGTGGTGTTTCAAGGAGGAAGTGGGATTCCTGGGTGCAGGCACCTCCTTTGCAAACGGCCAGGAGTCTGGGTTCACTCTCGCTCGCTTCCCAGGGAGGCTCAGGCAGGTCAGCAGTGATAGCCTCACCTTGTGGCTTGACCCCCTTGATGCCACCCCTGTACCCGCACTGACTGTATTCAGGTAGTAGGATGCATTACAGGGAGAAGTGAGACCAGGCTCCAAGTGCTGGTCTGACACACCTTAGCTCACACCGGGCTCCTGCTCCTCAGGTGGGAGGGGAGGGCTTGGGGTGTCCCCCTGGGGGCTTCTCAGAAGCGTGATGAGTACATGAACTTCTCCTACCAGGAACAATGGGTTTTGAGGCCAAGAGCTAGAAAACTTCCAGTCCACAGCAAGCAGAATTTCTCCAAACTATCACTGTGTGTCCTGCTCCCCTTGAAGCCCTGGGGCCAGATTCTAGAGTCCGCACGAAGAGCAGCCACTTCCGTGAATGCCCACGGAGCTCGGCTTCCTGGAATACTGAGCGACTCAATCCTTCTCTCCTAGAGCTCCTGGAAATTTCATAAAGTATGTCCAGGCATCGTCACCAAAGTCACATCAAGACAATTCCCTTAGAGAAGATTCTGAGCGAGACTGCAGATTGGCGCTGTGGGCAGCTGGGCGAGTGTGCTGAGTGCAGCTCTGGCCACGCCGGCCGCCTTCTCCAGGCCCTCCTGACCCCGGGCGCGTCGGCCAGCGCTCTGGGGCTCACAGGCCAGTGCTGACCCTTGCCAGCACCAGAGAGGCTCCTCTCAGGCTTTTTGCCCTCCTCCAGCCTGATCTCCTAAGCCCTAGGACTTGAGGGCCCCTCTACCTCGATCTGAGGCACCAGATGCAGATGCTGAACCAGGACAAGGAGCAGATGCCATATTGTTTCCCTTGAGCTTTTCTGACTGGCCCATGAGCCCAGGTCTGGGCGTGCTGAGTCTCCAGGGCCCCTGGGCTCCCAACTCTGTCGCTTCGCGGAAGTGCAGGTCTCCACCCTCAGACCTGGCTCCCACCTGCCACGCTGGGTGTTTCCCTTCACGCTTCCCTTCTAAGCTCTGATCTGGACAAGGGGCTTCTGGTAGCTGACTGCACTCCACCCTCCTCTGCTTTCTTCACCCGCAAAGTTAACTCCCACTTGCCACCCAGATCTTGGTTTGGATTTTCCCTCTTGTTTGACGTTGGCTCCCTTTCCTGTTCCGCACTCTCCCCTACCACAGCCAGGGACGCTCCTTGGCCTTCTCAGCATCATGGTTTTCCAGGGCGCAGAGATGTGGCCTGTTGGCATCCTTCTCAAACTGCCGCAGGGACATGGTCACAGGTCAAGGGAACAAACCCCAGCGCTTTTTGATAATGCGGAGTAGACGTATTTGGCCAGGGGTGGGTGAGGTGTGTTGTGGTGGAGATGAGTTGCAAGTGTCTATAGGGACAGACCAGGGCATAACTGGTTGCTTCTGTTGATTTTTAAGAGATGTTCTGAAAAAACAAACGAACTAATCCGGCCGCTGGACCCTACTTTAAGTTCCGTGGTGAGGCTGATCTGGTAACTAACGCACATTTGTGTAATGAGGCCGTGTTGTACCTCACGCAAAGGCACTGTGGTAGCCCCTTGGCTATGTGGAGAAAAGAATTACTCACTACCCGAGACTTTCCTGCCATTAACTTCTACCTAAAGTTTCCATTGGCAGGAATAAACCAGCTCCCTCCCCACGAATGGTGCTGTCAGGAGACAATTTGTCACGATTCCCTTCAAGAACTGGCCGGAACAAGGGAGTCATTCACTCACTCATTCATTCACCCATTCATAGCTCAGCCTTGTGAAATGTGATATATATTTCACATATATATTTTACGTAGCTATATAAAGGCGTTGGGAGGGCCACAATCTAGGTTTTGTCAGGAGACTGATCCAGTGGTGAAATCTAGAGTGTCCAGGCTGGATAACTCATGTGGAGAGGCCCCGAGCCAGAGAACACCCAGGGGAGCACTGTGATGCCTCCTTCCCAAACCGCGCCCCACCTGATGTCCAGGGGAGTGCAGTGGAAGCTTGGTCTCCAGACAGAACACATCCCCGCTGAACTGGGCCCAGGATACCCAAAAAGTCAGCTGAGTCTCATCGCTGAACCTTCCAGAAAGTCAGCCTGTCACTGTTCATGCAAGAGTGAGGGGCCATATGGTGTGAGGCTCCAAACGCTCTCTGTGTCAATAGTTATAAAAGACACTAGTGAGAGGAATATTTTTAAAATGTTACTTGGTAAGATTCAATTTCATAACCAAATGTGACATTTACTGGGCCAGAGAAAGAGGAACATTTATTGATAGAAATCACATCACTTTCTTGAGCTTCGTACTGAATAATTCAGCTTGAATTTCTGTTTGGTCAGAGGAGGAAGGAAGAGGTGACCCCCCTCTTTAGGGGCCTCACCACTGATGTTCAGCAGAAGTCCAGGAAGAAAGGAAAACCGGACACCACTCCAATCTTGTTCTGTTGTTATTTTGTCCCTTTTCCTCTCGCTCTCTTTATAATTAATTTCTTGACTTCAGTTTCTGGAAAGATGGAGTAGATGTACTTTTCCCTATTCCTCCCACTAAGCACAACTAAAAAAGCCCTAGAAATTATGCACAAAAGAAACATGAAAAGATTCTCAGAGGAGGAGGGGAGAAGGCAGACCAGTCAGGAATCTTGGGGTCCATGGAGTAACAGGGTGGTAAGTTCCCTAATTTTGTCTTTGCCTTATCTCAGATTGATTACTGGAGTAGCTGGTCCCTTGGGAACGTCAATGGGTATAGTCAGAAATGTCTTAAGAAAAGTCTCCCCTTGATAGCCCAAGGGCCAGATTGCCTAAAAAGGAAGGTTTAGATAATCATAGCCCTGCTCTAGTAAAACACCACAGAAAAAGATGCAGAGGAAGAGTGTTCAGCTGAGAATCCTGGCCTCACTTGGCTATAGCAAGGCAACTCAACCTCCTGCCAGAATGGCCTCAGAGAAGACAAAGCAGGGAGCTTACATTTTCATACTTGATGAGGGCTGACAAGCCCTTCAAGAGAACACCTGGGGAGATGAGTCTTCTCTCCAGAGTTTGTAGTAATGTCGTTGTTTCCAACCCACAGAAGCAGCGTTCGAGGAGTCCTAGCGGAGAGTCATCTCTTCTACACTCATCAGTTACAATGTGACTCTCCCTGTGTAGTAGAGACCCAAGGGAAGTGTTAGCAAGATGCTCCTCTCATTCTAACTATAGTGATATCAGCAGAGGCCCAGTGGGAGTCTGACTCTTCTTATTACTCAACAGTAGCATGGATTTTCCCCACCCTGGAGTCAATGGAGATTGACATTCCACTGGGTAATTTGGGGTGGTACTTCTTCCACCCACCAATGTCAGCACTGGTCTGCTATAATATATTTAAGTAAGATCCTGAGATTTATAATACCAAAAACATCCAGGTTTCAATTAAGAAATTCAGTTGACATAGTAAGAAGTAGTTTTCAATGTCATGTTAAACTGAATGAGAAAAGACAATAACTAACATTGATGTAACACAGATTTTAGAATGATCTAAAGGATTTGAAAGCAGCTATCCTAAAAGTGCTTCTACAAGCAATTGCAAACATGATTAAAATGGGATTTTTAATGTTCAGCAAAGAGATGGTCTCAGAAGAAAGTCATCAATAGATGAGCTAGAGAAGAGTCAAATAGAAATTTTATAACTAAAACTTATAGCAACTGAAATAAAAAGCTCAGAGTGGGCTCAGAGATGGCAAGCTTTACTATGGAATAATAGAACTGATTTAGTGTGACTAGTGGAGAGAAAGTCAGCCGGAAGAAAGACGAACACAGGACAGAGACACGGGGCTCTACCGCAGCAGCAACAACACTCTAACGTTCATGTCATAGTCGCTAGGAGGAGAGCCAGAGGGTGGGGCTGAAGACGTAGTCGGAGGACTAATGACCGAAACCTTCCCAAATTTTACGAAAAAGGGCAGATTCAAGAAATTGAGTGAATTTTGAACAGGACAACCCCCAGAAATTCTATCAAGACACATCGAACTTCTGAAAAATAAAGAACATCTTAAAAGTGCCTAGAGAAATGGCTCATTCCCTATAAGGAAAAAATAATTCACATGAGAGTAAATTTTCTTTCAGAAAATATGAAGGTTCAAAGGAAGCAATACTTTTCAGTTTCAGAAAGAGAGGAGCCACCCATCCAGGTTTCTGTATCAGCATGAACATATCTCATGAGTTAAAGAGAATTCAGTGCATTCTCACAGAAGGGAAAGCACAGGGACTTGACACCAGCAAACCCCCCTAAAAGAATGGTGAGCGGAAGTTATCTAAGCTAAGAGGAAATGGCACAGGATTGTAAAAACATGATCAAGGGATAAAGGGCAGGGAAATACCTAATGTGCAGGAAAATACAGTAGACTTTCCTTCTCCTGAGTTTTCTACATTATAATGGTGCTTACAGCAAAATTGTAGTATAATATAGTGTAAGGTGTTTCTGCATGTATGTAGAGGAAATATTTAAGACAATTATAAATTGGGGAGGATAAATGGTTATAAAGGGAAATGAATTTTCAATATTTCCTTGGAACTGGTAAGAATGTGGAAAATTTATGCATATCTAATGTGCTGCCTAGAATAAACACTGAAAAACTCTCAAGATAATCACTCAAAATCATCATACACAAATCAAAATTGATTTCTAAAATTCAGGGATAAATTAACAGAGAACAAACCAAAAACAAAGAATAAAAGCTCAGATTTAAGCCTTAGCAGGTTAGTCATTACAGTAAATATAAATGATCAAAATACACAAAGTAAAAGAGTGTACACATACAAACCCCCAACTATATGCTCTCTAATAGAAGCTGATTCAAACAACAAGGCATAGTCACTGGTAGACTTATCCTAAAAGAAGGGTGAAAGAAATTTATTTAAACAAAGAGAAAGTGACAGAAGGATTGCAAGATACCATAAAGGGAGAAAAAACATGGTAAGAACAAATGTACAGGCCAGCTTAAAAAAAAAATGAGTGAAATCTTATCATTTATGAAACCATGGATGGACACTGAAGGGATTATGATAAATGAAATAAGTCAAAAACAGGAAAACAAATACTATATGCTTTCACTTGTGTGCATATTATCAAGTAACAAAGCCAAAAAAAAATTAAGAACCTGTAGATTCTGACAACAAAATGGTAGCTTCCAGAAAGGAAGGAAGTGGGGTTGGGAGACTAAGTTGAGGAGGTCAATTAGAAGGTGGTGGATGGTAACTAGACCTTTGGTAGTGAACATGTGTGGTATATTCAGTTGTCGAGATGTGAAGCTATACTCCTGAAACTTAAACAGTATTGTAAAACAGTGTCATCTGAATAATAAAATAAAATTTAAGAAAAAGAACAAAGGTGTAGGTAAATGCAGTTGACTTTATATTTCCTATGATTGTGTATGTTGAAAAGTAAAGTAAAAAGTGAAAAGATGAGCCCAAAACTAGATGGCAGGATTAAAAAGATGTGGTCCATACGCACAATGGAATATTACTCAGGAATCAAAAAAGATAAACGCCTGCCTTTTGCAGCAACATGGGTGGAGCTGGAAGGGATCATGCTGAGTGAGATAAGCCAGAAAGAAAAGAAAAACACCAGATGGACTGGGGGCGGGGAGCAAAAGAGAGAGAAGCAAATGTAATAAAGTAAAAATGAAAACGGACAACTTTAAATCAGAGATATGTTATGGGGTGGAGGGAGGAATGGGATCTAAACTGGGGTGGGAAGAGAGCACGGGACTGCGGTGATGGCACATGGGTGAATTGGTGGTGGGAAGCCCAAGGGATTGCAACTGAGATGGAAAAAGGCACAAGATGAAGAATAATGTAGGAAAAAAAAAAGTGAAAAGATGGAAAAAGAGACTCTTTTTTACCAAACAGCAGCAACTAAAATAAAACAGGCATAGTTATTTTCTACAAAATAGATGTAAGAGCAAAGAAAATTCCAGGCATGAAGAGAAACATTCCATGATGCTAAGTAGTCAACCAAGAATCTACAACAATCCTAAATGTATATGCGCCAAACATCAGTGATACAAAATGTGAAGCAAAAACTGGTAAGAGAAGCACACGATTCCTCAAGTACAGTTGAGAACACCTCCACTCTCAGTAACTGCTAGAACAACTGGTGAGGAAACCCGCCAGGCTACAGAGCGCAGCACTCTCAGGACACTACCCAACAGCAGAGTGAACTTCTGTGAACTTTTCAAGTGACCCCAGAACACAGAGGAAGGGAACCCGTTCTGGGCCTCAACATTTAAAGGACAGAAATCACACAGGCTATGCAGCTTGACCACAGCTGAATAAAACAAGCGCCCCCCTACCCTTTCCTCTCTTTTCCCCTGCTTTGCAGCTCCTCCCCACACTGGCCACTGTGGGTGGGCCTCGCTCTGGGAGTTGCGATGAGGGTGAGGTTAATGGGAGCAGGCTGGGGCAGGATGTGTTTTTTGTGCCCCAGAGCTTTAGAGAAAAGTGAAATTTTCATTCTCCTAAGCCGCTATTAGAACCCTCTCTCTCCTCTTGGAGAATTACCACGCTTGTTCTGTTCTCACTCTTCCTGGGACCTTTCTATATAAAACCAGAGCAGAGAGGAAGATGGCTGAGATTGTGCGTGTGTGGCTGAAAATGGGTTTGCATCTTTTGTGCAGTTTAAGCAGTTTTGCGACAAAAAATGAAATAGAGCAGAAAAAATAGCTTTCCTTCTGCCTTCTGAGACCTAAATACTCTACCGTAAGCTTCCAATTCAGAAGGCAGACGTGGTGAGTGACTGGCTCTGTGGGGGACCCTCTCCCCATGGAGCGGCCATTGCATAACTGTGCGGTGCGTTCACATGACCCTCTCTGCAGCTGAGCCCCGGAACCCACTGCTGCTCAGACGTGGCGAACCTTTCTTAAAAACGTATTCCCAAGCAAGTGCTTTCCCTGACAGCTCAGCGGTCTCTAATCGCTTGACATTTATCTGCATGAAAGGGAGAGTGACTCTGGCCCCACGGGTGACCAGGTGGGCTACTGGCCAAGCGCAGCCAGGAGCCTTGGTCTCTGACGAGCAGCAGATGTTCCAGTTCCCATCCCAGAGGATGGCATAAGGCAAAGGGATGGGGGTGGAAGCAGGATTCAGGGAGCTCAAGGCAAACATTCTTCCCTAAAGCTCAGCCCTCCCTGGGACTGAGCGCTGGGGCAGATGGCGCTTGCTTTCTCAGCAGTGAGGCACGGTGGCCAGAAGCTTGGTGATCGGGGAGGCTTTTTAGGCTTCCCGCATTTAAAATCATGCCGTTCTGCTGCCTAAACATCACAGAGGCTACTCTACATAACGTCGCAGCATTTCTGGGGGTGGGGATATAGTTACTACATGTAAAGCAGCAACCAACATAAATAATTTTAAAGGACTTTTGAAGACTCTCTGAATTAAAAAAAAATTTGTTATTTATGCATGCAGAACTGGGGTACAGGCCAGAGTTGCAGGGGAGGTGAGAGGCGTCACCAGAGGCAGAGCAGAGGAGCAGAACAGGCAATGATGAAGTCCACTGCTGAGGGGAGCAGCGGGTGGGTCAGGAGAGGTCTGCTGCGCCCTGGGGGTCACCTCCGGGGCAGGAATCGAACTCGCACTGAAGCGGCTGCTGGTAGCTTCTCAGTGATGCGCTCTAACCTACTGTACCACAAGGGTGGGCCCATAAACACTTTTATTTCCTTCTGGTGACTTGGGCCTTCTTCCCTGGAGACTCCGCCCTCACCTCTCTCGCCCTTTTCTACCTCTTGGTTTCCTGAGCTGATTTTGTGTTCCTGGCCGCCGTGTGGAAGGCAGTTACAATATAGGCAACCGCTCCATTCCTGGCTTCCATCTCCAATCAGCAATCAGCCTGTGGACCAGGGGGGCTCACGTCAGTGTGAAAGAATCCCCTTTTCTCCAGAGGGACACACTCAGATACTTGGAGGTGAAGCAGCCTGGCATCTGCAATTAATTCTCAAATGGTCCAAGACAGAGAGGCACACAGACAAGACAAAGGGCCACCACGAGGCAGCGGGTGAAGACATGCATGGGCATGGGGCTCCTCTGGAGACTTTTCTATTGGTTCAGAATTTTTCAAAATTAAAAAAAAAAGGGAAAATGAGTTCAGTGAAGGCAAGTGCCCCCCTCTTCAATTTCAAGTCTGAACGGTGGGCAGGTGCTTGGCGAGGTGCCGACGTAGAGAAACACAGTGGTTCCTGGTTTTGGTCCAGTTTGAGAGCTTCTCGCAAGTTTCATCAGTCTATACTCTGCAAAGTAGCAGCATTGCAAGGCATCCTGAATGCTTCAAACTTATTTTCCGTAGGTTCTTTCTAAGCCCAGAGGCACCTGTCTCCACTGCAGGTGTACTGAAATAAAGTCTCTGGGAGTGGGAGCAAAGAATAAGTATACATGCACACCATTCTCTATGGCGATACCTTAATTTTAAGATAGTAGGTAAAATCTTTTCTGTTTTCTCCTGAAAATAGCAAGGAAGCCAAGAAGCAAAAGGAATCTTCACTTTGATAAAATTAGGAAACATCCCAAGCCACATATGGAGGGGGATAAATACCGTATGCTCGGTCCGGGATCAGTGACTGAAGGCTCAGCCCTGGAGATTCGCAGCAGAACCTCGGGACATGACCTTCTCCACACGGCGAGCTCACCAAGTCACAGGCAATGCTTCAAACAAGCTGAAGATGGCAATCTCCACAGATCGTGAGGGACACCAGAGAGGGACCAGAGAACGAAATGAGAAAATGCTCAGGACTGTGCGTGGCTGAGTGACAGAGGAGCTGTGATCACTGGCCGTGGGTGGCTGCCAAGCTTCGCTGGTTGTAGTGAGGCAAGGACTATACTCTGACAAAACCTACAGTTAGGCTCAGTTTGTGCCAGAGATACTCCCTGTAATTTACAGCATCTCTTGGACCCTCTCAAGGCGAGCCATTCACAGATAGTTGGTCCAGGAATAACTTCCCTCATTCATGAAGAGCAGAGGATCTCTTTGCCCTCCTCCTCCAGAGAGAGTGAGAGGCTGCTGTGTAAACACACAAGGAGACGGTTTGTAGCAAAGTAGATGAAATATATAGTAAAATGATTTCCCATAAACTCAAAGAACTGGTGAAAAGCTTGTCTTAATATTTCAAGAACTAAAAGAGATCCAAGAGTTGGAGAAAGAAACATTAACAAAATAAAATGAAATTTAAAGAGACAAGGAAGAGAGCAGAAGCTATGTCAGATTTGGCCAAAAGAGAAAGAAAAAATAAAAACAATGATGAAACACCTCCAGGATACAGGCTTGAGAAAGGAGAGCAAAAGGAAAGGAACAAGGTCTCTGGCTCAAGATGGCAGCACAAGAGGAAGCTGAGCTCACCCCCTGTCACAGACACAAACAATCCACAATTACGTATGCAAAAGTTTACTCAAGGAAAACCCACCAAACAGAGAGGTCCGAACAAAGGAAAAAAGGGTAGAAGAAGGGTGGGAGGCACAGAGACACCTTCTTGCCAAGGGAGACACCCCACCCAGGTGTGATGAACCAAGGTTGGGAGGAATATCAGGCGGGCACTTTCCCCGGGGAGCAGAAGGAGAGATGGACCTCACGTCAGGCCCCTAAATACTTTAATCCACAGTGAAGATACATTCTTGGGGCCCTGGCAGTGGGGGGCTAGTGTATAATATGGCAGGGAGAACCAAAGAATGGTACGGAACGGAGAACGCGACCTTAAAAGGTCCCCGTGTGGTAATGCCAATCTGAACATCACCCAGACGTGGGCAAAGGGATCGCAGTTTCCATTCTTACAAGGCCGTCTTTTGGGGTGATCCCGCAGGCAGTAACACAAGTGGGCACCATTTGGGCAACCTCACACAAAGTCGCTAATTCCGGCACTGCTGGGCGCCATCTTGGAATTCCTCCTCAGCGGCCTTGAGCTTCTGTGTGACTCCTGCCCACCCTGTGACTGCGCTCTCTGTCTTGCACCCCAGTCCTGCAGCTACTGTGGCCCTGCCAGGCAACAGCTCCACCCACCAGCTACACAATGGCTGATGCCACTCCGGCCAGGCAGACCTGCACACGTCCTCATGGCACAGGGGCTGCGCACCACTGTCAGGGCAGGCTGATGACCCCATGCACCCACCACGTGGAACACTGGCTGTGGCTGGGCGGGGGTCAGCACTGTCCCTCAGAACACCGCGGTTTGCCCTGCAGCTGTTCTCATCCAGCACAACGCAGCTGGCTGGGCTGACAGGTCTGCGGACCCCCTGGGTCTGACACAGCGGGCAGGTAAGTGCAGCCCATCGTGGCCACACTTTGCCTGCCCCCTCAGGAGGCCAGGAGGGAAGGTACTTTTGGATTCCATGGGGACATCACCGTACAAGGTCAGTCCTCCAAGACTAACAGAGGTAGCAGGGTTGCTTCACACACAGAAGCAATTACAGAGAAAACGGCAAAGTGGGGAGGCAGAGAAAGAGGATCCAAATGGAAAAGCAAGGTACACCCAAGAAAAAACCCTAAACAAATGCAGATGACAAGATGAAAAGCTTAGAGTAACGGATAGAAGAGGCTCACCAAACTCGGGAGAGCAGACAAACTGGAAACATCAAATGCCAGGCAGGAGTGGTGAGGTGAAGAACACAGTGGTGGAGAGTGGATGTGGGGGTGAGGGACCCCGCTGCAGGCCATCTGTGGGGGGCCGCGGGAGCACACTCAGGGGAAAGAGCGCACCAGCTGGCTTGAAGGGTCAGAAGAGATTCCGTGCAGATGCAGCTGCACAGGATGCTGGGGCTGAGCCAGTGTCGGGCAAAATGGACTCCGAGAGACAGTGGTGGGTGCCAGACGGCCGCTGTGTAAGACAGGGCAAGTCTCAAGAGCGAGCAGTTAGCATACGTGAACCCCACATGGGTGTGCCAAAATGTAGAAAGCAAATAGTAGCAGACTTAAAGGAGAACAAGTTTTTTTTAACCTAGCAAGTGCTGTCAGCCCCTCCTCTTTCTTCACCTTCTTCTTTTGTAGTTATGTTTATTGGGTTAATGTTGATTTACATCACAATATACAACTTAGGGGTACAGGTTAGACCTGTACAACAACTGTATGTTATTTCGCCATATCCCCCACTAAAGCCCCGGTAATCCTGCATGGGACACCCCTCCCCTCTCTCCCACCCCGCTAACTCTCCAGCGACACAGTAACGTGTGTGTCTGTGTATGTATGTCAGCATCTCTCTTACATCAGTGGGTAGCTCTTTCAGATATCTATCAACCAACAGGGAAATATCAATCTTCCAAGATACTTTAGATCAGATGAACTCAAGAGATACACAGGACACTTCATTCCAAAGCAAAAGAGTATATTTTCTCCTAGGTGCACCCATGGTCATTGCAGCACGATTTATAGTAGCTGAGCTAAAGGAACAACCCAAGTGACTATCAGTGGTTGAGTTGATAAAAAGACATGGTGTGTGTACAGAACGGGGCACCGCTCAGGTTGTGAGAGAAATGAAATCCTGCTGTTTGCTGTAAGGGTGGACCTTGAGGAGTTGAGGCTATATGAAGTAAGTCCAGTGGACAAACATTGCATAGTTTCACTTATGTGTGGATGATAAACAAAGGAAATGAACAAATAAAATAGCATAAAAACAAATTCATAATGTTGTCAACATTATGTTTAGCAGAGAGGAAGGGAGTGTGGGTGGGTGAAGGGGATGGGTTGCAGGGTCGTGGATGGAAGCTAGACTGTCGGCGGCGATCGTGATAGAGCAGATACAGGTGGTGGTGTGAAGCACCACACTTGAAACTCACACAAGGGTCTCAGCCAATGCCACCGCCATAGAGAGCAACGTAAATAAAATAGAACAGTGAATAGAGTAGAAAGGAAACAAACAGTTAAAACATTTTAAAAACAGATTGAACAGAACATGGTAGACATGGATTCAGACAGAGATGACTCAACAAGTAATTTGTGTCCTTGGAGAAGAAAACAGAACAAATCCATAGAAAAAAAATGTGGCTAAATTATTTAAGAAAAATTTCAGATAAGCTCATTTCTTAACGGTGATAAGCACACTCTGTGCAGAGAAGGAAGGAGATCGATTCACGGACTTTGTCAGTTAGCTTCAAAAAAAAGGAAGCAATTCCACAGGCCTGTAGGTATGAAGAGCACACAGGAAGAAACCACACTTCTGTAGACTTGCTCTGGGAACATTCCATGACCAAGAGGACGGGACGTGGTCTCAAGTCCTCAGGGGAAGAAAGTGAGACACATCACTTTATACCTGCTACATCAGTGCTCAAGCACCTGAGAGGTGTCTTATCAAGATGTCAGCAACCCAGAAGTAGTTTCCATGACACTTTTTGAAGAGAACCTTCAAGGATAAGAATGAAGAAACAGTGATAAATGCTGGTGATGCGTGATGAATCCATTCCACGTGGAGCTAAAGATCTATATGAAATTATGTGACTTATGATTATGGAAAAGAATGGAGAAGTGAGACCACAGCAATGTTGAACTAATGCCACAGGTAACGATGTCCAAAAACCTCGGGCAGTGGAACTAGAGGCATACTGTTTAAGGGAGGCAGGTACTAGGTGAGCAAGAATATAGCTTCCCCAGTCGGCATCAGGCCGTGGAGGAGGAGGCCGAAGTCAGGTGAAAGTCAGAGCCTGAGTCTCGATACGCTCACAGTGGGGAGCCACTGATTCCATCCAAGGAGGATGAGGAGGGGGTGCTTTCAAGAAGAACAAAATGAGATGATCATTTGGCAAATTGCAAAACACACACAGCAAAGCAAAACCAACACAGAGCTTGAAAGGAATGATGAAGAGCAATGGAAATGTGTTTTAGGGTTGCAGGTTCAGTGTGAATAACAACTCTAGGAAATAATAGGCTGAAATATATCTTCTAGAAGCATTATGTCAAACTTCCAAGATACATAGTTAAGTGAAAAAAACCTACTTATAAAAGTCAGGGTCTGGTAGCCCTCCGGCTGCATGTAAGAGTCCATCCGCACATGTACTTTGGCTTTTACACGTACCCGCGTGTGCGCTGAACATACGAATGGAAGATCTCGGCCATCACACAACAATCCAGCTCCCGGCACTCATGGTTACTTCTGGGCAGAGGCTGGAAATTTGAGCCTTTGGAGGCTTTTCGCTGTCTGTGACCCTTTATTTTAAGTACGGATTTTTATAACTTTTAAAAAATATACATATATATATAATATTTCAAAAGCTCCACAGGTAATGCTGACCCGTGCAGGGAGCTGAGCGGTGCTGGTTTTTCATCTCAGGGCTTCTGCGGCCTGATGGCTGCTTTACTGCGTGCCTGTGGGAGGCAGGGAGAGGATGGTTGCCCTCTCTCCTTGCCAGGCGGGGTCTGGGCCGGTGACAAGCGCTCTTGTTGATTTACTCGTGTTTGAAATTTCCTGATTTCAGTGGAAGGTTACAGTCAGCTAAAAAAGGGTAAAGACAGGCTCTCCAGTAGAAGTTCAATGTAGTGGAGCTTTGGATGTTCTGTGGTGCCATTTATAACTATGTCTCAGAGCATCTCGTGCCGACTCTGAGCTAACAGAGTGAGTCTTGGTTGATCGCCTGGCCTCTGGCCTCTTGGTCCTTCAGTTCTCTTCTGTTTTATCTCCCGCTCGGCCCTTCCCTGGACCACACCGTGGAACACTGGCTCTCCGGCTCTCTGTGTGGGCAGCTGGGCCGTCAGCCCGTCCCACTGTCCAGGCGGGCTGCTCCCTGCAGGCGCGGTCTCTATTTCTCTTCGCTTCTGTTGCCCCCTCTCTCACCAAATCCTCAAGTCGGTGTCTCCTCAGCTCCCTCCTGACAGCTCCAGAGCTACTGCCTGTGTCTCTGGCTCTGCCCCTTGTCCAAGGAGCCCCAGGCGGGCAGCCGGTTCCAAGCCCATTACATGCTGAGTTCCGTGCTGGGTCCCCGGGAAGCACCAGGTGGGGTTCCTTGGCTCCTACTTCTCAAATTGAATTGACTCCATCATAGTTCAGTGAAGTGGGGACCCCAGCCACCGAGGAACTGATATAGGGCCCTTTGGTACCCTACTTCCTGGAAAGGAAAGGGAGGCACAGCACACCCTGAATTTTTGGTGCCTGGGCTCTAGGTCAGCTCACACTTCAGCGAGTGGGGCAAGCCCTACGGAGGGAGAGAAGGATGGACAGGTGGATGGACAGGAGGGGCAGGCCTCTATCCCGAGCAAGCACCCACCAGTGCCGCCCTTGCCTTTACCTGGCCAGGGATCAGCCCTTCTGGAACCACCTGCCAGTCTTGCCCTGGTTGGGATTTCTCCTGCGAGGGCCGAAGACAAGAGCTACATTCTTACTTGTGGACAGTTAGGCAAGCCCCTCTCTATACGATCGTTAAATTCCCCCCAAACTGTGAATTTTAAATTCAATCTACCTTCACTGCACGAGGGCCAGGGCTGGTTGGTTGCCTCTTTCAAGTAAATAGCCAGCGGCTTTCATTTGGCAAGTGCTGGCGTCTCTTAAATTATCCTTTCTGTTTTGTAAATGCAAGCTCTCACTTTCTCTCTTCACTCAGGTCACCAAGAATCTGTGTTTCTCTCTCTCTCTCTCTCTCTCTCTCTCTCTCTCTCTCTCTCACTCTCTCTCTCTCTCACACACCCACACACCCACACCCACACCCTGTACCTTTCCTGCAGGCACCTGGCATCATGTCAGACCTGAAAAGACTTCATGAAATAGATTGAACTATAAAGGAAGTTGTGACTCCCCTCTAAGCTAAAATATTTCAGAATGCCCAGAGACAGCACCTCTCAGCCCCCCGTGGGGACCACTTTTACCCCGAGGGGTGGCCTGGTAAATCCTGCTTTGGGGACAGAAGCTAGAGAGAATGGCTTCCGGTGTGGGTGGCCAAGGGCATGTGGAGAAATCAGGTTCCTTCTTCTGTCAGCAGTGATACCTGGCAATGGGGTTGGCGGAACATATTTTGGCGGTTTTGTGGAAACCTGGAATTAAAACTGCAAGCTGCTGCGTCACTCCCCGGACGGCCAGGGCTTTCATGGCAGAGAGCCAGTTGATGTGGCCAGTGCAGGCGCCCAGCCGCCGGGAAGGACAGGCTCACCCCGAGGAGCCGCAGCTGGGAGACTTCCCAGCAGGTAAAACGTGTTCTTAAAAGGTACAAAAAAATCTGACAAGATGAATTTAAGTCAACCGAGAGCAGGCAGGACCCAGGAGGAATTTAGAAGCTTGAGCGGCTGGGAAGGAAAGCTCAGTTCAGTGAAATGGAGGGTTGAGGCCAAATGTGTTTTGTATTATTTTTTCTTAAAAGATTTGGTTTATTTTGTATTATCTGAGGCATTCATTTTTAGAGTGATTCTTGAATGGTTAGTTTGTCCTTGCATAAATTAGCAAGAATAGAAGTTAATTGTTTTTTAGGCCCAAATGTTCTCAAATTATTCTTTTTAAAGATTTATTTATTTATATGTACAGAACTGGGGTAAAGGCCAGGGGTGCAGGGGGTGAGAGGATTCCCCAGAGACAGAGCGAGGAGCAGAACAGGCAGATGGACTGAAACACACTGCTGAGGAGAGCAGGAAGACAGAAGAGGTCTGCCGCACCCTGTGGGTCGCTCCCTGGCCGGGCATCGAACTTGTGCTGAGGCGGCTGTGGCCAGCTTCATGGGGCTGCTCTTTGACCCATTGCGCCACCAGGGAGGACCCCCAAATGCTCTCAAATTCTAAGACTGCCATGCCTCTAGGTAGCGACAGTGCTACCCACCTCCTTTGAGGGGAGAAACGGGAGGGCCCTCTGGGTTCTCTGCCCTCCGAGTCTTCCTCCGATGGACATACCACCTTGGCTCTTTTGTAGATCTGATTTAGAACAGGGGCAGAAACTTGAAAAAGGCTGCGTCTCTCTCATGACTGAATTCTTGAGGGTTTATTTTTCAGGAAGTACATATGGTGCAAAAATTTTAAATATTTTAATATTTCGGACTTAATTTTGCTTTATTCACAGTGTGTGGGTGACATCTAAAATTGATTTTTGTGCATAAGGCAATAATAGTTTAAAATATTATTAAAGTAAGTTTTCACAGCACTTTGCTGCATGACAAAATATATAATTAAGAGGAATTAAGAGTTCATGGGTTTATAAACCCAGGACCTATAAAGGCTCTCCTTCTAGAATAACATTCCGCAGATACTTATGTGCATAGCTGTGACTTGTGTAAGGAACTAATTTTATATGGTTAACAAACTCTGATTGCCTTGTATTATTACGCGAAGCAATTAAAACATATGGAGCTTGTTATTTTTTTGGCAGGGCAGTGGGGAGGGTGGAGTTTCTACTACGTGGGCATTGTGAGATTGAGCTTCAACTGTTTATTTAAATGCCTAGCCCCCAGGGGAGAGCCTCTGAAAATGTGGGGTTTTCATGGCTACTGATGCCTAAGTCATGTTAGCAGGTTGAAGCTGGTATGAGGCAATTTGCTTCAATGCTTCAAACTGTCACCACACCAGTGCATCAGTCCATCAACCCACCCACTCACCAATCTGTCAATGCACCAGTCCATCAATGCACCAATCTATCAATGCACCAATCCAGCAATGCACCAATCCATCAATGCACCAGTCTATCAATGCTCCAATCCATCAATGCACCAATCCATCAATGCACCAGTCTCTCAATGCA
>NW_004567104.1:75836125-75847092 GCF_000260355.1 Condylura cristata
TCCATCAATGCACCAATCCATCAATGCACCAGTCTCTCAATGCATCAGTTTCTCAATGCACCAATCTATCAATGCTCCAATCCAGCAATGCACCAATCCATCAACACACCAATCCATCAATGCACTAGTCTATCAACGCACCAATCCATCAATGCACCAGTGCATCAACCCATACAGACATCAATACATTGGTGTATCTACCATCAGTGCATCAACCCATCAATGTATCAGTGGATTATCCATCAATGAACCAGTGCAACAATGTACCAATGCACCAATCCATCCATGCACCAATCTATCAGTGCACCAATCTATTGATACATCAATGTATCAACCATCCCTGATATCTGATAGATATTAAAGAAAAGAATGTCCAAGTCCTTGATAGTTTTTCAAATGTCAGTGAATGAGAAGTTAGGAAATGGCTTCAGGGAGTTAGGAATAAGGTGCCCCAACTCACAGCCCAGGCATCCTGAGATCACTTATCATCTGAATAAGGAAACAGGAGGGTGCCTCCTCCCAAGCCCAGGTGTCTCAAAACCATTTATTAAACTAAATGGGGAGCAATCAGTGGGAGTCAGGTACTACCAACCCCCTTACAAATGGAGTGTTCAGAACACCAGCACAATAATACACAAGGCTGAAGCAGCAGACCAAAGCTAGTTTTAGTACGGCTGGCCAGGTGACTTGGGAGATTCAGTAGGCCTCAGTAACCTAGGAGACCCCATGGGCCCCCACCAATCAGCAAGAGACACAGTGGGGAGATGGCTGGCCCCCTACTCCTTACCATGTCTGTGTAGCCTCAACTTCTTGCGCCCTCAGTGGCAACCCACTTGGGACCTCTCTGTGCAGAGCGCTTTCCTGTCCTTCCTCTATCTATCAATAAATCCCTCACTTTGCAGCCTAACTCTGGTCTCAACCTTGAATCCTTTCCTCAACAACCAATAAAACTCCCCATGGTCCCGAGATCTCTGGACCCAATTCATCAGCAGTTAAGTATGTTTTCCATTGTTCAATGCAAAACAAGTCAGGGAAAAGATGAAACCTGAACAGAACTAAATAACTTACCCAGACTTGGAAGCTCTGGGTGTTATTTGTATCTTGCAGCGGGAAGGTGAAATTAGCCCTGGGGTCAGGGTGGGAGGTCATATGATTGAGTCTCCTTAATTTGCACTGTAGTAGTAAAGTCCTTTTCAAATACACTTGCTCTCAGCAAACACACCTTGCCAAGACCTCCTCCTCCCCAACACCAGATGATAACCCTTCATTTTACTTTTACTGAAGCAAAGGAACACAACAGTACTTTTGGGGTCTTCACTATCCCCATGAGTCCACCCATCAGTCCTGACCTCCCCCATGTAAACAGAAAAGTCAAACAGAAAACAAGTTTTCTATGACAGAGAAATTTAAAGGTTTCCTGGTCTCCCCTGCTCAGCACAAGACCCATGGTTTTTTGGACCATAAGGTCCACCCTAGCTCCAAATCTAACCAGTGCACACAACTCTCTACAGAGCAGTTAGTATGGCTGGAATTACCACTGACCAAGTGACTTATTTAGAACTTGGATAAATGTACACTCAAACTGCTGAATGTGTTAGGAGAGAAATGACTATATCTCCAATGTGAAGTGGAAATAGTTACTAAACATTCCACTTCAGTTGACACGGAAAAGGGAAGTTAGCACTAGGTCAAGAAGGGAAGTCATAGGGTGAGTTGTGGGCAGCAAAGTATTGCAGAAGGAGTTGGGTGGGCAGGTGGGACATCAAGCCCTGCGTGTGGAGCTTAGGGATAAGTCCTGAAGATGGTCAGATGTTTTGGATGGAAAACAATGCGCTGCTTAGCACACACCCTTCCATGTGTTCTGAGTCTAGCTGTTCACCGAGCTAGCTTTGTCGTTTGTAAATTGCAGAGAATGGAGGGCTATACATTTATAATTACCAATGAAAAATAAATCCTGTGACCCACAGATAAATTGTCAGGCAGTGGTTCAGTGGATATCTTTCTCCATGGAAAAACCCATTTCGACACCCCTGACTCAGGTGACATCCTTTGAACCTGTTGTGACAGCTGCGTGATTTCCTTCTTTCATGAATGACTTCACAATGCATCTTTGGCATATGCTCATTTTATATTTGTATGTGAGTCAATATCTATTTCAAATCAGTTAACCTCTAACAACACTGGAGGTGCCTTGGGTGCACCCGGGGAAATGTCACAGGCTACATTGTCTTCCGAGGCTGCAGATAAGACTCTGCCAGTGAGGAGGGGAGGCCCATCGGCCCCCAGTGAGGCCCCCTGGGTATGCTTGCAGTGAGACAACATAAATCAAAGTCAACATTTAAAAAGGTTTAATCAGGTAAAATGCAGTTGACCCCTATATACGCTACTAATCTATTCTACAGACACCTTCATATAATGAAGAGTATATTGTGAAGCCAGTAACGCATAGGAGTGGTTCTAAGGTGGCATCATTTGAAAATTTTGGCACATAATAAGCTAATGTGATGTTTATACAATAAATCAACAAAGTACGAGAATTTCATTTTTATTAACTTTAAAAAGATGAAAAAAATAAGTAAAATAAATTGAAAAGGTTATTTAAAAACCCCAGAGTCTACTAGTAGAGTAGGTGAGGAACACCAAATTCTTACACCAATTCACTAACTTTTACACCACCATTGCACTGTTTTATAATTTCTCTTTTCAGAAACTTAATTGAAATGTTCTTCTTATGTGTTTTAGGGTTCACTGTTACAATTCAACAACAGCCTCTTATCTGAAAGGATCCATAAAGACTAAAAACAAAACATTTCTATACTTTGCTTAAAAACCCATAGGCCCAGCTGATGAAAGATTTTAAAATCCACTGTGCTTGTCTCTGTGCTCAACAGTTATTCAAATACCCCCACACATGGTCTAGTTGATGCCAATCGTGTGTGAATATTGAATGATGAAGTGATTTATATTTTAGTAGGAAGTGCTCATTGTAAAGTGATTGGATTGCAAAGCGGAGTTTATTGTATAAATCTCTTGTCTTTTGAGATTAATACTAAGAGATGATTTCATAGTTTTTGGAAGAAGGCTTAAATGTACCCCAGCCCCCTGTATTTATGCACACATTTGGTTATAGCTTTGTGCTTTATATTTTGCCAGCTTCCAAGCACCCCATTTGAAATGGATCAAGTGATAAAAAGGGAGAGAATGACAGCTTGTGTAGCAAGCCAGTCCTTACCTTGCAAAGAGCAATGTCATCTGTAGAACCAAAGAGCAGATGGTGAAAAACCATATGATAAAAATAACAGACGGCTACCTGGTAAATATAGCACAACAAGAAGGGGCTTCAAAGGAGACTAATGAGCAGAGAGAAAAAAGCGGGGGAGACTGGGGGTCATCTGACCCTCACTAGCTCTGAGATATCAAGGATATATTGCACTTTGAATTTGAATGAGTCCATAGTCTTTCCCTTTCATATCACTTGGCCTTTCTGCTGGAGATGGGTGGGGACAGAAGTGTGGTGACTGGAACAGCAGAAAGTGCTAGTTCTTTTATGCACATGAAAACTCTGGGGCAGGGGTAGGGAACCTCCCTTTGCTGAGACTGCCTAGATGCCAGGGAGAAAGCAACTTGGAGCCCAGGTCTCCCCCCAGGTGATAGGGAGTGTCCTTTCTGCTGGGCTGGGTGGTCTCCAAGGCCATGGTGATGATGGAGATGCCACAGCAGGGGTTGGTGAGCACAGTAAACAGGCCAGCAAATGGAGCAGAGGAGGCACCTTCTAGTATTTTCTCAACACATGGAACTATCACCAGGGAGATAAGTACTGTAAATTTCAGGGTGAATTGAATGAGATCATGATAACAGAGATTTATATTTTCCAGAACACAATCCCAGGAAATTTTTCCTAAAGGGCTTTCTGAGGAAAATATCACAAAACTTAATTGAATGTGTGTATATACCACACACATACACACACAAAATGGTATGCCTTCAGAAAGTAAATATTTCATTAAAAAAAAAGCATTTAGGAAATGGAAATAAAATATTAACTCGCTATTGAGGGACTGTTATTATGAGAAGGGTCTAGACTAAAGCTGAGCTCCAGATAAAGGACGAAGAACACCCTCAAAGACTTGTAGGGAAAACACAGAGAACTTGAAAAGGCCCTGTTTAGACAAAAAGGAGTTGGTCATAGATGTTGGTTGGAAAATTCAAAGAACTAGACTCTGAGCCCTGGAAATGCACTATTCAGGGAACAAAGTCTGTGTGAATTCACACAGCTCAAAACTGGTGAACATCCTCAGCAGATCGGCAGTGGGCTCCTGCCACGGGCAAGCACAGGGTGTGGAGGGGAGAGGAGCTGGCAGAAGGAAATAAAACAGAAATGTTCTTCAGAATTCACAGTACAGACAATTCTTGGAAATTGTTTATGTGGGTGACAGTTTCAAAACATGGTTCTCAAGCTGTGTGTCTGGTATGTCGTTCCTCGGTTAAAGAGGGAAAGTGAAAGTAGGAAGGGTGGTGGGGCGGAAAGCACCTGGCACATTGTGGAAGAAGTTCACAGTGGCCCCAGGGCAAGGACCTAGGAGACCTGTGCCTGATGCTCCCTGAGCTCAGCTGTAGGCAGTGAATTTTTTCTTGGGATCGTTGAGCCAGCCTGAGAGTCAATTAGCTGAAGAACTAGAGAGTAAATGATGAATCACAAGCTGTGGGGGCCTGGAGGGAACAGGAATTCCTGCTCTGATGACATGCCACTGGTATGGGCTATGACATCTCCAGGGGTCCAAGGCATATCCTACAATGCCTTCAATAATGCCAAATACGGAACATCTGCTATACGCTAGGACTGCCTGCCATGCTCCCCATCAGTAATTCACAGAAGTAACCCAAGAGATGCTTTCGCAGATAGGAGTGAAAAAACTTGTCAGGTAAATTTTAGCTAGAGTTTGTGCTCGAAATGTTATAAGCAAGTTGTCAATTTCAGTAATTCTTTGATCTGGTTAAGCTGGTTGCTAATAGGAACATTTGCCTCAGGCCTTATATAATTTGGGTTTAGCTCATTCTGCTCATCTCAAATCCCATCAAGAGTTGGAAACATTTACACCTATCATGTAGGTGCTTGATGACTTACAGAAATTTGAAGAAAGGAAATAGGTGTCTACTCAACTGTAGCTCCTCACACTTCAGGGGTCTTCATGCTTCTGAATGCTTTAAAGCTATCGTGCCCTTCGTATTTCCAAATAAGGCAGCAAAGTCCCATGTAGACTCCTGTAAGGAGTGAGCCTGGAAAGTGTACACAACCTCTTCCATCAGCATGTGGTTGACCAGATGTCCCATGAGTCAACATTAAATAGTAAAGTTTGAGTTTCAGGACATGGTCATTTAAATGAAAGCCTGTTCTCCTGAGGTCTGGCTGGAGTGGTGAAGGATTGTGGGTGATAAGAATTGAAAGGCAAAGCACCCGCACAAGCAGCGGTGAGTCCAGAGACAGAGGGGTACAGGTCCCTAAGGAAGATGTACAGAAGAGCAAAAAAGAGACCACAGCTCTCCAAAGTGGGCACCTGGCATAGTAACTTGTAAGCGTAGAGGCAGCAGCCTCTCCTCAACGCTGACTTACCTCTTTTCTGCTGCTCATGTGTTACATTAACCAAGGGACACACAACTTTTGGAGTGCCTCTGGCCTGAGATACACACACAGACCTGCGTTGTATGTCTAGTTAGGTAGGCTAAAGATTTGGAAGCAATAATGTCAGCAGTAGCCACCATTAAACAAAGAACTCAGGAGCAGAACAGACCTTTTAAGCATCTGTTTTACTTGAAGCCCAGTATTTATCTCTTTGGCTTAGGCCCAAGTACCTAGCTGGCAAGGACCCAAGCCCATTACCAGTGGTCTCTTGGGATCTAACAAATTCAGTGTGCCAGGGTTGAAAACTTTCTCTCTGGGTTTTAGAGCTTTGTTATAACAATACCATGGTATTCTAGAAAGTGTTGGAAACAACTCAACAATTTTTTGGTTTTGTTTCATTTTCAAAATAGCTCTTAGGAAGGAATTAAAAATGAGTTCTAAATCATCTGAGAGGGGTGTTTACATAGTACAATGTATGCCTGGATGTTTGGGTTTCTTTTGTCCGATGTTTTTGTGGATGAAATTTGCACATTTTGAAGTGACTCTTCAGTATGTCATCTCACCCAAATCTGAGGGCAATGTGGCGGTGCCATCCTCCATGGCTGCTTGTTCTGTCACTTTGGTGAGTCTGTTCCTGGCACTTCAGCATGGCCTGGCAAGATAATGACCTCCTGGTGCCATTGGGGGAATTCCCTGTCCACTTCACAGACTGAGACACTAACTCGAAGTCTTGTTATCCAAGCACTGTTATCTCTGTCTCCCAGATTTCCTTGTCATGCTGAAGGCTTCTTTCTAACTTCTCGCATATTCTTTACCATTGATTACCTTCCTTTTCTCCTTCTCATTTCCCCCTCCAAACACTGAGGACTCCATTGAATCTCACTGGCCATTCACTGATACAAGGATTTAATAACTATGAGTTACTAAAACTTGAGTTGAGAAATGACATTGTGAATGACAAGCCATGGGGCCTGGGCTGCAACATGACTTCGAGAACCCTATGGCCCTTGTTGCCACTGGGTATGAGCTGTGTCTGCTACTCTGATCCTGGGATTCTGTCCTATCTGTGTGGTGACCTCATACTAATGCACTAATGCTAGCAAACGAATGCTAGAGATCAAATCAAGCTTGGGGCTGAATGCTCTGTTGGTGGAAACAGAGGTATGAAGTTCAGGGCTGATGAGGGTTTTGGGCACACTTCTAGCTCAACGTTCAGGAGGGTGCTAGGAGAGGGCTGAAGGTCAACTCTATCCATGATGACAGAGAGCAATCTGGGCACATGCCCTCCTGGACTCTGAGACCTGGTCCTGCCTTGTATTCCTGGGTATAGACATGACTCATGGCTCCACCTCAAATCTGGAAGAAGTCATTCAAGAATAGTGTGATTTTGTAGACAGATGAATAAACTAGCAGATGGGGGCTGGTAGATAAACAGTGATGAAGAGAGGTGAGTCTGTAGCATGAAACGTATCCAAAACAACAGAAGCTTGATGTTTGGAGATGCTTCCCATTCAGAGAATAGCCACCTGTCTCTTCTTTTCTTAAAGAAAAGCTTTTTAATAAACCTATTTAGAAACATCAAGATGATTCTTGGGCATTAGGCAGTTGTTAAAATGTTTTGATGGATTTAGAATAAATAAGTCAAAGACATATGCATTTCATTTTCTTAATCTTGTGGATTTTCAAGTAAGAAACAAATTCCTCATGAAAATATAGCTTCTCTCTTGGGGGAGAGGGGAATTTAATTGATAAACAAACAAACGTTTACATGCAAATTAATATAAACACGTGTGAGGCATGAATACCCTAAGGGTTACTTTGATGGATCAGCACAGGGCAAGGCAGAGATGTGAGGCTGTCCTTTGCCAGCTGAGCTGGGTGAGTCATCACTTAGCATGTGAACTAATGTTGTCAAGAAAGAGCGCATCTTACAGCACAGAGCAGGTCAACCTAGGAGAGAGGTCTCACCATGGCCACTGGATGTTCCAGGAAGCATAACGGAGCAGGAGTCTAGAGAGATTAGTTGCATAACCCTAAGCAAGTTGGCTACCTGGGGTTCCTTGGGCCACTGGTGTTAGTCAGGGAACATTTTAGTTCACCCAGTGTCAACACATACAGAGTTCCAGGCTAGACGACTGGTTATTACGAGCTGATAATTCACTCCTTCACTCAACAGAACTCTCCAGTTCCTCCTGCCCCAGTTCAGGCCCTTTGAACAACCTTCTAATTATAACTTGGCTCCCTCAGTGAATTCTCCTGATGGTGATGCTTCCTGAGCTGGCTGTCTTGTTGATACATCAGTCTGCTGTGACTTTAGTTCATGTGCATTTGGCTCCCTGAGCCTAACCACGTCTACAGACTGACAAAATCAACTTGTCCCAGGGCTGACAGACTCTGGAACACTCGATGACTCACTGATCCCTCAACCAACTTGTCCAGGACTTCACCAACCCAACTGTCCATACACTGCTGTTGTTTCTTCTTAAAGCAATAACACCAAGGATGGTGATGATGCTCCTGTTTATCTTAGCTCCTCATGTGCCAAGAGTTTGCACGAATCCTTTTAGAAAATTCTCCTGGTACCTCTACGGACAGACACCATTATCAGTCTTAGTTCACAGATGAGAAAATTGCGAGAAAATGAGGTGAATGGTGTTCCTCCAGTCACGTGGGCTGAGACCCACCAGGGCGGTGCTGTCTGTGTGCCCAGCACAGACTCCCTGACCATCTAAACAATCTCACGAAACATGCTGAGAATGCCTTTGGGTCAGCGGATGCCCATGCTAGATGTCATCTCATCAACTCTCATGGATACGTGTTGTGTGTTCAAGAGCCTCGTCTAGCACCTACTATGAGGGGCCAGAGAGAGAAGAGGGGCAAACTGGCCCTTCTCCCACTCTCCTTTTGCTGTCTCCTCAAAGCTCTAGCATCTTCTCCCCCTTTTCACTCTCAACCTAAGATCCAGCTTCCTCTCTCACCAAGAAAAATGCCTTCACCCGCAAACAGCTGCAAGCCACCAGCTCACCCATCCACCTGCTCACATCTTCACCTGTCTCTACTCGGGGTCTATGGCTGGTCCTACCCGGCCCCCTGGGGGTGCCCATCCCACATTACCCTGGACCCTGCCCCTTTTCTTTTAACAGACACTAGACCTCAGCATTTCTCTCATTTCCTAGCACTTTTCAGCCCCTCTCCATCAGCTGTCACTATTCCATCAGGAAAGAACACCCTCTCTGCCCTGTCCTGCCACCAGCATCTGCTTCTACTTCTCGCTTGTCCGTACAGCGAGCCCCCGAAGGCTTACTCTACTCACATTTGCTTCATCATGCCCTTGCTCGCCATTGTTCTTCAGCTCTCTTCAGTCAGGGGCTGTCCTCTCCCCAACTCACTTGGGAGTTCCTGCCCAGACCCCCCAGGGCTCCCTTGGGGTGGGAGGAGGACCCCTCTTGCGGCCGTCAGCACATTGCACACAGCCTCTCTCTCTGCCTGGACACCACGAACCTGCGCCTACATGATCATTGGCCTCAGACCCCAAAGGGCAAGAAAGGAATAAAACACTTATCTCATTTCCCTTTAAGGCTCGTGTGTACAGTGCACACCGCCTGGCCCTGATCTGGCTGTCTGAGTGAGCAGAAGCAAGCAGCCTTGAGGGAGCCCCAGGGCTGCTGGAGACTGAGGACCCGAGGAGGGGGCCTTCCAGAGGGGAGGGGCCCACCGCGATCGATCGCCCCAAACCTCTGAGCTGGAGGAAAACGTCTCTGTACTCCATGTGTGAACAGTCCGGGACAGGTCCATGAAGCTCAGCCAGGTCCAGGTCTTTTTCCTACTAACCTGTTTTATTTCAGCCAATAAACTCTAACTCCTCGTTCTCACCCCAGGTCTCTAAAACCTCACTTCATTTCCTAACCAGGGAGTATATCTCGTGCTTCCTTGCCTACCCACTAGCACACCAAGCTGGTTTCTCCTGGGGAAAACCTGGTGCCAGCCTCTGACCCACGCACGATGGACGAGGCAGCTCAGACACACATCCTACTTGGCTTCTCCCTGCGGGGCAACCCCTTCTCCGACGCCCCCTTCCTTGGATGTTTCCTGGTCATCTGAAGCCCCAGGCCTCTCCGGCTCCCTGTTCTCCATTCTCCTGGCCCCAAACACCCAAGGCTCCTGCAGCTGCGCCACAGCTCTAACCCTGCTCCCCCCCAGGCCTGCAGGCTGGTCCCTGCCACTCGCAGCCCTGCTTCCACCGCCGCCCGCCTGCACCGCGCCAGCACTGCAGCTTCTGACTGGCCTCTGGGGCCCGCATTGTCCCTGCGCTCTGTCCTCAACCAGCTGGCATGCGGCTGTTTCAAGCCATCAAGTCTTGGGGGTCCCGTGCCCCAAACTCCCATTCGGGCTCCCGGCTCTCAACAGTGCCAGAATCACACTCTGACGGGTCTCCAGGAGCCCCAGGGACTCAGCCAGCAGGAGCCACGGGTGGGTGCCGAAGGCCGCCCCACCCCACTACCAATTCTAGAAATGAGCAGGGAGGTTCTGGGACCCGGCTGCCCCTTCACGGAGAATCACAGCTTTCTCCAGTGAGAAAGCTTTTATTTTTTAAAAGAAAAAAATGTCTTAACAGAAAATAAAGTATCTAAAGTGGGGCGCTTGCCTTCCGAGACTCGGGGCGGGGGTGGGGGAAGGCGCTGGGCCCTGCTCTCTGCCCCTGTGCTGCTCTCGTGGGGAGCCGCCACCCTTCCTAGGAACCAGCGAGGCCCAGCCCCACTCTGCTTGCTGTCTGTCTCCTGCTCGCTGCGCCAGCCCCTTCCAAGGAGGGACAAGGCGCCACTGTGGGTGCCGCTGGCCGGAGGCAGAACGACCCCTGTTCTGCTTCCCCTTTCCGTCAGCTCAGCTTGCGATACTGGGTGAAGGCTAAAGCTGAATAATTTTCTCCTGACCTCCAACCTTTCGTTTCAGAAACTCTTCTTACTTCAATTTTATCGATGAGCAAACTGAGACTTTCAGAGGTTGTTTCGCAGGCGTCACCCAACTAACAATAGCTGGGAGGTCAGGATTGAAATGTGGGCCGGGTGGGCCGGGGCAGCCCTCGGGGCTCCTCTCTGGGGGAATAAACAGCAGACACATCGCGGTGTCTGTGTGTTACTTCCACACACAATCCCTGAAAGGCGCGCGGTAGGCCCGGGGGGACGGGGGTCGGCACAGACAGGCGGCCGGTCACACCCAAGTGTGCGGTAGGCCCGGGGGGACGGGGGTCGGCACAGACAGGCGGCCGGTCACACCCAAGTGTGCGGTAGGCCCGGGGGGACGGGGGTCAGCAGACAGGCGGCCGGTCACACCCAAGTGTGCGGTAGGC
>NW_004567104.1:75847192-75855434 GCF_000260355.1 Condylura cristata
GTAGGCCCGAGGGGACGGGGGACGGCACAGACAGGCGGCCGGTCATGCCAAGTTCAGAGCAGCACTGCAGGAGGATTCAACCCACAAACTCATATCTTGGAAAGACCAAGCAGAAGCCCAAACACACCAGACCTGAGGACACAGGTCCTTCAACTGCTCAAGAGTTCCCGGGGGCCAGTGCCTGGCCTGGCCCTGTACAGGGCCTTCTGATGAGCCACCTGGGGTGGGTCAAGCAAGTAGACTCAATGTCCTTCTTACAGGCCCTGTTCCAAAGGGCTCAGCCCTTGAGCTGAGCAAATAAATGGCTTTCTGGGAAGTGTTTTCCATCCAAGTGCCACTGAAACGCGATTTTTCCATGATCTGTCTTACTACAGTGAATCCACAGTGACAGGACTCAATAAAAAGGCAAGCCAACGAAAGCCTGGTTTGAAAACAAACGTGGATTCAATAACGGTGATTAAATGGGGAGCCCCCCTCGCCAGGTGCCCCCTGACAGCTCAGAGAGTCTACAGTCTGCTTCTCCCTGCCTCTGCTGCTATTGTGATCTCTAGCAAGCGTACACAGTCAACGGCCGACGGGAGAGCCCAACGCACGGGATGTCCCTGCGACTTTTACCGAATGGCGTCAGAACGACTCTCTGGGGCATGTGAATAGGGACTATCGCTCATCTATGAGGTGCTCTTCCCTCAAGCATGACATCGTGAGACTCAAGGGTGAATTCTACGGAGAGCACAGCTGGCTCAAACATCGAGTCTTGGCCTGCACGGGTCTACTTCAATGCACATTTTCTTGTCAATAGATGATGTCCAATTACAGTATCGATAGACACAGCTCAGTACTGGCAATGATGTCAAAGGACGGCATTGACAGGCACAGCCCGGTACTGTTTAGCTGTTCTATAAGGCGATCAACAGGTGACCAGCAGTTAAGTTTGGGTGGAGTCAGAAGTTACACGTAGTTTTTGACCTCCTGGGAGATTGGTGTCGCTAACACCTGTGCTGTCGGAGTGGCAACTGTATTGACTTTTCCAGATGAAAGGAAAAAAGCTGGATCTCCTGAAGCCTAGTATGGAGTGAGTGACAGGAGATTCTGGTTTGGCTCCTTCCATCCCAGATATCTGGCCAGTGGAGGGTTCCGAGGCTCCGGCCTCCCAGGGGGCTCCCCCACCCCCAGAAGCCTTGTTTCCTGGGACTGTGGATTTGGACATGGTGCTGTTTTAATTTGAGCTTAATAGAATATGACGTTTCAGAGAACAAAGCTGGGTGTATATTTTCTGTCTCTTTCTCTAGAATGCACCAGAAGTCATTCACTGAATTTGTTTGACCTCTTTAAGATAAACCGCAAGTTGGAGAAAATTAAAGGGAAATAACAGGGAGTGTGAGCTTTTTCTTAAAGAAAGTATAATCTAAAAGCAAAATGACTTAAATCTTAAAATATCCTCTAGGAGTGCAGGCTGGATGGCTCACGTAAGGACTGCTGATGTTGCTCATTCCTGTCTGCTGCCAGTCTACATTGTGAGAATAAAGTATTCTGCTTTGAATAATGGGGGCTCAAGGGAGAAAAACCACAGCAAAGAGCCAGTTTCAAATAAAGTAACCTTTGAGGATAATTGAATTATTCCTGGGCATGAAGTTATAAGTCATATCCCATTGTGACTATTGCTGTGTTTATGGAGTCTTTTTTTTTTTTTTTAAGGAGGAATTACCTTTTATCGAGAGGAACTGAGCTAATAAGTATTTCTTCTAAATATGCTCATATTCCACCTCTTTCTTAAACTGGGACTTGAAATTCTAAGCAAATAGTTTTGTGGGGATGCTGTGTTTTATTAGCAGCTTTCTGAGTAAAGCAAGTGGTGGAATTCAGTGTACAGCGCTCTAGAGGTCTTTGAATGGTTGAAGGAGTTTTGTAACAGGCTTGCTGGTCAACCAGCCTCTTCTTTGTCAATTACAACTCAGTCCCACTGCAAGAAGCTGGGATGGGGGAAAAAAGAAACCATGTACATTGCTGGAGGGGGAAAGGTTGATGAGTAAAAAACCATAGACAGGACTACCATCAGACTGGGGTTTCAGGTGTCTACCCAAAGCATACAAAACCATAAACTCAAACAATTGCATTGCCCCATTGTCTACTACAGTAGCCAAGATATGGAAACAATCTAAATGTCCACTGTTCAAGGACTGGATCAAGAAGGTATTGTTTAGCTACACGATGGAATACTACTTGGCTATCAAAAAGGACAAAAATTTGCTTTGGGGTAAAATGGAAGGAATGTCAAGGATTATGTGATGTGAGATAAATCAAAAGGAAAAAGACAGACAAAGAAAGATACCGGATGATTTAAGCTATAGGTGGAACATAAAGAAACAAGCAGATGAACAGGCAGAACAAAATAAAAATAAACCAGTGGACTTTGGTGCCGGAACTCAGGTTACCAGAGAGAAAGACGGTGGCAGCGGGAGCCAGGTAGAAAGCCCCATGGGAGGTGGTGGATCCTTTTGATTGTATGTTTTATTCATTCAAAGAAAAGGAGCCTGGGCCTTAAGTTGATCCTGATGGTGGATGAGACTTTCCAGGTCCTGGGAGGTGGTATGCATAGGAGAAGCCAGGACTGGCAAGGCTGATGGGACTTTTAGCAACAGGCCTTGCCAGGGGCTGTGACCACTATCAGCAGCCAGGGTGCTCACATTTCTTGTTTGTTTTTTGCTCAGTTGTATTTCTGCCAGGGCCCCTCTGCGACAGTTGCATCACGAAGGGGAAAAAAGGATGAAGCAGGGCCAGTTTGTGCAATGGGGAGAAAAAGAAAGTGGCAGGAACATATGTGGGTGGGGAGTAATGAGACAGAAAGGACCAGCCCCAACCCCCATGGAGGACGGTCTTTTTTTCACCACCCCCCACCCCGAAAGTGGCTGTGCCTCCACTCCCCTCCTTCCTGCACACCACCCAGCTTCATGATTGAATCTGGGACTAGGCTCTGGACTCAAGAACAAGAACTGGGAGCCTCCCTGGTGGCACAAGGGGTTAGGTACAGCAGCCACCGCAGCATGAGCTCAATACCCACCTGGGGAAGTGACCCACAGGGCGCAGCAGACCTCTCCTGTCTCCCTGCTGCCCCCCTCAGCAGTGTGTTTCAGTCAATCTGCATGTGTCTGTCTCTGGTGAATCTTTCATCCCCTGCACCTCTGGCCTGTACCCCAGTTCTTGTATGCATAAATACATAAATCTTTTTTTTTTTTTTTAAAGAGCAAAGACTGAATGTCTTCCATGCTTGCCCAAGGCTCTTCAGTAAGGTATGTAGAAGAAATGATAAAGACAAAAAGAACCCAATTTTCAATACAAATCATGCCAACAGGCATGGATAACATCCCGTGCATGCCAAGGAGATCCATGCCAAGAACAGAGCGCAAGACACTCCCTTGACTCACACCGCTCAGCATCTAAGTAGGACCACACCAGGCTTATAACCAGCTCTCGAGAAAATGTCTACAAGTCAGGGTGTTGGTTACACCTGTCTAAGAAGCAAATGTCTGCAAGCCAGGGTGTTGGCTGCACTTGCCTAAGAAGACAGGGCCGTGGAGAGGCTCGGGAACAAAGTTGGAGCACATTTCCTCACTTTGGCCAAGCTCCTGGGGTTGCGAGACTCCAGACTAGAGGGAAGCTGGGCAACCCTTTGCCCAGAGGACGCGGCTCTGGGGTGGGGCGGAAGCACAGAGGCTCTGGTCTGGTACTTCCATTGGCATTTCCGGTAGCTATTTGGTGGTCAACACTCCCCCCGTCCACACAGCTACAGACTGACCATCATGAAAACAAACTCTGCCTTGCGGGCAATCCTAGTTTGCAACTGCCCTCCCGAGGGTGCGGTGTCACACGTCCCGGGGACGACGCTGAGTTCCCGTTCCAGAACCCTGTCCGACACCGGGTCCTCACGGGGCCCAGGAGCCTGCGTGCACGTGTGCTGTGTGTGCACACTCCGCGTGACCGTGTGTGCACGTGATGCGTTCACACGCACAGCCGCACCTGCAGGTCCACGCCTGCGCACGTGTGTGCACGCTTGGGCTGCTGTAGCCCTCAGAAGTAGAAACGAGAGCCGTGGGCCCCAGCTGCTAGCTCTGGCTCCATGTAGCTGGATAAACTTCTGGGAGTTCACCCACTCTCCCAGCCTTTGGGCGGTTCTTGGGAAATGCAGGCTTGTCCTGGACTCTGAAGTAGGCAACTTTTCTCCATACAGGACCAGCTCTTTGGCATTTGACTCTTCGCAAGCACATGTCGTCTTTGCTGAACAGTCACGAGGATGCAGAAGGAATATGGCCCCCCCGAGTCCTTGGCGGAAGCCTCATGAGACGGCAAGCCGAGGACACCCTCGCGCCTGGCTGTGACGCACAAAACCCACGGGGCTCTGAGTGGGGTGCTGGCCGCGTATTGGACTCATCTGCGACACACACGAGGGGACTTCTGCTTTCCTTCTCTCCAAACTGCCCCTCCCCTGGGCCGTGTGCTGCGGGACTTACTCATAGTCTCCTCCGCTCGGCCCATGATCGGCTCTCACCAGGCCTGGCTGGGCTGTCCTCCCTGGAGGAGGTGTGATGGACAAGGTCTCCCAGAACAGAGGGAGAGGCAGGAAAGAGGTCAGTTCTAGGCAGACTTTAAAGACTTTGCACCTGCTGCCAGAGTCTACCATAACATTGAAACGATACATGTACCTCTGTTGACATACACACGTGCAGCAGACACACACACCCCCTTTCTCTTATTATGAGACTTCCCGGTGACTGCACCCAGAGCCTGGGTCACGTTAGCGGTGGTCTATGAGTTCGCTCACTCCTCACAAGGCCCAGGTTCCCGGTTCTAGCTTTTGCCAGGCTCCCTAGATTTGCCTGGACACTGGGGTAGTTGGTCTTGCTGGGGGCACCCAGGGACTGGCCACCAGTGTCCTGCTCTGCTGCTGCCGCGGCACCTCCGAGAGGCGCATGGGGGCCCCACGGCAATGTGGGCTCGCAGTGGTGGGTCCCCGGGGCTTTTCAGGCTCCGTAAGGAATCTCGTGTAATTAGAGCTGACCTGTCCCAATTTCAAATCCAAAGGTAACGTGACTAATAGCCTCTAAAAATAGCCAGCAAAGGGCACTTTTAATAAGGCATCGTGCACACGGGCTATTTTAATATAACCTATGATTAAGTCTGTGAACGGGCCCAGTGGAGGGAGCGGGGTCGGGGCGTCTCCTGGCAGAGGGAGCCAACTGCCACCTCCAGGTTTGCTCTCACCCACGCTCAGCCTCCTGCAAGTGCTCACTCTCCGGGGCCGGGCACCCTAGAGCCTCTGGCTGATGCAGGGTGCATCACCCCAAAAGTCTCTTTATGATGGACACATATATGCACACATGCGCATATGTGTGCATGCACTTGTGTGCACGTGCGTATGTGTATCTGTATGCAGGTGTGTATCTCTGTACACCTTGACTGCTGTGTGACCTCCCAGGTCCCAGCCTAGCCTTTACACGCCTGGGTTCACAGGAAGTGAGTCTGGGCTATTAGTAAGGACTCATTCAGAGGCTCCCCCATGCCTGATCCAGCCCCGGGTGTCCGTTTCTCCCAATTCTATTCTCCTGTCCAGGCTGACGGGCAGGAGTGTGGCTCCTCACCGCCTGGCTCTCGGGCTAAGCAGCTTCTCCCAGGCTCACGCTCTCGAGGGCCCTCAGCTCCCGGGCTTGCTCCATGTGCTCAGTGTGGGCTCATGATCAAGCCTTCTGTGCCCTCTGAAGTGACGGCAAGTCTCACAGAGTAAAACGACATGAGTCTGCTCCGTAGGCCTCTGGAAGGATTGTTCCGTCACCCCGAGTCGTCACAGGGCTGGTCGGCAGACACCCCCTTCCCTCCGTCACTCACCCCGGGTTGACTTGTTGCAGAACCAAGCCCCACTTGGGTTTGGCTCCTGGTGCCTCACCACAGCAGACCAACCTCATCCTAACGCCCCCCACTCCACCCACACACCTCCACCTGCAGTCAGCTGCGGGCCTAGGTACTGGTGATAAAGCCATGAACAGACAGTCCTGACCCATGGGGTTCCACACAGCAGAGATAAAAGCAGGAAATAACAGCTGCCTATGAGAGATGTAACACAAATTCAGGAACGCTGTGGGCTAGACACTTGAGGAGGTCAGAAGTCAAATGGGGTGGGTGGCGGCCATGATGGCCTCTCTGACGAGATGACATGTGAGAGGAAATAGGATGCACATTTCCTGTGGGATAGTGATGCAGGCAGAGAGTAAGTACGTGCAAAGGTCCTGAGGTCAGCACCAGCGAGACTCTAAGCACACCACCATGAGGAAGGCTTGGATGGCCAAGCTACAGCTTTCTCATTTTCCTGCTGAGAACATGGAAGGGAAGTCAGGTGAACTGGGTAGAGTCATGGCAGGCTGGTCAGAGGAAGCTGAGTCCTCCCCAAAACCCACCCCAGTGGTCTTGAACAGTGGCCCCAGCTGGGCAGACGGCTCTGGAGCTGTGTGGGACTCAGTCCCCCAGGCCAGTGAGGCCAATTTTCGTCTAGTTGCTGTGGCGGTCTGGGGACTGGGGAGCGAATCTGGAGAAGTGGCTCGGAGGTGTCTATGATCCTGCGGCTCCCCTGAGTTGACAGGGGTGCTGGTGAACTTTTATGACCCTCTTTCCGTCCCACCCCCACGACCTCCATCTCCGCTCCTGATGCTCCTCAATCACCCCTTCTCTCCCTTCTGTCCACCCAGCATGCAAGCCACATGCTGAGGTTCCTTGGCCCAGGGAGCCTGGCACGCAGAACGAGCTGCTGGCACACACGGGGACGTGATGCCCGAGCAGGCTCGGGAGCCCGGCTTTGGAAAACCAGACAGACTTGTTTCCTTTAATTTCTCCAGAGTTTGGCTTCCATAGCTCAGTATGAAGCCTGCGGATCTGGGAGTGTGAAGTCTCTAGATTCCAGATTTGCAAAGAAGACGTGATGACATAGCACAGTTCTTCCACCAAGTAGAAGATAAGAACTCCAGCTGAGAAGCCTTGGCGGGGGGACAAGAAAGGGGACCACACACCAGCCGACTCCTGAGAGGTAGCAAGAGAGAAGTCTGGGGGTCGTGATGGAGAGGCTTGCACCTCCTTGACTGGAGCTGAGCCGGGGACCCTGCTGGCCTGTTGGAGATGGCCGCACGGGGGCGCTGGCGGGGTGGCAGGAGAGTGGCGGGGAGAGGCGGGTTGGGGTGAGGACACGGACCCCCTGGCGACCAGGCAGCGACGGCACACAGGGGCCCAGCTCTCGGCTGTGGGGTGTCCCCACACCCCAGCCAGGACATGTGCGAGGGAGGAAGCATAAAGGCCGAGTCCAGCCTCAGCGTTTTCACTGGGCGACTGTGAGACTTGGACCTGCAGTTCCAAACGAATTATGTCAGCAGGCGGAAGGGCTCACTTCTCGGCGAGAGACGGGGCTGATTCTGAGACAGTCGGTAGGGACAGACACCACGGGGCCTGGGGCAGGCATCTCCCCGGAAGGGCTGGTGTGCAGGACCAGCTGGAGCGCTGGCGGGGAGCAGCGGGTCTGCACCCCAATTTTGCTCAGGGTCAGCTGACCCTGGAGGGAAGACTCTTGGCCAGTGTGTGGGTAAGTGCCCCTGGGCGGAGGCCTGCGAACACAAGTTCCTTCTCGGCAGCCTGCAGGCCAGCGGCCCTGGCCCAGGGCTCAGCAGAGCCACGGACGCCGCAGGGAGCAGCAGCTCCCAGCTCCCAGGGCCGGGCCTCGGTCTGGCCTGGCTTACGGGCGCCGGCTCCAGTCTCGTCCTCATTCCCTGCCTGTTCCTGTAAGCACACCGGGAGGCCATCTGGATTAGGGGCACCCTGCGGGCTTCGTTTTGACTTGACTGCATCTATGAAAACCCCATCTCCGGACAATTCCACATGGGGCTCAGGACTGGGCCCGGCCTCTGGGGGAGCCCCCAGGAGCTGACCTCTGCTGGCCGGTGCAGAGCAATCCCCCAGAGCCTACTTGGCTCCTAAGAGTCTTTGACCTTCTATCTGCATTTCAAGTCAAAGAGGCTTGCTCCTGAAGAGTCTGTATTTCTTCCTGAGAGCTCTCAGCTGACCACGTGTCACCCCAGAAGCTCCCAGAACCCCACCTGGCAACCGTGTGTCTGCTCAGCTCTCTGGCTCATCATGGGCTCAGGTGTCCCAAGTGTGGCCCACCTGGGCCTTCTCATTCTGGGGGTTGGAAGGAACACACAAACCGAATCGTACC
>NW_004567104.1:75856499-75860918 GCF_000260355.1 Condylura cristata
CATAAATACATCTTTTTAATAAAAAACCCCTTTGTACATGGACCAGTTTTTGCCCTCACACCTATTAAGGATTTGTCCTGCAGGGAAACCATAGTTATTAAGCACTGGCTAGAAATTTGTCCCTAAAATCAAAAGCTCTAATCCAAAACTTAATTTTGTGTAAAAGGAGGTCACTTGTGGGACTAGACCCTGTGAACCTCAGAATTTGGGTGCCCAGGCTGCAACTATTTAAACCCTTAGCTCCCAAGCTCCATCCCTAGGCCCCTTTCACACATTTTAAAAGTCTGAATACACAGATACAAAGGTTGGCAATAAAGATGAGTGTCTCCTTTGGTTGTTAATATTGGTGGTAAAGGTGGTGGTGATGGTTATAGTGCTGGTGGTGATGGTAGTGGTGTTAGTGGTGATGGTGGTGGTGATGGTTATGATGATGTTGGTGGTAATGTTGGTGGTGATGGTTATGATGATGTTGGTGGTGGTGATGGTTATGGTGCTGGTGGTGATGGTGATGGTTATGGTGCCAGTGGTGATGGTAGTGGTGTTAGTGGTGATGATGTTGGTGGTGATGGTTATGGTGCTGGTGGTATGGTGGTGGTGTTAGAGGTGATGACGTTGGTGGTGATGTTGGTGGTGATGGTTATGATGATGTTGGTGGTGGTGATGGTTATGGTGCTGGTGGTGATGGTTATGGTGCCGGTGGTGATGGTAGCGGTGTTAGTGGTGATGATGTTGGTGGCGATGGTGGTGGTGATGGTTATGGTGCTGGTGGTGATGGTGGTGGTGTTAGTGGTGATGACGTTGGTGGTGATGGTGGTGGTGCTGGTTATGGTGCTGGTGGTAGTGGGTTGGTGGTGATGGTGGTGGTGGCAGTGATGGAGGTATATGGGTCAAGGATGGAAGACGTGAGATGGGAGGGGAATAGGATGGCCAAAATGGAGCTGAACAGCACATGATTTTCCAATGGTTCTTGGCAACAAAGAAAAAATAAATACTTCAGAAGCTTCAATGCTTCAGGGTTTGCATTCTTTCAGAAGTGGCTTCTAAAGCATCTAGATGATTAGTATTAACCACAAGTTCTCAGCCCTGGCTGCCCAGTTAAACCATGTGGGAAGCTTTTAAAACATACCAAACACAGAGGCTGCTCCCTGCTGCCGTCCTGATTTAATTAGTTTTGGGGGAGGAGCAGTTGTGGGTATATTTTAACATCTCCCCAGGAGATGCCCACGCGCGGCAGGCTGATGAAGCTGCCTGTCAGAGAGCATCACACTGGAGCAGGTAGCGGAGAGGGAGACTTGGGAGGTGGCCGGTTCTCTGCAGGCGCAAACTTCTCATCTTCCAGGTTGGTAGTAAAGGTCATTAACTTTTTAAAAGCTGTTACAAAATATTTCAAAAACCCAGCGAAGGACACAGGATATCCACTCTCTCACTTCCAGATTTGACAGACATTGGTGTTCTGCCATATGTATTTCTATGGGAAATCTGGAGTATATTTGGACAAATGTATTTAGAAGGTGAGTTTCACATTCAGGTCCCTTAAAGTCATTTACACTTTAGTATAAATAAGGAGGTGAGTAGAAGTCATGGTAGAGACAGAAGGTTGGGTAAAATCGGGAGGGTAAATTGGGGAAAATGGGGGAGAGTGGGCCCGGGCATGAGGTTTATGGTGTCTCAGACAATACTCTGCTATCTTCTGCTGCCCCTGGAAATGAGTTCCAGTATTTGTTTTAGATTTATTTACTGATGCGTACAGAACTGGGGTACAGGCCAGAGGTGCAGGGGCGGTGAGAGGCTTCCCCAGAGACAGAGTAGGGAACAGAACAGGCAGATGGACGAAGCACACTGCTGAGGGGAGCAGCGGGCAGGTCAGGAGAGGTCTGCTGCCCTGTGGGTCAGCTCCGGGCAGGCATGGAACTCTGAAGCAGCCTCGGCTTGGCTTAGCTCCACAGAGCAGAGCTCCAACCCGCTGCGCCACCAGGGAGGGCCCCGGAGAGTCCTAACGGAGCTGGCGCCTGTGCCAGGCCCGCTGGGCAGGCCAGGAGGGACCGGGGTAGGGTGCTGGGCCCGCTCCCCTCCCCAGCCCAGGAGCCATGCGGAGGCTGCATCCCGGAGCCTTGCCTCTGAGCCTCGCCACCCAGAGCCACAGTCCTGGGAGAACCGGTCTGCCCTGAAGACAGCTCTGGGAGGGAGGAGGCCCCCTCACCTGTGACCCGCCCCCCCCCATCTGGGCGTGTCCTACACATGGTGTTTGGGGCCCCTGGAGGAGGGAGAGGGAAAGACCTGAGCCCAGGCGGCCTGGCAGCAGCCGGGACCCCAGCCCGTCCCCCAGGACCCTCACCCCTCAGCTCACCCCTCAGCCGCCCCGTGGGCAGCGCCACCCCCACACCATCCCGCCATTCAGCTTCCGGGCCATGGCGTCTGCGAGCTGGGGTACCTGGCCGCTGCTGGCTCTGTCAGGGAGCCCCCCCCCCCATCCCCAGCCCAACAGCCTACTGGCAAATCAAGACGCGACTGGCGCCGCCTCGGGGAGGCTGTGATGGCCCTTCCCGGAGCCCCGCCGGCCATTCGCCCCGTCTCTCAGAGCTTGCTTTGGTTTCCTCATTGGCCTGGGGTGAAATCTGAGTTCTGGGCACCTGCTCTCTGCCTGCCTGTGCCTCCCACCACACCCCTCGCCTGTCCGCCCTCCTTGCACCTGCTCCCTGACTGCCCCTCACTCTCACCCGGCTCCCACACCCGCCAACCTCTGCCCCCCACCTCCCTGGCAGTGGGGCACTTCTCTGCCCTTTGACCCTCAGCTCAGAAGAGCTGTGTCCAGTGACGAGGCCTCAACTGAGCACGACGCGCCCAACCCCCATACAGAAGCCCTCTCCACTGGCAGTTTGCACCAGCAGAGCCCTGCCTTGTGTGGGGGGGTGCTGAACCCCAAGACACCCAAAGGTGGCCCCCTGAGCTGGAGCTCACGAGCCAGCAGCCTGAACGCAGGCTGTGAGCTGGCGCTTTTGGGGTTCCTCAGCCCTGGCTGCCCTTTACAATCACCAGGAGGCTCTGAAGTAGTGCTGCTGTGTGTGTGTGCATACACGCGTGTGTGCTTGTGTTCTGGGGGTCCCCAGAACTGCTCCATCTGCCGGGCCGCTTGGCCACCGCTACCCTAACCCGCAGGCGTGACTCTCGCCTGCGGACTCCAGCTGCAGCCGCGGACCCTCAGGCTGCCCCCTGGCCTCTCTGAGCATGGAAAATTCCACTCCAGACGGGTCCCTGCGACTCGCCTCTGAGAGCTTTCCCCAGTAGCTTCCATTTAAGTTAAAAAAAAAAAAAGTCAATAATGTGCTAGTCTTTTCTAGAAGACTCCTGTGGTGGTTAGAGTCCACAGGTCGGAATCCACAAACTTCCTGCAATGCTGGGGATAAGAGATGCTCCCTTCCCCCAGCCCCGCTCCATCTGCCACGTGTGGGTGGCCTGAGACACTGGGTATGGAGGGCCTGGAAGAACCAAATCGTGTACTGTGATGCAGTTGTGCTATGGAAAATGAACCACATAGCAGGGAACGAGATCCCTTCCCCTACCAGCTTATGCCCGTCACGGATATCACGGGTGATTGCCAATTTCCCACTGCTTCTTTGTTGACATTTGAATGCAGGGAAACACTTTTAAAATTACCCTTTTGACAAGAAAATATTTGTGAATGTTTTAAGATAAGACAGGTAAAAAAATCTTACATAGCAAAATAAAAAACGGAAGACTTTAGTCTGGAAGTAGTAACAGCCTTTATCCTTCTGGCGGATCTGCTTCCATAGCCCGGGGAGGTCCTCGGTGAAAGGGGAAGTGACAGTCCCCGTCTCTCTGGGTGCCCGGGGGAAGGGGAGGGTCTACGTTCCCTGCCTCATGTCAGGGAGGGTGAAGGAGGAGAAGAAGCAAAGCCTGAGAAGAAAGGAAGGAGAGAGAGGAAGAAGCAGGAGATGGGAGAAGACAAGATGGAGGAGCAAGGAGGAGGGAGAGGCCCAGAGGAGGCTGGAGCAGAGGGAATATGTGAAGACGCAGTCAAGGCGCGGCGTGTGGAGGATGCTTGTGGTAACAGTGCTGGTTACACAGAAAAGGGAAACAATCCGGCCCTCCCTGGTGGCTCAGCGCGTAAAGTGCAGCACTGAGAAGCTAAAGCCACTTCAGCATGAGTTCAATCCCCGCCTGGGAGTGACCCACAGGGCGCGGCAGACCTCTCCTTACCCGCCCACTGCTCCCCTCAGCAGTGGACTTCGTCCATCTGCCTGTTCTGCTTCCCGCTCTGTCTCTGGTGAAGCCTCTCCCACCCCTGCCCCTCTGGCCTGTACCCCAGTTCTGTGTGCCTAAATAAATACATCTTAAAAAAGAAAAAGGAAACAATCGCAATGCCCAAACAGGTGTATAGTGAACGTGCAGCAAAGGGTT
>NW_004567104.1:75862293-75876772 GCF_000260355.1 Condylura cristata
ATCTCTTTTAAAAAGTAGTTTAGCAGGCAACAGAGTAGTATGTGCAATAATCCAATTTTCTACTTAAGACACCTAAATCAACACACATAGTTACTGTGTGCGCTGTTTCCTCCTCCCTCCCTCCTTCCCTTCCTTCATTCCTTCCTGCTGATCTGAACTTTTGCATTTTTGTACTTCAAACAGAGCTTATTTGCCCATCAAATAAACAAGAAATGCTCAGGTAAAATAATTTTCCTGCTTTATACAGACTTTAGTCAAGCTGCATGCACACAGGCTCCTTTGATGTCAAAATGTGCCCACTTTTTGATGAACACTAAGCATGCCTTGCTCTGTAGAGTGTTAAGACAATGGGAGAATCCACTGGGGAGCTCCTGGGCGCAGCCGTCTCAGGCGAGGACAAGGTTGTTCCAGAGTCCGGACCCCTGCACTGAGGTCTGCACAGGGCGTGTTAAAGGCGCCCCTCTGGCTGTGGGTCTGGGTCGGGGGTTCCCTTCCATGCCCTGGACACTCAGCCGCCTGCTGGAAAGCTCTGAGGCTGAAGGCGCTTCAGGAGTGGGCAGTCAGAGCTGAGCTCCTCGGATGATCTCTTCCACCCAGGGTTAACCGAACTTCAACCTAGAGCCCTCAGGGTCTCAGTCAGTTGTTACAGGACTTTCTGAACCACCACTCACTGCCCACGTCAGTGAGCCTGTTGCGCTGGCCGCCGGTCAGTGTTTGCTGATGTGGGGCCCGCACTGTGCTGGACATCAGTGTCTCCTGAGCCCCATTTCTCCTTTCAGGGCCAGGGCGGGAAAGGCAAGCAATGCCGACAGGTAGCAATACGCAGGCCTGGCGTGTTACAGGGCAGCATCATCAAGTGGCTTATCGCAAGGGTCCACATTCTCCTAGAAGCCACAGCTTACCAGCTAGCTGGGCCTCAGCCTGCACCAGCCCTGCTTGACGGCTGGAAAACCTGATGGGGAAAGGCGCTCAATAACTCATGTAGCAGAGCGCGAGGCGTCAAAGCTCATTCTCCAGAACGGCATGACTCAAAGCGGCCGGTCTCCCGGGCCGCTGGGCAGGGGCTGTGATTGCGGCTCAGAGCACAAGTCTTAGGTTTCAAGATCTTTCAAACAACCTGAAGGAAAATACCAACACAGACAGCAGAAAACCCAATGACCTGGAAATGGCCTTGCCCCAATTTTTGTATCACTCAGAAGCCGACACCGCGCGCCTGCCTCACCTCTGCCCTTTCCGCCGTCATTCAAATCTTGCATTGGAGGGGCGGCATATCCAGTTTTCACTAGCACAAGTTACCGAGAGATCTCCCCCTCCACGTCTCCCCTCTGCCTCCATGCACAACACCTGGGCGTTTTATTCCCCGCCCAGCGGGTCCTGCTGAACTTTCAGAGAGGCCACTGATGTCTTCTGAGTTCGGGGTTCTTGGGTTCACTCTGGGAAAGTTTTCACCAGAGCTCCCCTGTCGGCGGCACGTGGCAAAATTCTCCAGGAGGCAGAGAATCAGTTAGGTTTTAAGAGTAGGTTTATTAGAAAAGACAGGAAAGAAAAGACACTTGCACAGACACAAGCAGGCAGGAAGAGCTGCCACTCTGTGGGCTAGCACTTGGCTTCATCCTCTTCTTCAGGTAGGGAGGGGTCCACCCTTGCTCATTGATTTGAATATCTATGTAGACCTAAAGGTCCGGAGATTATTGATGAGCTTTTGGTAACAGTCTGTTACCTGCAGGGGCCTCCTGCAGATATCCTGACATTCTGGTACCTGGATACCCAGATCTAGCTTAGGGGTTTGGGCCCGTGCTCTGGGCCTAAGGATCTTGATTGTACGGCTGTGTTAATTGCTGCAGATGCCTCTTTCACCCAGCCCTTTGTGGGACTCAGCCTTGTGATGCCCTTGCTGCATTCTTTCCGCCATCACCACCACTGGACTCCACGGAATAGCAGAGTCGATACTCGTTTTTCCAAAGAAACTAGTTTTTGGCAATGTTACCAGTGTCCAACGCTTCCGTTGCAGTCGGGATATTTTAGGCATTTCAGATTATTCACACACCATCTATGGGGCCCCTCTTCTTCAGCTCTTGGGGGTTGGTGATGTCTCAGTCCAGCTCTTGCTGGAAGGGGCTGGAAGCAGACATGAAGGATACACCTTCTGCCCCCCAGCAGGGGCTGGGACGTGTCCCATGGCACAGGGCCCCGCTCAGTGTGTGTGGGGGGGTACTGGTGGGAGCACACGCCTGGGCATCTTGAGGGTGATGGAGGAAGGAGAGCAGGGGGACAAGACTGAGTCGCACAAAGGGGACAGGTGGAAGGGGCCAGGGCAGCAGCTGACACAGCCGTAGCATCAAGGTCCTCAGGAGCCAAAGCCGGATGTCCAGGATGCCCCGACTGACATCTCCAAGAGATCCCAGAGATAGCAGACTGTTGGGGGTGTGCCTGAAGCTCAGACCCAAAAGGTAAAAGATAAGGACAGGGAGATGAAGCTCACTAGGGAATCTCTGCCCTCTCAGAGTCTATTCAAAGTCAACAAACCCAGGCTCACAGGAGCCAGCTCCTCCAGAGACATCAGGCCACTCTGCCCCAGCCCGGGGCAGTCCTCTGCCCCCTGTGCCCAGGCCGGTGCTCCTTCCCACCTGCTCTCCCTCCCAGGGCAGCAGCCTCCTGCCCACCCGTGACCTGCACCTGCAGGGACTGCTCTGCACTGACCCCTCAGCGGAGGCCGCTCTCCTAAGGCCGCCTGCGACCATGCAGGCCTCTCTCTGCAAACCTGTCCCTCCCTGGGCAGCTCTCCCTGCCGGCTTGTGTCTATGCAGGTGTCTTTTCCCTCCAGTCTCTTTCTAATAAACTTCCTCTTTAAGCATAACTGAGTCTCTGTCTCCTGGAGAATCTCTCCGTGTGCCGCTGAAAGGCGAGCTCTGGCGAAACCTTCCCCAGCGTGAACCCCGGGACCCTGAACTCAAAAGAGGCATCAGGGACATTTGCAGATACACTGCAGCGGCCAGTTAGGCTCATGACCTGAGGCCTGGCGCAAGGGCAGCTTATTTATCCTTTCACTTCTCTGAGAGGACAGACCAGAAGCTACCTGTTTCCGGGAAAGGCCCTCGGGGCAGATTCAGCAGGGCCCTCTTCCACGGGCTTCCACGGGCGTTAAGCCCGAGGTCTCTCTGGACTCTAGAAACTGGCGCCCTCCCCGCCCCCACCCTGCGTGGGTCCAGAGTGGTTCTCACAAGCTGAGGGATGAGCCTACTCAGTGACTTTCCTTCCTTAGTGCTGGCGGTGTCCCAGGGTGGGATGTGTCCGGCCTTCTCGCATGCAACTGACCATTTAGGAAACCAGGAGGTGCTACAGGCAGGGAGTGCTGGGTTTTGTGGTGTCCAGAGACACAAAGGGCTCTGCCATCCAGGGGGTGGGGGGGTGGGGGGGATGGGTGGGTCTTTGGGGGAGGGGAAGGCGGCTTCTCCACCCGCTGCAGTGACCTGCATTGCTTTAGTCTAGCGATGGCAGCTAGCAGCGACTCGTCTGGAAATTAAGTGAGCAAAGACATCACCACTTGGGTCCGGACTCCTTCTGTGAGGGAAGGACTGAGTGGGCTGCGCCCTGGCTGTGGCAGGAATGAGGACGCTGGGCGCAGCCAGGGCTAAGGGCATCCTGACGCAGCTTTTGCAGTGAAGGGGGGATCCGCACTGGACAGGTTGGGCGGGACCGCGAAGGGCTTCACAGCTGCTTAAGAAAATCATATTGACTCGTGGTGACAAAAATTGCAGTTGATGCGAAAATGATCGGGAGATTTTAATGAGGTTCTCCGCTCCGGAGTGGCTCTGTGTCAGGCATGTAGCCCCATCCATCTTCGCCGTCGGTGGTTTGCCTTCCATTTTTTACATACTTTGTGGGTGGGCTGTTACGGAGGACTCGGGTTTGCTTTGTGGTTATTTATAACCAGGAATTTTCAGGCGAGATAGACTTTCTGATGCAGGAACCCCATGTAGTGATTATTCAGGGAAAACATAACCTCTTTGTTCTCCCCATGATCATCAAGTCTCACAAAAAATTCAGCTCTGCTAACTTAAAATAAACTGCGCTGAGCACACAACAGGCCACATGCCCTGTGGTCCGGGCCAAATACACTGAAACCCTGGCAAGTAAAGTCCCCTGGGAGCAAGGTCTTTTCGCTGATGAGTTTTGTGACTTTGCGGTGAGGCCCAAGTGGCTGCGCGCATTCGGCCTCCGTGGGTCTCCTCGTGGGGCGCGGCTGCTGTCCAGTTACTGCCGGACAGGGGGTCCCGGGAGCCCCTTTCAGCGCCGGCTTTGGCGGGAGCCACCGGGAGCTCTGGGTCGCCGCGAATTGCTTCCCCCGCGACTCCAGGTTGGTGGGAGCCAGGACGCTGTTCTTGCTGTTGAGAGCCAGGCTGAACCCCAGGGTGTCCTTCAAGGCTGAAGTGAATTTTCCTCCACGGGCCAACGGAGGCTTCTGCTGGACTCAGGGCGCACGGCTGTGCGCGGTGATCGGCTGAATGGCCCACAACAATGCTTTTGCAAATGAGAAAGGACTCAGCCTCTTATCTCTGCGCCATGTCACAAAATAGGACAGTCCTGTCCCCTCAGGATTAAAAAGTATCCCCTCTAGCCCTGGGCTCCTGAGGGCCTCAGTAAGGACAGCTCTGCAGACTTCCTTCCGCTGCTGTTGGCCACTCTCGGGCCCCGCCCAACCTGCCCTGGCCCCGCCCCACGCTACCCTGGTCCCTCCCCTCCTGCCCTGGCCCCGCCCCACACCACCCTGGCCACGCCCCTCCTTCTCTGGCCCCTTCCCACCTGCCCTGGCCCCGCCCCACTCCAACCTGGCCCCACCCCCTGCCGCCTTCTCCCAGAGTTTCTTCTGCCAAATGCCCTCAACCACTGCTCCTGGGCCCTGGGCAATTCCTCTTGGGCCTTTTTGTGGCTGAATCCATCATCAGCCTGGTCTCTGCTCCAGCATCACCGAGGGACTACAGAGGAACTGCTGATCTGTCGCCAGTTTAGGCGGGCGCTGGCCTTCCCTTCCATCAGCAACCAGCGGTCTCCTGATGCCCGAATGTCCTCTCAAGCTTGCTTTGCTGGTGGCTGCCAGATTAGGGTCTCGCTGCACCCCGCCCCACTCCACCCCACCCCCACCCAGTCCAAACAGTCTGCAGTTCCACGTGGATGTCCCGCTCTCATGGAGCTGCAAACACTCTGTGTCACCAGCCACCCCGTTACCCACAGTCCCCGTGGAGACCAGCTCTCTGTTTAGAAAGCTTTCTCATCCCTCTTTCCCCACCAAAACTCGCTTCTCCCAAGGCTGCTCCTCACCTTCTGCCAGACTACTGCCGCCCTCAAACGGGCCCTGTCCTTACTCAGAGCCTAGCTCTCTAGGTTTTTTTTTTTTTTTTTTTTTAAGATTTACTTATTTATGCATACAAGATCTGGGGTGCAGGCCAGTGGTGTGGGGGCTGAGAGGACTCACCAAAGACAGTGGGGAACCGAACAGGTGGATCTACTGAAACACGCTGAGGGGAGCAGCAGGAGACAGGAGAGGTCTGCTGTGCCCCGGGGGTCACTCCCCCCGCCAGGGATAGAACTCTGGCTGCAGTGACTTTAACCTCTGTGCCACCAGGAGGCGCCAAGCTCTCTATATTTTAAAGCTGTGCTTCTCTGTATTGTAGTTGTTGCATTGATACGACCATTTTCTCAAAGCCTAATGCCTCTGAGGGTAGGGCATTTCTTTTGATCTCCTCTGTTCTTCACATGGTACAGAGATTTAAGATTTGTTGGTGAACTTGCCCAAGGAGCCACGACAATACAAGGCATAGCTATCAAGGTCATTGCCACCCCCCTCCCCAGATATGCAAATGGGCAAGAGATGTCTGAAATACAAGCGAAAGTCGCTTGTGATTATTCTCCACTTGACGGCATGAAGGCTTGCCACGATAAGCCCTTTTTTCCATTTTCCTCATGTGGCTTTCCTCAAGAGTACACCCTGCTTATTTCACTGACAGCGCCTTTTATTTCAAGGGTAACAGAGAAAGCTATTTATTTCAAATAAGAACTAGAAAACTTCTGGACAGACTAGCTGGACTGAGTAGTTTGGGCAGTGAGAGTAACAGAGACGCTCTTGCTGTAGCTCCATCCTCTGCCACTCAGAGGGATTACTTTTGCCTTTCTGCCGGGACACTGAATCCAGGTTGGACTGTGCGGCCTCGGGGGTGGAGGGGGCTCCCCGCCTCAGCCCCGCCTAGCTCCCCTGCGCACACACTTGGAGGCCTTCCCAAGGGGAGCAGCCGCCAAGGGGAACAGTTCCTCCACCCCTCCGCAGAGTGGGACTGAGAGCCAGGCTGGTTGTTCTGGAACTTCAGACTCCCTGGAGGTGACATGGGGGGGAGGGGAGTTGGCCCCATCCCAGGGGAAACCAGCTCAGGGGGTCTTTTGCTGGGGATATAATTACCGCTGGTTTGGGGACACACTTTGCGCACCTAGAGACTGTCCATTCTGCTGCTTTCTTCTGAACAAGGAGACCACCCCCTGTGGCCCAAAAGGTGCTAACTTGGGGTGAATACATGTCTGTGGCTCAGGAGGGTGCTCTCAGCCTCCTTCTTGAGGAAGGACACCCCCACCCCACAACAGCAATCATAGAAGGCTCTCTTTTGCCTCCCTCTTCATGTTTCTCACATTATTTGCTTCTCAGGGGTCAGCCTCAGTGCTCCAGAGGGCTAGTGGGCATTCGAGAGGGGGAACATATTTAGGGTCTTCCCTGGGGAGACTTCAGGATGCAGCTGAGAAAGAAGGGGCCTGCCCCCACTTACTATGGTTGAGACCACACTCTGGGGAGCAGAGCTACTGCCACACTGCACCTCACCCAGCACGAAGGGGTGTCCCGGGGTGGAGTCCAGAAAGGCTGTTTCAAAAGATGGCCTCCCAGAGCCAGAGGTCCGGTCTGGCTGGCTGAGAGGTCGCCTCTTCTTAGGGTCAGGAACCCTGACTGTAACATGTATGCGCCAAGCCCCTTTCTAGTTCTCCCCGCTCCTTTGTGCTGCGAGCGGTGGGGGTTCAGAACTGTGCAAGTTGCCAGCCAGACTCTCCAAGTTGCCTGGCAGGCTCTGACTGTACTAAAGGAGATGAGGTGTCCCTTTGAAAAGCTCTACCGCTAGGCCCTCCTTTCACCCTAGAGCCTGGCAGAAAATGATAAACTCTCTATCTTCAAATATCAAGATACTTGAAAACAGCTGTCAGCCCAAAGTATTCCCCAACTCCTCTGTTTATTTCTGACATCACATGGCTTGGACTTTCCGCCATCCTGACAGCTCCCTTCTGTATGGGGCTACATTGCTGTACGTCGCTTTTTGATTAAAATGATAGATGGTGGCCGTGAGCAAGACCCTGCCCTCAAAAACATCTTCCTCATTAAAGGTAAGTCCCAGCGTGAGTATCACTTAATGGGGTGGGGAGAGGTTTAAAGTGTTTAAGAGTTCTTCAGTTTAGTGTACTTGTTCCAGGGGAGAAGTAACACATACTCACGGCCAGTTCTTCACTGTCTCGGACTGGTGACCTTGGCCTCGCATGAGTGGATTGTGGCTTTGCCACTCAAGCTGGAGAGTGAGGTGATGTGAGAGTGGGGGTGATGTGAGAGAGTGGCAAGCATTACAGAGCATCACGAATTTCACCTGGTATTTCACCTGGCACCTTCTCTCGTAACCTCGCCCCAACAGCTCTCTTTTCTAGCTTATAAGTTTGGCATTGAAGCTGGTCTCTCCCTTCAAGTGAGAAGTATAGATTTTAACTTCCAAGGGTACCTGCTCTCCTTGATGCACGCAGGAGATCTCAAGGACTACTTACAAATTACATGGTCTATTTTCAGGAGAACACTGAGTATGGTTAGATGAATTCAACCTAAACTTAGAACTTGAATCTAACCTATAGAGGTTTATGTGAATCCACACAAAATGCAAATTGCTAGTCAACAGCCAGCACTAGATATGAGAAGACAGCATCTAATTCTTTAGCATTCTTAGCCACACGTGGGTGTAATTGTTGGGGCCAGGACCCTGTGCTCAGCCTGGGGGGTGAAGTCAGCTGTTCTTTGTGTCGACTTTCCAGTTGAGGTACCAGAAGTCAGTCGATAAGGGTCTGTGTCTCTTTCGTCAGCATCATGGACACCTGCTTCAAAAGTTCAAAGGTCCCAACTAAATTATTACTCAAAAGACACCTGTGAAGAGCGATTCACGAGCACAAAAAAAAAATCTCCAGCAGGGATCTTTTCTCCAGTGTCACTGATCACATCCTTGACCCTACTCTTGACCCATCGTGACTGTATTGCTTCAGTGCCTGGCATTTTAATGAAAACAATCAAATGGACGTGTTTAATGCCTGGTATGGAGGTCAAAGGCTCAGGTGCGTCAACCCAACCAGTTTCTCTCCCTCGTGGGGACGTGGGGACGGAGCAAAGGGCTTTCCTTCTGGGTTTGGGCTGTTCAAATCGTCCTGCGTCATCACTTACTCCCCATCTGCTGATACTTGGGAAAGCATGGAAGCCATGCGTTGAAATGATGAAATGTCCATCAGCCTGTGTCCCTGCCCAGCATAAGGCAAGTAGACTTGTAGGCTCAAAACTCATGGCTCATTTTGCTAAGCTGCTGAGATTTAGGGTTTCTGTGGTGGTAACGATAATCCAATGAATACAGCCCACGTCACTCCATTGTCAAATGAACTTAGACACGTAAGTGGACAGCAGTGTGTATGATTTATAAATGGCCTATTTTGTGCTAGACATGGTCTGAGAGCCCTACATTATCACATTAGTTCTCCTAAGGCCTCTGGAATAGCTGTTGTTGTCTTCACTTATAGACAGGCAAACCAGGACCAGAATGTTGCCCACAGTCATATAGCTGGTGCAGTGAGCAACTTGGTTGCACGTTTGCACCCCCTTCCGGGATATTACTTGCAGACCCTCATGTAGGGGTGGGAGACCTCTCTGCCCTTGGGGTCTTGGCACCGGAGGGCAGAAGGCTCGTGAGTGGATGCCATGTGCCACGTCTGAGTAGGACGTCTAAGTCTCACGTGTAATCTGGCATGCTCCCTTCTCGACACTGGCACGGGATACTCCAAGTCAGATTGGTCCTTCCGCCCGGACCTCGGAATGAAGAAGACACAGCTGGAAGAACCAGTGCTGACTGGTAAGTGCATGTAGCTGGAGGGAGAAGGTAGCCTTTGTTTTGCAAGCTGGGATTTCTGTATCAGCACCACGCTGACCAACACCTGAAGAATTTGATGCTAGCCCAGTTAGTTAGACACCAAGGCCTGTGTCATCTATAATCTCCTTGTTATTCTTGTATAAGATGTGCCTTTCCTGTTTGGTGATGTGAGGAAAATTCGAAACATCATTTTAAAAAATCAATTCTCCTCTGGGTGGAATAAAGTGGATGGCTGTAAGTTTAAAGAGGAGACTTCCATAGCACTAGGATTCAAGCTTTATTTATAGACTTGTCTCTCCCTTTGCCTGTAATATGTTCAGATTTCACCCCCCAAAACAATTGCTGGCAAGGACATGGATCTTTTCATCCACACACTCACAGGCTGGTTCATTTTGTAAAGTGTTCACACCAGAAACCCAGTCTGTGCCTGGGAGTGAGACTGGTGGTGAATAGAGCCAAAGTCTACTCCTAGAAGAATCCCCAGGATATATGAGCCAAATGCAAAACACAGCCACAGGCAGGAAATGAGCTTGAATTGGCTGTTGGACTTAACCTGCCCTGGTTACAGTTGTAAAGACATACATAGTCTTTGGATTAAGATCTGGGGTTTATTTCATACATTGTAGTCATGAGGTGAATTAATGCTCTTAACGCATCTGCTCAAAGCAGATCCACATGGCCATTTGAACATCGTTCACAGAACACAGTCAACCTCTCAAGTTCTCTCAAGTAACTATGCCATGAAGTAATACACCAAGAGATAATTGAATACGAACAACTGGATAGCAGGTATGACTACATGAAGGCTGCCTTCAGGGAATACTAAATATTTTTTTTTTAATTTGAGAGAAATAACTGTGTTATTAATGAGCGCTAGTACAATGTTACCATGCACGCATATTCTAGCACTTTCCAGAGGTGAGTCAAGCACACTGCAACACTACCTGCAATAGATGAGCTATTTCTTTTCCCCCATAAGCTCCTATTATTTCTTGCACTAATTCATTACAATAATTTTTACCCCAAGTGGTTGCATTTCATTTTTCTAGATATCAAAATACTTTAACTGTAAATAAAAAAGAAAACCTTCATTAAATGAAAATTCTGGTGATTTTTCAACTTAACCACTTATTCCCCATTTTACTGAGTACCAAACTTAATAATTTTGTAAAAATCTAGAGTGAATCAGCTCTCTGTTGGTATTTACATGATAATTATTGAAAACAAAGGAAAGAAATTATCAGTGTCATATTACTAAACCATAAACCTGTTAAATTAAGACCTCATAATCCCACTGACACTTAAATTCTAATATAGCGAATTAAATAAAACCCAGAACATTGTTTTGAAAAGTATTGTCACTTTGAAACTGCTGAAAACGAGTAGCTACATTTTCCACTGGCTTTCTTCCTTCCTTGTTTGCTGGCCAGCTCTGGTCCTTTGCCTTGACCAAGCTACCTTGCTGTTCGGTAAAGGGAAAGTAAATGCAAAAGAGAAGAGCTTTACCTTGCTGACGTGCAAATTCAACTCTTGAGGAAAGTGACACTTTATAGCTATCAGCATCATCGAATAGAGTTAAGCTTCCATAAGGGTAGATTTATTTAGCTTTACTTTCCAGCGACTTCTTCCTGTTGCTGTTTAAACAGCTATTCGTATGCCTTATTTCTGTGTACCCTGTACAGAGCTTGTAAGAGAAAGGAAGGACACAAGCGGAAACTGAAGTATTTTTCTACACTCAAAAGAAACAGCCAATGCAGATTCTGTGTGTTAAACACAGAGCTGGGTCACACAATGAATGCATATATCATTTACTGATGTTCAGGAAATGCCAGAGTGAAGTATCAAAATGAGTTTTCAAAAATACAAAATGACCCCAGTGCACAGAAAGAATTTTTTAACTTGCCCTCTCCAGTAGCTCTCACTTGCAGTGAGTATAAACTTATTTTAGATTGTTCTATTCATTTCCATAAAGACACAATGGTGCTTTGCTCAGCAATTAGCCCCTCAAGAAGAAAACAGTCACAGTTTGAGAAATCAGCATTTCACATAGGAGCACGGGACCTATTAGAACTACAGAGTAATGACGGAGCCAGGTCGTACATGTACATGATTTGCGGTCCCATCTTTTCTTAATTCATGGGGCACATAGACGTTTAGAACTCACAGATACATTATTTGTTTCATAGTTGATATTTTTAGGTGGCTTATCTTCAAAATCTCTGCTTCCTTACTGTCAACAATGTCGGACGGAGCCAAGCCAGGACACACTTGCTTTGTTTAAGTCCTAATAACATTCCAAGCATCATTTCTCTCAACTCCTACTAGCAACTCTTTCATAAATAAATCATGAATATACTTGCCACCAGGAACCAGTATGTAAAAAATCACATTACAGCTCACCCTTTTGCCCAGGGTTGGAACGAATTGCTCCTGCCGTCACTAGAGACCATGCAGGCACGAAGGGACGGTGCATAAACACCCTGCTTTAGCCAAGAGGAACACTGGGCATGCAGCATCCCTGGGGAGCAGTGGCATGCGGGGTGGGAGAGCCCAGCGAGGAGAGCCATGTTTACCTTCAGAAGCCAGAACCAGCTCAAGACCACACATGGATTAAGTGTATTCTCAAGAGAGAGAAGCAGACAGGGGAGGATATTTATAGAGACTTATTAGCCTTTCCAGTCAATGCCAACCCTTGCCAGAGCTCTGCAACACCTGGATGCCACTCTTAAAAGGTTTCTACCCTAAATGCGAATGCCACTTTCCTTGACTATTTTTCCTCATTGGCACATTGGCAGAGGGAGTTGCTGGGGGCTGGGGGGGTGCAGGGAGGCTATGAAGGCCTACTACCAAAGACCTAAAGACGACGAGTACAGTTCTAAGATTCATTAAATGTGAGGCAGAATTACCAGTTTTCCCTGTATGAATGTTGACATGGAACTTGAATGACAATAAACCCTCCCCTCTGACAGTTTATTTCTTGTGATTAAGAGAAGTGATTCTTCCTTTCAACTCCCTATGTCTGCAATCTTGAGAATCAAGCCACCTTCTCACACCTGACATGAAGATGCGGTCAGTGGGTCTTATCCACTCACACACCTTTTTCCCTTTCCAGGAGCTCATCGGTTGTGCTCAAAATTCTGTCAGGTCCGGTGAAAGAGTTAATGCTTCCTCTCCCTGGTCTCAAGACCAGGTTGATTGATATCTCACTGAACAGTGCCTTTCCACTCTCTGCCCTGGACAACAAATTAAATAGAGAGTGAAAGGGGGAGGAAAGAATGGAGCCATTTAAATCTAAAGACACACAGGTTGAAACCTGACAGGTCTCCTGAGGAGGGGACCCTGCTGGCCGTTCTCGGTTCAGCTCAGAGCTTTCCTTATAGTGTTCTTGGTGTTGAATAGCTACTCCGATTTCATGCCATGTGTGAAATGGATGATTTGCAGGCTTCTCTGTCCCACGAAATTGCGTGGATAATCAGATATCTAGATTCACTGTGGGGCAAAGGAATCTTCCCTTCATAGAATGCTAATGGTTTTTCCCAGAGAGGAGACCCTGGGAAACTCGGCGCCCGTGCTCTGGCCTTGGTGCTGAATCCGAATCCACAGGCCAAACCCTCCCGGGCCTCTGGGTAACGGCTGGGGGTGTGAAGGGGCACTGTTCAGTTCTAGGTGTCCCTCCGTGGGTCGCAGACAGGGAGTTGGGTAAAGTCTATGTCCTGGGACTCTCCTAGGTAATCGGATGTCTTATTTCTATGCCTGGAGCTGGAAAGTTTTGTCCAACGTTTTTTTTTTTTTTATTTTTTAATTTTTTTCTCCTTTGCTGTTGGGCTGCTTTCCTCCCCTCCCACCTGGGTCGCCATGGAGACTCGAGCTCTTTCTCTTTCCCAGGCAAAATGGGCGAAGCTCAGTTAGCTCAGCCTGCCTACCGCAACCCCCCTTTTCGTTCCTAGCAGCTCCTGGACACCCCCTTCCTCTGTTTCTCAGAAGGTGGGTAGTCAGGGAACGGTGCTAGCTGGGAAGTGGCGCTGCGCGGTGGGGGCTCCCCGGAACCTTCAGGCTTTGGGGGGAACAGCAGGAGCCGCTAAACATATAATGAACCTCCAACTCCCAAACCCTGGAGTTTCCCCCCTTTTTCCTTTTTTGGGAGTGGAGGCGGGATTCTTTGGAAAATTCTGGTATTTGTCTCTCCACAAGCCTCACCCCACCTCCGTGGTTGTTTCTCTGAAGACGTTTCTTCCCCAAGCGGCTCTCCATATTGAGCCTGGTTCAAGAGATAGACCTGTGGATCGCCCCAAGGTTTGATTGGGTTTGGGGAACATGAATGCTATTTTCATTAAAAACTAGCCAGAGCTTAGTGCCTTGATTCAGATGAAAATATAACAGATGGAAGCAAGGCAGCAAATTCATCCCCTCCTTAAACGCCACAAACATCTCATTTTACCTGAAGACCCCCGCCCCCCCACCCCGTGATAAGATGATCAGTTGCCTCCCAGGGAGCGCGTCCCAGCGCGTCCCAGCTGTATTTGTAGTCATCTAAGTCTCTCTTGATATTATTGATAAAGGGAGAATACTTAGGAGTTATTACCACCCCCCTTCTCCTCCTGGCTCTCCCCACCTCTCACTTTTCCGCCCTCTCGACCCCCTCTGTCTCCTCTCCCCCCCTTTATGCTAAAGAAGAACCGGGACACAGCTTCCCACCAAGACAATGGGCGCTCGGGACTGTGGGGGCCGCGCCGCGAGCCGCCGGCCGCTCCCCAGTGCGTCCCACTGCTGCCAGGCTGCTGAAGCGGGTTCCCACGCCGCCGGCTTCCTCCGAGCCGGGGCTCGCGGACCCTGCGCTCCCCGCCCCCAGCTAGTTTTCAGTTCCTAATGAGAACCAGATGAAACAGATTCCCCTCCTGTTATGTAACCGGCGTCTCCCTCGCCTCCCCTGGACTTGGGCACCGCGCTTCTGCCGGAGTGGGGAAGCCCGCGGCGGCGGCGGCTGGGGAGGGGGCGACAGGGCCCGGGGGCTCCGCAGGTCTTGCCCCCGTGGACGCCGGCGCGTCGCCTCGCCTCCGAGCGCACCGCTTACCGCTTACCTCTGCGGGCAGGGCGGCTTCACTCAATCATCCTCTCCTCTCGTGGAACGGCGCGGGGCTTAATCATTCACCACACGATGGATGGCGAGGGGAGGAAACGGCAAGAAAAATAAAAAGAAGGGGAAGAAAAACTGGAAGCGATGCCCAAATGGCACATCAGCCCCGGAGGCTGCTAGGAGACTCCATTCTCCCGGCGGAGCCTCGGGC
>NW_004567104.1:75877282-75904960 GCF_000260355.1 Condylura cristata
CCCGCGCCCCTGCCCGCCCCGCACCCGCGGGGAGCCCGCGAGCCAGCTGCCCCCCACCGCGCCTCGGGAAACTGAAAAGGGGGCGCTCGGTGCTCAGGGAACCTTTAGGTTTAGCCTTCGGGTTCCCGCCCCCGCATTCTCCCTCCCAAGCCACTAAGTGAACTGCTCCTGGAGAAAACCCTGGACAGCAGGAGAGGACCGGAGCTGGGGAGGCAGATTTGTCTGCCGGCTGGGGGCTCGGTCTTTAGGGTGTTTTGAAATGGGAACGGAGAGGCGGTCGCCCTCGGGCCGCGGTAGCGCACCCCCCGGCGCGGGAGCTGGAGCACGCCCCGGAGCGGCCGGCAGGGGGCGCGGCGAGCAGGGGCAGGGCCACCTGGGACTGGCCTCCAGCCTCGGCCAGCGCCCTGCAGTGCCCCTGACTGCTCCTCCCAGCCGCCCCCCGCCCCTGGGACCGGTCCCCGCTGAGGTCCCCACCCATGTCCGTTTTGGGGTGGGGGGAGGAAGCCCTGGAGACAAGAAAAAGAGCCATGGTCTTCTGTTTTTGTGGAAAGCCCTTCTTGCTGTCAAAGTTGTCTTTCCAGTAGGACTTTGAGCAAAGCCTTTCCCTTCCATGGCTTTCTTAAACTTTCCCTGTGTTGTTATTCCAGACGTGTCCCCTCCTTTCTGGCGGTCAGCGCAAACAATACTTCAGTAGACCCAAAGTCTCTCCCGACTTGCCCTGTCACCAGCTGGGCTGTCGTCGATGCAGCGTTTTCCCTGCAGTGAAATGCACTGGCGTCTCAGCTGCAATACCCCGGTTACTGCTTCAGCAGCGGCCTGATGGAACATCACCGGCTTTTCTTGTCACCCTGTAAAGTGCTTATCTCCAGAAGGGCCAGCATCTCCGTCCTCAAGAAAGGGAGGCCCGGGAAGGGGCTGCGGGAGACCGCTTGCTTCCGACATTGTTGAAGTCTCACACTCATGCTTCTGACTGTGCGAGGGACTCAGCCCCCAGTGCTGCCTGCTCTCTAAAGAGGACCTGGATGAGGTCCTCTCCATTCCCAATCTCCCCCCACCCCACCAGCACAGGCCTGGGTCCCGCTATTGGTCACTGATCTCCCCGAGAGGCTGTAGTCTCCCTGGCTCTGCCTTCTGAATCACATGACCCCCACACAAAGGCACCGGCATGCTTGAGATGTGATTTTATGCTTCGCAGTTCTTAGTGGGTCCAGTAGTCCTCTAAGGGACGGCGATAAGCAGACTGGACTGACAGTCCCTGAGGAGTCCAGCAGTACAATGCAGGATTTCAGTGGAAACAGCCAGAGTATTAAAAGAATAACTCACACTGCCTGTAGTTATCCACAGAGCACTCTGCTTCATCTGTGAAGCTGCTAAGGAGATGCCTGCTAATTTGGATTTTATGTGTTTTCCCACCAGTAGAAGGATCTCACGGTTTCTTATAAGACTTGGGGCTAAATAAGTCACGAGAAGGAAATCGCCCATTTGTCTCTCTGAAACACCTGAGAAGGGCCCCTAGCTTGAAACTGTCACTGGAGGAGTGTGGGTGTGATTCCTAAAGGGTGTTCGAGCTTCCTGTGAGGGCGACGGTCACCCGGGCACTGCCTGACGAGCACCAGGGGCATGAGCATCTGGCTTCCCTGAATGCACTTTCGCTCGAGAGCTTCGGTGACCTGCAGGGGCATCCCGCGGCAGAGTCTGGTGATTTTTGAAAATCGGGGTAGCGGTGCTCTGGGGCCGCACACGGCGGCTCTGGCAAGCTCCCAGGCTCTCTCTCAGGCCATGCTGCATGATGCACAAATGGAACCTTCGTGGAAGGCGAGGCCTGGGGAGCAGGGCTTTCACGCCGTGAGCTCTCTCCACCGCTGGTTGGGTCAATAAGAAAGTGGTGCCTTCCAGATAGATGGACTCTTTTCCAAGGTGGGACTCTCCCCCACCTGTCAGTCTGTAGTGGAGGCTTATTAGAAAGCAACAATCGACAAACTGAATGATATCCCTGGGCGTCATTTGCTGCAAGTAATCCCATTCTTTCTCCATCATTGATCGTGGCAGTGACTGACCATCTATCTCCTGCCCTCACAGAGCCTGGCTGCGCCTGGGGAAGGCTGACTCGCGGACTAGGGGCGTGGTTGTTTCTGGTCTCTGTTTTGCCTCTTCTTCTCTCCACTTGTTTATATTTAAGACTGCAGACTGCTATGAAGACCTAGTTTCTGTCATTTCACTCCTCCCACCTCTCCCTAAAAAACACCTCTGCAAACGCCCCCCCCAAAAGCAGCTTCCAAATGACTGACTTGAACTATAAAAGAACATCTTAAAAAGTATCAAGGACAACAAAAGTTTAAAACAGTCTATAGTTCTATTTCCAAAGGACTAGAAAGTCTTCATTCATCTTTCTTATTTAAAGAGCCTCTATAAATAGCTGTTGTATTTCCTTTATTTTGGGTTTTGATAATAAATTTGGAGATGCTTTCTTTTTCTTTTTTCTTTTTGTAGAGAAGAACTGGGGTGTAGGCCAGAGGTGCAGGGGGTTGCTGACAGGACTCAGCAGAGACAGGGTGGGGAGCGGAACAGGTGAGCTCACTGCTGAGGAGCAGGGGGCGAAACAGGAGAGGTGTGCCGAGCCCTGGGGGTCACTCCCTGGCCAGATGGGACTGAGGCCAATACTGAGTGGTAGTGCTGAGACTTAACCCCTCGGCCACCAGGAAAGCCCTGGAGATGCATTCACCGTAGGTACCTGTGCATAAAACATCGAAGACATTTCTAGGAAGGCACCAATGGCTTGCAGCTTCGGTGTGCACCACGTGCTTCGCTGAAGCCTTTTTATGCTGCAATTATTCTGTCACTGTTTTTCTTATTTTTTTTGGACACACTTTCAGCTTCTGCACATTTTCCTGATTTGGGAATTCCATTTACTATATAATTCTAAATTGCAAGTACTTACAAATACTTTGAAGCAATACGCTTTTATCTTTGTTCCGTGACTTGATAAATGAGTGCAATCTGAAGGCTCATTTGATAAATTCTTTCGTAGAGAATGTTTTATTAGTTCATCATTTAGTAGGTGTCATCTGTTTTTAATCATAGTGTCCCCTAAGGAATTCATTAAAATGCAATTTTAGAAAAATCATCGTCGTTCCAAATGTAATATTTCAAAAGACCCTGGGAGATGATGATGACAAACAATTACATAAATTAGTCTTCCTGTACCACTTCCTGGAAATAATTTTAATTAATATTAGAACACAACAGAAACAACGAAGGCCAAGATAAAGAAACTGAATTGTAAGACGCCCTGAGTGAGGGTCGCCATTTGCGAAGAGGTTGACATTCTTCGTTTTCTGACACTCGGAGCAAAGAGGCTCTGGGTTGGCGAGAATGGGATCAGGCCCCTTTGCTGCGGCCCCTGGCGCTGCCTGGCCATCCCTTGTGCTGTCCTGCACAGCGGGCACCCCTCACTGGCCACCGTGTGGCCTTCAGTGGAGGCAAAGACCCACACAATGGTCTCAGGCTTCCCAGAGCACCTAAGGGGAACTGACCAGGTTCTCACCCCGGAAATACAGTCTAGAGTCCAGTGCTGAACCCCCATCAGCCTGGGTGGTCTCAAGACTCACCGCACAAGCAGTTGTGACCCCAGCACCCAGGCCAAGCGATGGGTCGGGCCAGGCTCTCCTGCCTCGTTACTTTCTCTGTAAACGGCTGTGCAGGCAGGTCTTGGGGAAGCCGCCTGGGCTGGAGTGAGTGTGCTGGCTGCTTATTCCCGGTGCTTCTGTCCATGGGATCTGCACCTGTGCCGGGCGGAAGTGTAGTGGGCAGAGGGCAGCAGGACTGACACCTGTCTTAGCTGGGCCCCGGGGGGGCGGGGGAGGGCTGAAGCTGGACAGCTGGAGTTGGCTGGTACTGAGCAGATGGACTCTCCTGCTCACACGGAGGAGGCGTGGCCGTGGCTCCTGCACTGGATGGCCCTGGGCTGTCTGCTCAAGTCCTTTCTCGAAGGCGAAGGCAGGTCTCGGTGCAGGGCTCCACGTCTGATGCAATGTGGTGACAGTGGCAGTGGGTCCTGGAGACTGATCTGATGTGACCCCACGAAAAGCGAGGCACAGGGCCTGGGACATAGTAGCTGCTTAATAAAGCCCGTTTGTTGGCGGGTACGCTTGTCATTTTTAGGATTCAGCCACCTCGGGACTGTGTCTTCATGTAGCTCTGATTGGTTGGCACTTAGGTGCCAGAAGATGCTGCAAACGCTCCTTGTGGTCTCGGGTTAGTTCACAGTCTCCACCTCAATCAGTTACTGAGGCTGGGAGGTTTGCTGCTAGCTCTACCTTCTTCCGATCGGCAGCAGGACCCGTGCGTCAATATTCAGAAAGGGACTTCATGTCAGAGCAGGAGACAAGACACTTGGGCTCACGGCTCTGCACGACAGACAGAAGCAGGCCCCAGGGCCAACCCAACCTCTCAGGAAAGTGTCTAGAGGAGGGTAGCTGATCAGCAGATATTACAGAATCTATTTAGAGGACAAAAAAGTTTGGTTCTCACTCCTTTTGTTAAAAAAAACAAAAACAAAAACAAAAACAAAACCAAAACCTCTTTTTGTAAGCTCGCAAGAAGACTTGGGCAGCCATCACAAGTGGGCTCACTTTCTCTTGCTGCAGTGATTCTCAACACTCAGTGCTTTATTTAGGTAGCGCATTCCTCCAATTTTCTCTTCATTTAGAACTAAAGTGGAAGAAATGGAATATAGAGTGAGAAAAAACTGCAGAGTCCACAAGAAAAATGAGCTTCCCAGCCTGGAGCGTGCATGGTAAATCGAGCCCTGGGATCCTTGAACTTGATTGCCGCTGGCAAATAAAAGTGGGGGATCTCATTTCCAGCCCCAAGGCTGCTCACCATCACCATGTGTATGTTCTGCTGACCTGAGACCCAGCCGGCAGCAGGAAAGAGAAGGCTGGGGAAGAGGCAAGAGGGAGCTCATAGAAAAGCAGACTGTAATTTGAGATGAGCCAATCCTTTTGCAATTTCCGAGTCTTCCTGTGACCACTCATGGCACCATTAGGATGCCTTCACCCCTAAACGTGTGAATGTGCTTTCCCTTCTCTTAACTCCTGAGCCTCGGTGTGTCTGCTCTTTTTGACTGTAGCCTTGAGCACTAACTCTCAGAGGAAAAGTTTAGCTCACCCTTTCACAGTATTTTCCTTTTTTCTCAGATATGTAGGTTATCAGCATACTTATTTCTTATCCAAGTTCATATCTTCTTATCCAAGTTCATATCTGTCTCATGCATTTAGTAGGTTATTCATAGTAACATCAACACAAATGGGACAGACTTATTCCCTGTAGAATTCTAAAATCTTTTTCAACAAATATTCAGAAGAGAAAAATGACACAAGATAGTAAGGTAATAACAGTGTGGCTTTTTGCCCAGAGTTTTGGTTCATGGGGTAACAAGATAATAATGGAGCCTTTAGTAATTTAAGCAAATTTAACTTTTCAGGTCTTCTAAAGTAGGGGAAATAGTAATACCTTGTATTAGTGTTCTATTGTTGTGTAACAAATTATCCTATACACTAAGGTTCAAAAAGTACCCATTTATTAGCTCATAGTTCTGTATATCAGATACCTAGTGGGGCTGGAATGGGCTGTCAGTCAGGGGATTACAATGCTGAAATCAGGTGTCAGCCAGGTTGGAGGCTCTTGTCTGGGGTGGGGGAGAAATCTGCTTATAAGCTTTACCTTGCTGTTGGCAAAATTCACCTTCTTGTAGGTGTAAAGCTCTTGGGCTGTGAGCAGGGCTACCTGCATCCCACGGCTCATGGCCCCACCCTCCTCAGCCAGCAGCAGCACATGGCGTCTCATGTTACAGTTCTATGTCTTCTATTTCTGTGGTTACCTAGAGGACGCTCTGCTTTGAAAAGCCTGTGTGACTAGGTCTGTTCCCCAGATAAACTTCTGACTTTAAGGTCCACTAGTTTGGGATTCTAATTATGTAACCTTCACAGCAGCTCTTGGTGAATGTCTGAATAGCTGGGAGGTAGATGCAGTCCAGGACTGGACTCTGGGGTCATTCTGAGGATAGCACTTCCCATACACCTGCCTCAGAGCTTTCAGTAAGTGAGTGACAGTCATGTGTCACGTGAAGACTCTTCCATCAACGGCAGGCCACGTGTGTCGGTGGTTGGGGGTCATGACCGGTTATACAGCATGGCCTTGGTGTAGCTGACTGTACCATCCAGGAGTGTCAAATTGTACCCTATGGTGTCCACACGATGGTGACAGCAGCTAACATGCTTTGCTCAGAGGCCATCACTGCCCCTTAAGTGCCACGGCCGCACCTGGGTAAATAGTCATCACTTCTATGTGGAGGACGGACAAGCAGAACAAAGAGTTGTTTGAAACCAAACCAATTATAAACTCTTGACATCTGGCTGCAAAACTGAGATCTCCAGGCAGGGGAGGTGGGGTGCTGGAGTGGGAGTGGGGGCTGCATGGAACCTGGTGGGGGCCGGGGGAACTGGGGGTTGGCAGGGTGTGAGAGGACACACCTGGGGAGGTTTGAACCTATAATCTTGGAGCAGAGACGAAGATGGGAACCTACTTTACCTCAATATATGTAACTTGGAAAAAAACAATACAACAAAATCTTAGTTAAAACAGGAGAAAAGTGAGGTTTAGGTGGCAGCAGGAGGCAGGTGCCCCTTCGCTGATCAGCTGACTCGCTGGTGGGTATGATGCCGCTGCTGAGCCTGCGAAGTGCCCATTGCTCTGTCCCCACTACCAGACCCTCTGACTCCGGTCCTGGGTGTGGGTCAGCGATGAGGACAAGGACTTCCAAAGCCCACCATGGATCCCCGGGCCAATGTCACCAAGGCAGCAAGAACCAGCATGATCTGCATCTTGTCCCTGTGGGGTCCATTCTGTGTGTCCTGTTATGTCCCTGTGATGGGCCCACATTGCTGGTCTGAATGGCTGATGCCTTTTTCTACCATTGTCTTGTGCTCCCCAGGCTTTTCCCCAAAGTACATACACAGGACAGGTTCTTGATCTGGACAGGTAACTCCAGCCTTCATTGGTTACCACGAAGACCTTGGTTGATTATCATCATCAATTGCCACAGTTTCCCAGGACTATTAGGCAAGAGGCCCCATCTGGCTCTTCAACTGGATGCACTGAGTGAGGTGAGGAAAGACCCCCAGGAGGAGTCATTACGGGGAGTCAACAGAACCCTAAAAAATAATAAGTCACTGGGGTTTTGTTTTATAGATTTTAAGCTTCTTCGTCCTGGGGTGGTTTGCTGATGACTGAACCAAAAATCAGTGCCTAGCAGTGGTTGCTGCTATGACCAAAAAAACCTAAAACATGAAGCGTTGACTTAGAGACCAGACAGCTGTGAGCTGGAAGAGAAGAGGTTGGAAGAGAAGCGAGAAAATGCTACTGGAAGATGGAAAATGGGAATCTAAATTTTGTTGTCACTAAACAATTTGCAAAATATCACACTGGGAGAGGGAACATGTACCTGAACTTGTGTGTCTCGTTAAGGGGATTTCCAGGTAGAACATTGGAGGGACCAAGTGGCCAGGCAGTGCTGTAGAAGATTAAAAGCTGCTTAATTAAAAGAAAAAGAATTCTTCCATTTGTAAGTAGAATTTAGGGGAAATATCAGAGACAGAACTTGCTGTTTGGAGACAGAACTTGCTGTTTGGAAAAGAAAACCTTCTCATCCTTTATCTTCTCTTTGGGCACATGAATTGCAAACTAATGAATATATGCAGGGTGGGTCTGGTGTATGGCGTGGCCGTGGGACCTCAGTAGGTTGAAGGCTGAAAGTCCTGGTTGTCTGCCACTTCCTCAGATTCCTTCACAAGTTCTGTAGGAGAACGAAAGTAGGGAGAGATTTGCCTCGGAAGAAATTATGGTTTAATTTGGGACCCAGACGTCACGTCACTCTGTAGAGAGTTCATGTTTTTAAGGGGGTGTTTTCCAGCATGAACTACAAGAGACAGAGCCCACTGGACATGCAGAGACACTCTGGATCTCCTGACTTCCTGTGGGCAGAGCCGCTCATGTGCAAACATAAGACATTTCTTAAGGGAAGGAAAGTTTTCTGAAGAGCAAAGGCAAGGTTCCCAGAGAAAAGATCCAAGAACCATGAAGAATTTCCTGGAAGTAGAACTGGGCTGTAACCACAGTCTATTTCCTGCCCTGGGAGACCCTGACTGTGTTTCTGGATGTCTGCCAACATCCAGAAACACTGTGGATCCATGTGACTGCTGGTTTCCTCTTCTCTCTTCATGTTTGCATGAGATTATAGATCCCAGCCATCCTGTTTTTGTCTCAAGATTGTAAGTCTAACATATGGGGTGGCTAGTTTGGCCTTTTTGTTCCTGGGTTTTTAGGTTGAGTTGTTGATTTCTAAGAGCCTTGTCTACATCTGAATTTAATGCAGATAAGGAGGTCACTGGCCTGACGTGATCGGGTGAGATGTTAAAAGAGTCTTGAGGAGTGAATATATTTTGCACATGGGAAGCATATGAGTCATTGGCTCAGAGAGTGGCGCAGAGGTGGTGGTAGATGAATCCCACGGGAATTTCCCTTGAGACCATAAGTGTGAGTAATGAGAAGAGGTGAAGGTTAGTGTCCACCATTATAGCAGCTTTGAGCATATTTCTCATGCTTCCTGTCTTACCGATACACATGATTCATTGTTGCATCAGCGGTCTCCAAGGAATCTCACCATACCTTGGTGAGCAGGGGAAAGTCAGCAGAACAGCACAGCAAAGTCTAAAATGATCCAGCACTTTTCCATTTCACAATGGAGTCCTTCTGCGTACCCAGTAACCCCAACTCCTACCACCATCCTGCATGTCACCCGGTCCCTTTCCATCCTCCCTCTTCCTCACAACCTCAGAGCCCAACTGTGTTTATTAATGCCCGCTATTGGGTTAAGTATTTCCTTCATCACCAAACTGTCCACTAAATAAATGGTCAGTATTTGTCTTTAATATTCTGCCTGGTTTGCTGCACATGGCTCTGTGTCATTGAAAATGGTCACATTTCATCTTTCCTTATGGCTGAATAATATTCCAGAGTGTGGAGAGACCACATCTTCTTGTTCCATTGTCCACTGATAAGCATTTAGGCTGCTTTTGAGTCTCTTCCCTTTTATTATTCTGTTTTTAAATTTTTATACTATATACTCAGCTCAAAGTGGCCATTCAGTACTTGTGAATACTGATGCAACAAACATCCTAGTGTATCTAGTTCTTTGCATTGATGGTTCTGTATTTTTGGATGGATGTCCGGAAGTGGGGCTGCTGGGTCATAACGTGTTCCCGTTCGCAAGCCCCCCATCTTGGGTGATTCCGTGGGTCAGATGACAACCAGTTAATAGTGGGTGGCTTGAATTGTCATGTCATTTGGTGACATTGGCTGAGCCCCAATTGAAGCAAGGGGTTGCTTTTCCAAGAGAAAACTGTTGTTAGCAGAAGACCTCATGACTTACTCCTAAAGCATAAGCGTTTGGTCTATGGCTCTCCTACAGGAATTTTTCAGAGTCCCCATACACTTGCATGTTTGACACCTGTAGTCACTACAGGGCACTTCATCAAAGACCTTGACCTCTACCTCCTCTGTCAAGGGGCACGGCACTAGGACTAGAACTGACTTAGATCTAGCAGCTGTGAATCTTCAAAGGTAGTTTAAGATTAGCCCCACCCTCTACTTTAGGGCTGTCCTGAAATAGGAGGAAGCATCCCACTGCTGGCCAGCTCTCTGCAGGCTGAAACACTGGTCACCCTGCATCCTGGAGCCTGGCAGTAAAGTGGGTGCTGAGGCTAGGCCTTCCAGAGCATTGTAGGGTTATGATTTGTTTTATGTTGGATCCTTTCTTATTAGAGGATCATCATTAGGAGTTGGGACATCTTGATTACCTCAAGCAGGAATTTTGAAAGAATCAATTCTTAATTATGAAATGACTAACTCAGTAGACAGAGAGCGTCACCATACCAGGACACAGTAGACACCGGGTTCCACTAGCGTTCCCGGTGGTGCTGGGGCTTGGGGGTGTCAGATTCACACCACTCCAACGCAGGGGAACCTTTTCTTATGAACAGAGCAGTCTCTAAAAGTGTGCTGCTCTTTGTTCACTTATTTGTGTATCTATTATTTATCCTTTGTCACCTTTCTCTCCAAGGACAGGGAGGGATCACATTCATCTCCTGTTTCTTTTATACGAGCTCAGCTCTAAACTCAGAGTGGTTCACCAATGGGGATTTTAACCCCAGCAATCAACCAATAACTCAGACAGATGGGAATACCCAACAATAATTGAAATAACTTTGGTGCATATTAATCTGGAAGGCGAGAAGGAAAAGCAATCACTGCTCTTTCAGGTTAACAGTTCATAAGTCAAAGAAAACATGAAATAGCTTGCTAGAACCAAGCACTGAGTGGGCCAGGCTGACTTCGTAGTGATGCTCACTCAGCTGTGCCTCAAGGACCCCAGGCCTGGGCAGGTCACGTGGGGGCTCCTGGCACACGGAGACCTTGGGCTCCAGATGGTCACTGTCGTGGTGACACAAACCCGCGGTGCTCTCCTGGAGGGGCATGGCGCTCTCTCTCATGTTTTTGTTTCTCTTCTGATTTATGACTTTTTCCTTTGCACATTACTTCACAGCCAGGCTGTATGATTTGATTGGAAACAGCATTAGCCATAAATCAGACTTACAGAAATGGGGATTCTGGTTTATATTTCATCATCCCTGAAATGAAATCATACACTGTTCCTTACTTTTGTTGGTCCACTCTGTCAGCATAGCGGAAGACCGGGAGCTAATCATTGGTTTATTGGAATCTTCATGGCATTTTTAAGATAAGAAAGTAAACTTGGAGGATGTGTTTTTAAGCTGTTTTCCACATAATTAAATAAGCAATCAGGTTAAAAAAACAACAGAAACAGGAGGAAATTCCACACTCCTGCTGAGTGAGGAACTGTGATGCTCCAGCAGGGTATGCAGGTAGCAGGCAGGTGCCGGCCCAGGCTTACCTGGAATAATGGGCCACACCTTTGCTTTCCTTGGAGAATGAGCTGGAATAGCAAGGCCCTTGGATGGGAACTTCGTCTCATCCTCATAGAAAGGTCCTTGCAGAGTCTCATACGCATGAAGGGAGCAGCTGTGACCATAGAGAAGCCTTTCTTGTTCTGCAAACCCACTGAGTGACCTCATAGAGGGGACTTGTTCGAACTGTCTGAGGGTTTCTTTCTCACTGTGGCATCAGTGTTACACTTGGGAATTAACGTTTGCCCAGAGAAAGGTGTGTGTGTGTGTTATGCTGCGTACTTGTATTGCTATAAATAGATGTCAGTGATAGAAGCAGGGCTGTCTGCACTGGGAGCCAGCCCCACCCTAAACCCACCCTCACAGACCCCTGCCCTAAAACCTACCCTTGCATCAAAGCTTCTGCTGCTGGACTATGGAACCTGGGGGCTGAGGACCAATCCTAGCCAAATCAAGTGCCGGTGAGGAAGTGGAGAGATTGCCACATGCATACATTTCTATAGTGACATGAAAGCTCTAACCACACTGGAAGCCAGTGGCCATTTTTATCTATGTCAATAGACATAGACTCTACCATCATGTTCAACAACTACATTGATGGTGCTGACTCAAAGGAAAGGAAAACTTGTGTTTACACAAGGAACCATATGTGAATGTTTTGACATGATCCAAATGTCCACCCGTAGGTGTGTCAACAACTGCCTTCTCTGCCCGAGAAGGCTAAGCAAGACAAACTAGTCTCTTAGGATACACCCCATAGATGCACGAATCTCAAATGCATTCAGTCACATGGAAAACATCACCCAGGTAGCCACATACTGTCCACTCCACGTATGTGATTGTCTCAAGAAGGTGAACCGGTAGAAAGGAAAAGCTGAGTCAGTGACGGGATGAGAGCGGGATTTGTGATGAAGAGGCAGCAGAGATTTTAAGGGCAATACGAGAGTTCTACACATTGGCTTTAGCAAGACTATTGGTGTTGGAAAGACCCACAAAGCTGCACAATTTAAAAAAGGATAATGTTAAAAGTATGTAAGTGACTTTAAATTAAATGGAAACAAAATTAAGGTATTTCTGGATTAAAAACAAAATTGCAGGAATCATTGGTAACTTCCCTGAGCTCCATTGTTAAATGTTGACCTTCAGGCTGGAAGAAAATGAGAACAGGCAGCAACACGTATCAACAAGGATGACCCAGTAGACCTGGAACTAGTCAATGGGGATGTATATGTGTGCAAGGCCCACTTGGCAGTAGGTGTGTATGCATATTTGTATGTATGTAGTCACATGCTTTGTAAAACACATGATTGCATTGTGGGGTTCACGTTACATATGTGTGTAATATATCACCACAACAAGAAGTGGGCTTCGTTTAAGCCAATATATTGGGTCAAAATTTCTACATTCTAGTGGGGATAAAAGAATTTAAATAACAAGATTGTGACATGCTGAAGCTGCATGTCTCAATCAGGAGACTGACAACTAGAAAGAAATAAAACAGAGATGTCATTAGAAATTAAAATTATATAGAAATAGGGTCCTCCCTGGTGCCACACTGGGTTAAAGCACAACACTATGAAACTACCGCAGCTGCCACAGTACAAGTTCAATTCCCCACCAGGGGGTGACTCACATGGCACGGCAGGCCTCTCCGGACCCATCTGCTCTGCTCCCCACTCTATCTCTGGTGAATTCGCTCACCTCCTGCCCTTTGACCTGTATCCCAGTTCTGTATCCATAAATAAACTTAAAAAATAAGAAATATTTGTTTTACCACAAAGATAATAACGAAGGAAGAAAAAAGCAAAGCAAAAAGATGAGAGAAATTAAAATCGAAGTCTAATCAAAGCAGTGATTATACTAAATACGAATGCCCTGCACGCTAATAAAAAGGCAGGCCTTGTCTTCTTGAGTAAGAAGCTCAAAATCCACTATGCCCTGCTGAAAAAAAAATGCACTTTAAATTCAAAGACACGAATTCATTGAAAGTATAAAAGACAGACAACATATACCACTGGGCAGAAGCATAAGAGGGCTTGCGTTGCAGTAACAGGCAAAATAAACTTTAATGTAAAGCACATTTCCAGAGACAGGAGAGCCATTTTATCATGATAAAGAGTTCAATACAGTAGGAAGATATGACCATCATAAATACGTGTATATCTGCCGATGAGCTACAAAGTACATGAAACAAACACAAACAGAATGGAAAAAAAAAGACAAATATCATCGTGATTTATCCCACAAAGTATGAGCTGAGTGGGCCAGAAAGTCAATGTTTTCAGCTCACGGCTCCTATGGTCTATACCTGACACTTACAGTCTATTCCTCAACTGTGTCACTGGAGGGCAAAAATAATAAACATGTTAGTCGACAGGTGTGACTGTGTTCTAACAAAATATTATTTATTAAAACAGGCTTCTAGCCCAGGGATGACCGTTTGTCCACCTGCCTTAAGTCCTGCTTCTCCTGAGTGGGTGAGGAGTGTGGTGTTCCTGAGTCTTGGGTCACCATGCAGTTTATCACAGACTGAGCTATCAGAGTGCAGTGAAATCAACATCATCATAAGTAGACCAAGTTATGAGCATGATTTATCTGTGGTTCAAAGGTCCTTGAGCTGTGTCTTCTCCCCACCCACAAATCTCATTGCAAAATACACTAAACATTGATGAAATAGATACAGAGGTATAGGGTGTGACCAAAATCAGCACCAAAATGGAAATCTTTGCAAAATTGCTCTATTTAATAAATATTTGAAACTTCACTTTTTGCGAGCCTTTAGTTTCCCTTAAATACCTGGGCTTTGGGCTAGAGTTGGAAATCTCAATAGTAAAGTCTGACTTTACTGGGTCATTTAACATGCCTCAGGACTCAGTTTTGAGAATGAAAGAAACCAATGTATGAAAGCATTACAAATTTCCAGGAGAATATTATTGTTGTCATATTCTCTATAGTCCATTTACCTCATGGCAATAGCTGCTCTGTAACTAAAAACTTTCTAGAACACAAGCCTAACTGAAAATAAAAGGGCTTTAAATGCAGGGAATGATTTTCCCAAAGCTGTTGGTGCTAGCCAGGCACTTTAGTTCATTATAGACTTTCACGTCATATGCAATCCTGACAAACTCGATTACTTATACTTCTTTCCATAACACAGAGAACAAGTGAGGTCTTAGGAGACTACCCATTAACAGCAGAAACTCTAATACAACAACCATCACTGCATTTATTTATTGCACAGTTAAATAACCATGATTCATCAAGAAAATTTAAAATTATGTTCATTGTTCTCTTTTTAGAAAGGAGACCATGCTGTGCAGATTAAGATAATTTCCATTAAAATAGCTCAATTATTTAAATTAATTCTGATGTGAGACAAGGAAGTTTTGATTGCTTGAAGATGGCTTACACGTAACATAGCTGACAATGTCAGGAGACCCAGGAATGTTATAAAGTAGGTCTTATACCTCCTTCCTCTCCTCCTCTATAAACATTTTATTCATATGGTTCAATTTCTTTGCCAAGGTTCTGGGAAGTACTTTCTGTAATAGCAGGTGTTTTTAGATCTGCAGAGAACTCCCTCAGACAGTACGGATTTTGAAGTGAGAGCATTTGTAGATAGTCAACATTCATCGCACTCCTACTTACAGGCCGCAGCTGAAGCAGGGCTTTTGTTCAGGAGACAGGAGAAGAATCTTAAGTGCCAGTTGGAGTAATCAGTCCGACTGTGATTAGATAATCTCTCCACAGAGCTACTTGTGAGACAACATGGAGGCAATCTGTCATTCGCCCTGAGGACTCCGTAGACTAGGTTGCCAGTTTGTTGGGCAGGTACCAAGTACCTCCCTCCTGCTAAGAGACAGCCACTTCTGCAGCACCTCTGGGGCGTTTAGAGCCAGCTGTGGGCCAGACACCTCCTGTGTACCAGGAGTGGGTGGTGAGCAGCAAAGGCCAAATAGAACAAGCAGCTCCCAGTGTGGGCTGGCCACATTTCTGCTGGGGAAGAGGTCTCTGCAGTACGCAGGAGTCCCGTGGACGAGACAAGCACCCAGGGTGTGAAGCCAGTGCAGGGACTCAGCTCACTCTGAAGCCAAGCTGTGTAGACAGTGAGAGCTCACCATGTCCACCTCCAGTCTGACAACACCTCCTGTGCTTGGAGAAGGGGCTCCGACATTGTTTGATGGAAGAGTGAGGCAGGGGCCCCGGACAGGGTGTTGACCAAGGTTATCACCACCCACCATGCTCCAGCTCCCCCCAGAGGTGGTTAAGGCCACAGCCTTCCAGCGCAACTGCACGCTGCCACCGTATGTGGGTGCCCCTGGCAGGTGCGCGCCTATGTCTGGTTCCAATGCTCTCATTTGGAAGTGTGGTGCGTGACACCCACTCACAGCATTGCTGTGTGAGATGAGATGCACCAAGCCTGGCGCGTGGTGCAGAAAGGGCCCCCAGTGTGGGTGCATGGTGAGCCCATTTTCTGTGGGTCCAATACTGCATTCTCTACTCCCTTCCACTGCTTGTCTCTACTCCAACACCAGCCAGTTTGCGCTGCTCGAGTTTCCTGTCAGTTCTTGAAGTCACAAGCTAACACTGCTGACATGGTTCCTTTCTCCTCCCAGTTGTCTTGACCATCCTACGTTCTCTGCATTCCCGCCGCATTTCAGAGCAGATTTCAACTCCTGGGGTTTTAATTGGAGTGACTCTCAATCCATTGGGGAGAAATTTCTATTTTAACAGCAGTGAATAAAAGAGGCCTATTTCTCTTTTACTTAATTTTTTTCCGCTTCACATCAAGATCAGAACGAGTTGGGAAAAAGTTCTTTGCTTTTCAGTTTTCTGGGACAGTGTGTGGAATTGGCATTCTTTCTTCCTTAAATGTTTGCTAGAATTTACTGGTGAAACCATCTGTGTCTGAAGGGCTTTTGGGGTAGGGTTTTAAATTAAAAACCCTTCCTGTTAGAGGCAGAGCCATTCCGGTGATTCCTGACCTTAAGCTGTCCCTCTGGTATCCTGCATCTACCCTGGAGCCCAGGGGATGAGCGAGGACTCCGGAGCGAGCACTGTACCTCGCTGAACCCTTCAGCCAACTCCAGGATTGTCTCCACCTGAAATCCCAGCTGCTTTGTTTGACTGTCTGTTCTGAGCTGTTGCAACGATGGCTGTCAACTGCTGCTGTGGTTTTCCCTTAATCTGTGATCTTATTTGCATCTGGCCTGATCCTCTTTTCTGGAGTCTGCCGAACCTATTACGTGTCATGCTGATTCTGATACTTCCGATGGTCAGAAGAGCCAACAAGAAAATGGAACGCCAAATACGCTGTCCATCAGTCCCATGGGACCCGGGACCCCCTGATGCTGAGCCCAGCACCCCCTAATCCCAACGGCAAGAAGGCAATGGTGGCTTACTGGAATCTGGTTTACTCAACATGCAGGAGGAGCGAGGCGGCCTTGAGGAGGATGGGAGGCCGTGCCCGCCTGCCCGGCTGTGCCCTTCATGGTAGGGATCTCCTCTCGCCAAGGGCTCTCCCCCCATATCCATGTGGAGAGCCCTGACTGACAGCCAGCCACGGGGCACCATGGGCCACCTCGCAACCCAGCGGCGCTCACACTGAGCATCGGAATCATCCGAAGGAATCACCTGCATCAAGAGGGACGGTCGCAGGACCGCTCCCAGAATCCTGAGATAGCGGTGTGTCAGCCTGTGGGGGCTGCAGAGCCGCCAGGTACTGACACCACAGACTCCGGAGACCTGTGAACACCTCTCAAGTACAAGCCAGTGTAGGCGACCTGGTAACCATGGTTACCATGGGTTTCCCCTCTCTGCCCCTTTGTGACTGCACAATGAGCAAAGCCCCTGGGTAAAGAGGGGAGCCGTAATTGGGGGCGGAGCAGCCTCCTCCCACCTGCTGGTTGAGGGGTGATAGGGAAGGGCGAGGTGCCTGCTGCCGGACGGCACCCCCAGGTGTGCTGGGGTACAACACCAGTGGCCGTCGGGGCGCTGCCTCGCCAACCTGGTGGGCCCTCTGCGCGGCACTGCGGCTGCCGGCCGGTGGCCGGGTCCTCGCCGACTCAGGGGTGAAGTCTGCTCTGGGGTCAGGGCAGGCAGGGGGAGCCCGGGCAGGCACTTGTTTAGCAGAAGCTCTCACCGCGGGACCTTCCCGGAAAGGGCCAGCATCCTGGGTGCCATCTGGCTAGGGAGCTGCGCTGGTCTTGCACCTCGGTCAGCACAGACACCCCCTTTCCTGATTTTGATTTAGCAGGATTCTAAGAGGTTAGAGTTTCACCTCCAGAAGGAGGTGCGGGAAGATTTAGTCCAGAAAACCGGCATCCTGTATTTGCTTAAAATTCCTTTTACTCTGCCAACAAGCGTCAAGCTGACCTGCAGGTTCTGTTGCGCCCTGAGACTTAGAGCTCATCCCAGTCCATTCGGGAAGCACAGACGGCTCCTCGTGGAGACCCAGGACAGGAGGAATCCATAAGGGGCCGTGGCCTGAGGCCCTCAGTGAGCCGACAATCGGGTTACAGACCGCTACGAGCAGAGACTGGCACCAGAACACCGGACCACAATAGCAGTGTGGGGGGTTCCATGCACAGAGGGAATCTAAGCTACCAGGAGGGCTTCTGGGAGGAGGCGGCCGAGATCGCACTTGAAGCACCAATAGAATCAGCTAGTCCAGAGTGTGGGCAAGGCGTTCCCAGAGGAGCAAGAAGCAGAGGCATCGAGGCTGGAAGCAGCTCCTGGGTGGGAGGGTACGTGGGTGAGAACCTGGCTGTGCACAGGTGCGTGTTGGTGCACGTGCGTTTATGTACCGCTGGCGGTGGGCGTCTGGGCCTGCCACCCTGTGCCGCGGCAGTGCCAAGTGCTTGCACAAATCCCCGCAGAATTCTGGAATTTGGATTGCTTTCCTTTGATGGTACCTGCTGTCATTGACCAAAACGTCCTTTTTAAGCAATCTTTGGGCACTCAGAATCTTGATAACTATATTCTTTTTTTTTTGGCAGGCTAATTCTCAGGTCTACCTTGGATTATAACTTCTTAATGACTGATTTTGCCATTGGTTTTGTGCCAGAATCACTTCTGTAACAGTCACATACAAAAAATCTTTTTACCAAAGCCTTAAAAATAGGTTCAGACTGAGTCCGCGATGTCTGGGCGGATCACGCCTCTACCTGCGTGGCTGAGGCCAGACGCTGCCCTCGGAGGCTGGGTGGACACTGCCACAGCTTTCCTGTCCCTCAGTTGTGAGGTGAGGGGTGGCGAGGGTCTGCTCATCAAATCAGGGCTGCTGCTAAGGAGGTTATTCTGACACGTGCTCAAGCACAGGAAGACTTGGCTTGAGACGATGTCACAGGGGAAAGACCAACTGCAGATACGAAGATCCGGGACCTTCTCAGTGAGTGGAGTGAGGGCGTCGGTGGGCGCAAAGTCGCAGGAGGAGCCCCGCAGGGCGGGCGTGCTGGCTACAGGCAGAAGGACTTGCCCTTGCGGGCTCACCGGGTGTCAAGGGGAGGACTCTTGCTGGCTGACTCAGCGGCGTGTTCATCCCGCTCTGAGTTCTTCACTTGATGAGTGTTTGACATGCCTCGGGGGCAGCCCTGCAAGGCCGGCAAACGCCTGGGGCCGGCGGATCCGGGCCACTGCCCTCCACATCTGGATTAGCCCCTCTTTATTATCCAGCATGCTCACACCCCACTGACATCCCCTCTCCTCTCCCCTAAATCCACCCAGGGAGGGGCGAGGCCGCCAGACACCTCCGTGCCCCCCCAGAGCCTGCGCACATGACCTCACTGGCCCATGCTGAACAGGCCACTCTCTCCCCTCTCTCAGGGTCCCGCAGAGGCCGTGGCCCGGCAACTCCCTTGGCTCCTGCTTCTGCGTCCCGGCCTGGACCGGTCCCTCCAGTGGCCCTCCGTGGGGAGCTGGTCCCCTTGTTTCTAGGGGAACTGTTGGCAGTGTTCAGCCTCTGTTTCAACAACACTGACCACCATGCGTCCCGCAGTGACCATTATAAGTGAATGAAGGCCCAAGCACAGGGCAGCAGACTCTTTGCTCAAACCCAGCTTGTCGAGGCCGACGTAGTGGACCTAGGGCAGGCTGGTTGAGGAGAGGGTGTGGGCGGCCTGCTCAGGCTTGGTCAAGCCTTTGTCCGTATCAATCTTGCTGCAAACATCCCAAGACTCAAACATGTTTGAGCTTGATGCTTCGACAGCATTGGAGTTCATTAAGTTTACCCTGAGAGGGCCTCCCTGGTGGCGTGGGGTGAGGCTCAGCACCATGGAGCCGCCCAGCCCCTGCAGTACCGAGTTCAATCCCGGCCAGGGAGGGACCCACAGGGTGCAGCAGACCCCACCTGTCTCCCTGCTGCTCCCCTCAGCAGTGGGTTTTAGTGGATCTGCCTGTTCTGCTCCCCACTCTGTCTCTGGTGAGACACCCCCCTGCACCTCTGGCCTGTTACCTGGCTCTTGTGAGCATAAATAAATAAATCTTTAAAACAAGTTGGCATTGAGACTAGGAAACATAATACAGGCAGACAAAACCTCGACCAGAGCCTGGCCCAGTGTGGCTTGGCTGAGAATCTGCAGGCTCTGGGGAGCTGTGTCCCCTCAGACCTGGCAGCCAGTAATGAAGCGGAGCCGTGGAGAATGGGCATCTCCTGCGGGTGACACACGGCGCGAGCCCCCAGTGTATACGCTCTTAATTCACGCGATTGCTGGTCTGATGGACATCACGTGCCACCTTACGGACTTAGGGAGTCAGGGTTTGCTTCTTGTTTTTTCTTCCTATTTTTACTAGTCTGTATATCCTCAGCAATCAAAAAAGGGTTTGCTTGTTAATGGGTCCTGGTGCCTACAGAGGCCACAGCCCACGCTGGGCAGGAGGCTGTGTTCCAAAGAAACACGCAGCCTGCCTGAAAATGTCCAGGGGAGGCTTTAAACAGCAAGGAGAGTATGTTTTAGGAGATACCCACCTCTTCCCCAAATCTATTTTAAAAAAATCCTGAGCATTCTATCTTGACTTTTCAGTTCTGTTTTAGAAATTACCTTCCGAGGCTGCATTAGAAAAATAGCTCGTCCTGCACTCAGCTCATCAGGAGATGAGCCTGCGACGGACCTATCACGCTTTCCCTTAGCTCCCAGCCGAGCAGCAGATGGTCCTGGCCTCCACCTGCCCACTGAGTAGTCACCTGACCCGCTACCGGTGACACTGGAGCCCAGAGCTGCGGCGGGGTGCCCAGGACCACTGGAAAGGAGCCCCATCGGGGAGGTCACCCGATGACCGCCACCTGCTGGTGACCCCAGGGAAGCGACGGACGCCAGAGAGCGTGGGAGGTGGGCAGGGCTTGCGGGGAGGGAGGGACAGGCAGAGAGCAGAGCCTTTGGGGCCTGGATCTTCCCTGCACCAAGCACGCTGGGGTTACCTTTGCCCAAGCCCACTGCTCACATGCGCAACACCAAGAGTGAGCCCCAACGTGGATGAGCTGTCCGTGACGGTTCATCACTTTTAACAGTGTCCACCCTCGCGCAGACCATGCAGACGGGAGGGGGAGAAAGTACTGACATGGGGGGTCTCTGAACTTTTTTCTCATTTTTGCTGCAAACCTGCAACTGCTCCTAAATATACCGTCTTTTTTAAGAAACGTGTCAAGGCCCTCCCTGGTGGTACAATGGATAGGACGCTGGTCACAGTCACTGCAGTGCGATTTCGACCCCCACCCCGGAGGTGACCCACAGGGCGCAGCAGATCTCTCCTGACCCGCTCGCTGCTCCCCTCAGCAGTGTACTTTGTCAGTGTCCGTTCTGCTCCCCACTCTGCCCCTGGTGAAGCCTCTCACTGCCCCTGCACCTCTGGCTAATATCCCAGTTCTATATGCACACAAATAAATCTTAAAAAAAAAGAAACATGGACCGAGGAGGAGTGGAGGCAGCCTTGCCTCCAGGCCACCTGCACACGTCCTGCACAGGCCCCATCTCTCTCGGACAGCTGATCCTCGTTACCCTCCATGGCTTTGTTGCAAACAACGAATGAGTCAGTCGTGAATCTCCACACCCAGGGGAAATAAAGAGTGAGGTTCCTGCAAGCCCCTGGTCCAAACACTCCCATCAGCCCTTCGGCACATACGTGGGGTTCTGTTAAAAGACACCCCAGTTAATGCTCTGTTTATTGTCAGTACTGACCCCCTGCCAGCAGCGCGGACTGTCGTGTCTGGGGGAGCCTACCTGGCACTCGCGCTTTCTCTCTAAGGACACAAGTCAGGGCCTCAGCACTGCATGTGGGGGTGAACAGCACCCCCAACACCATCCACCAAAAGCACAGAGATGTAAAACATCACAGGGGCCCTGGATGGCTCTAGAAAAGGACTCTTGTCTGCAGCCTGAGAGCTGACCTGAGTCAGAGCACTTGGCTGGTTCAGCCCCAACCCAGACCACGACCGCTGGTGACTCAAATTGCCCACTGCTCTGCACATGCTCTGTGCACACCCCCAAATAGGCACCTTCACAATACCGAGTCCCTGGGGGTGAGGCTTCAGTGTAGAGGCAACCGGGATTGGCTGCGGGGGTGCCAAGCCTGCAGGCTGCCCCAGAGCCCCGGAGACCTGGGGATGGTGGGAGAGCTGTCGGGGCTGCAAGAGCATGTGTGTGCATGTGAGCACGTGTGTGTGTGAGTGTATGTTCTTTGGAGACGAGAATGTTCTGAGCTCACGGTTCTGCAGCGGCGGGAAGAAATCTAGCCTGCTGCCAGCTGTGGTGGAGGTTCAAAGCTGGCAACAGATGCAGGCACCTGCCCATGCTCCCCCCCCCAGCCCCCGGTCAGGGCATCCAGAGTAGAGTCACCTCCCTGCTCCCCCAAAGCGCTCTTGGTCCTTCTACTTCCCAGCCTTCCACTGGAACTTGCATTCACTGAGGTATCGCCTTGTCTCCACCAGGGAGCCTTCCCTAGGGCTGCCTGGGATGGGGCCAGGACTCACCTTACCCAGAATCCTCTTCCAGGGTGAGCAGGAGTCCTGCCTGTCACCTGTCACCCCGTCCCACACCCCACACTGCCTCCTGGGGTGCACTGAGAATCAGTGGGGGCTTTGGGTCTCGGAAGCAGATACGTTTGGTGGAAGGTCTGTCCCTGCACTGAATGGCCCTTGCGCCTTGGTCAAGAAAGAGTCGTCTGGCTCTACGTGGGCCTAATTCTGGACTCTTGTTCTATTGTACTGTGTCCAGTGGCTCAGTCTGGCTTGGTCACTGTAGTTTCATCATATTCTTGAAGTCAGCTCTGGGGGGTCTAAGAAGCCCCAAAGCGCCTTGGAGACCTGTACTTATCTGAGGAGACCAGAAGCCCGGCAGGGTGGCGAGCCTGGCCGTGAGCAAGTACAGGGGACAGGAATCGCAAGCCCAGCCCCACGTTCTGCGGGAGACTTGGCAGATGCCCCTCACTCGTGATGGTGCTGAGAGCGCCACGCGGCTGAGTGCTGGCGATGGCCGGGCGACCTCACGCGGTGCAGAGCTAACGGTATCTGCACGTTGCCCTGTGTCTCTGCGCACAGAGAGGTTAAGTGGCGTGTGCAAGGCTGCACAGCTACTCGGTGGCTGAGCACAGACGCAAATCCGGGTGGCTAATGGGAAGCCCGGCTTTAAGCCAGGTTAGCCAGTTTTCAAGGGGTGGTCCCCAACCAGCATGACCCGGGGTTTGGTCAAGATACCTTTATTACCCTGATGCTCTGACGCAGCTTGAAGTTTGAGAGCTGCTGCTGGACCATCTCCTATGATGCTGGTGGGGGAAAAGAGAAGTTTTTTTGGAGGGGAAAATCTCTGAATAATCCCAGATAAGAGACTCTAGGTGAGAAACCATCATCCACACCAGGGCGAGGGTGGGAAGAGAGATGTGGCTTTTGTAAAGCCTAATATGAGTGAGTAGAAAGAAAAAACCCACTCAATGTGTCTATGAGGAACGCCTCGAATCAGACGGCAGAGCAGCGCCCTCTGCCCCTCCCCCACAGAGAAGGAGGCCAGGGAGTCCCTGGGTGACACGCAGATTAGCAGTAAGTGGGAAGGGTCCTCAGGAAAACTTACACTGCAGCAGGAATGTGCCATCCTCTCCCCTTCCCGCCCCCGCACATGAATATTAACTACATTTTGAGACACTGAGAACATAAAAACAAGATAATAATATTCCACCCACCCAGTCTATTAGAAAGCTCTTGACCTCTCTCGAGTAATTTAGTAAGAAACTTGTAAGAACATGCTTGACCTCATTTGAATAACCAGAATTTCAGCATTTACTGTGGAAAGCTAAAATTTCCACCATCATTGGCCAAGGGATTTCTGAGACTTTCCAGTTTTAAGTTAAAAAAAAAAAAGCGACTACAATTGGCCCACTCACTGGAACAAAAGCAAAGAAACAGGTTGCTTTGTTCTAGGAGATGAAGGAAGAAAAACACAAAAGAACCACCCCCAAACAAACCCGAGGCTGCATTTCACCACAAGTGTATTTATTTAGCCCTGCGAAATGTCTTAATATGGGGCTAGATGTTCTGTTTATAAATCTGCAATTACAAGTAGTTTGTGTTGCCACCACGATACAATTGCAGGCTATATACATGGGGATTCAAGGCATTAATTGAAGAGCAGAGACCTGAGCATCATTTAATTAACCCGGGAACATGGACTTCTGTTCAAAACCCGGTGTTTCCAGGTGAGCGCGGCTGCCAGGCACGGGCAGATTTGAAGTATTTAAAAGCAGGAGCTATTGATGGCGGTTGTCAGAGCTCCTGACAGGCAGCAAATTGGGCGACTGGGTGCCTGCAAGTTGGAAAGCATTTGATCTGAGTAGGTGGACATGCTCAGAGTAAAAATAGTGCGGCAAATTCTCTTCCAGAAGCCCAGGCTGGCCGGGCGACGCTGGCAGGATCCCGCCCACCGGGAATCCCTCCTGCGGCTCGTCCCGCCACCTGGGCTGTCCACACCCTGATCATCTGCTCTGGCGTCGCAGGCGGGGAGGAATTCGCCAGGCTGGAGAGGCGGCGGGCTGGCGGCTGGGCAGCAGGGGCGTGGGCGCCCGGGAGCGGGCATCCCCGGAGGCTTGCCTCTGGCCTCATCCTTCTCTCCCTTGAGATGGGCATGGCATTGAGTGCTGATGCCTTTCTTCCTCGCTGGAATTGTCTTATGTGATTTCAGCTAGTGGAGGAGCTGAATTCAGTGTGATGGAAGGAAAAGCATCGTGCCTTGGTTTTCTTAAAAGAAAGACTGCTTGCCGCTTCTTATTTATGAAACAGCAAAGGGAGTTCTGCTCGGGAGGCGTGGGGAGCGGGTGGCCAGAGGCTGGTGCGTGGCAAGGGGCCCGAGGTTGATGACATCTGCAGGAAACATTCGAAACGGGCAACTGAAGGCCATCCCTCAGACGAGGGACACGAGGACTCAACCCCGCGTCCCGAGCCCTCCCTGGACTCCGCGAGAGCCTCGCGCCTCACGCGGGAGATTGTATGTGCTCTCGCGAGTGGAGGCGCGTGGGGAGGCCCAGTGGGGTCTCGGTTTTGGGAGCTTTTAAATCGGAAAAGGCTGCTCTCCGCCTGTTTTCAAGGAGGGGAGGTTCTGACCTGAGTCACCCAGAGATGTACCTCCAGACGTGCCCCAGAGCTCTGAAGACACATGTCCAGAAAAAGATTGGTCAGAAATGTTCAGAGGGCTCAAACACTTCCCCACACTCAAGGGTATCCTGGATAAACAGCTCGGCTGTTCACCCCACTGAGTAAAGAGAAAGCCACCCGCCCACAGAAAACTGGCTGAAGTGTGGCAACGTGGTGAGGGCGAGTGAGGGCGAGTGAAGGTGGCCATGTCCACACGAGGCAATGCTGGACGCAGCTGGAGACTGCAGGGAGGAGTCTGTCTGGGGGCTGGGCATCAGCTTTCTTTGTAGAGAGGATGGATGAGGCCAGGGATGGATGAGGTATGTGTGTGTGAGTGTGTGTCTCTGCGTGTGATTGTGTCTCTGTGTGAGTGTGTGTTAGTACGTGTGTGTGCGCGACTGTGTCTCTCAGTGTGAGTGTGTGTGGGTGCGTGCATGCATGTGTGTGTCTGGTTAGTGTGTGTACATGTGTGTGCATGCACGGGTTTGAGAGTGTGTCTGTGTTAGTGGGTGCAAGTGTGCATGTATTGTGTGTCTGAGAGTGGGGGGTTGACAGGGTTGATTGGTCAGTAGATCTGGAATGTTCTCATGCCAGCCTGTGGGTCTGTGACCCTAGGGGGCGCTGAGGAGGGCCTGTGACTAGCTCAGGTGGAGGGTGGGCCAAAGCTCAGGGCCAGAAGCACAGACTCTGAGGCCTGGTTTGGTTAACGAGCACTTTGATCAGACTGCATAGTGGTCACCAGCCAGCCACTGATGAGGCAAAGAAAGAAAATCTGCTGGGTCTGTGTGGCCCTGTCATGTGTAAGCAGGAAACCCCCTTCCTGGAGTCTCGAGCCACCTGAAGATGGGTGTTCTCAGCATTCATTGTTTCCCAAAATGCAAAAGGGTGGGGGCTCTGTGAACCTTGCTCTTTCCAGAAGACCAGATTCACCTTCACCGGAGAGACTCACTCCACTCCAAGGTGCTCTAAAATGGCCAGACTGTGTTACAGAACTAGAAAGCAATGGGAAAGCAGAGGGGTATTGGCCTGGGGCGGGGTGGGGGTGCAGAATGACTGCAGAAGAACACAAGGAACTTTTGGGTTGACAGCGATGTTCAAATTCTTAATTGTGGTGATAGCTGCATTGAAGTGAGTTTCCCCAAATTCACGGAGTTGTACACTTAACACGCATCCATGGGACGGTATATAACCCACATGGCAGTCGAGGGGTTTATGAGCGTGTGAGTGGTGACATCAGAGGGCTGGAGCCCAGCGGGCCTGGCTTCACTCCGAAACCCGTGGGCTGCGAGCCGGGAGTGGAGTAGTAGACCATGGCTCATCTTGGCGCAGCATCGTTTTCTCCTTGGGTGCTACCTGCTTGATTGACGCAAGTTTTGAGTGAGAATTCAGTATCTTGGTCATCTCTGTTGCTACAGTTGTGCTGCACACTCTGAGGTGACACGGTGAGGAGTGAGATTTCCAGGCAAGGCAGACTCTGGGCCAGAGGTGCTCTAGCTTCAGTGGCTTCAGCTGTAAACAGGGCAACAGCGTATTCTCAGCCCAGTGATTAAAACCTGGTTGTGACATCGAGTGTGAACAAGGGTGTTACAAGTCCAAGCAGTCGCAAGTGCAAACGAGCTGATAAATGGGACCAAGTGTAGTTTTTTCCTTTTCTTCTGGATGCCTCTGTGTGTTCGGTTTTCTTTTTGACAAGTAGGCGTAGTATCCTTATAAGCAGAAAAAAAAAATGTGCAAAATAATTGCTGTTTCCGAAAAAGATGCTGTTGGCCTGGACTCAGTCTGTAGATAGTCATATGAAAGATGGATTTAAGTGGAGGTGACTCGGTAATTCACCTCCTAAGGAGGCCACTCTCAAAAGAGGACGATGATGCAGCCAATAATAACAGCACCAGGATGACATTTCTAAACTGGGACTGCCCTGGGCAAACCGTGATGTTTTGTCATCTAAGGATATACCATTAACTGATATCCACTCACAAATGTCCCTTAACATAAATAGATTGATGGTGTTTTACAAATGTTTACCATCACTAGATTTCACATTGATAAAATAAAAAAGAAAAATGACCATGGAGCCACCCAGAGTCTTGGTAAGACCAAACGGGGCTGGAAGGTTGCTGAGGGTCAGGAACTGGGCCCCTACTGCGCTTGTGAAGATGTGTCCAGTGCCCAGGGAGGCTGGGGAGGCGCAGAGCTGTCCACACCCCAGAAGGAAAGAAGCTGCACCAGCAAACCACATCTAGAATTAAAATCTGACAGCTTGTGAATAGAGCAGCAATAAACATGGGGGTGCAGGTGTCCTTTTGAATGGATGTTTTTGTGTCTGTTGGGTAGATAGCTAGCAGTGGGCTTGTTGGGTCCTATGGAAGCTCCATTTTTAGCTGTTTGAGAAAATTCCAGACAGTTTTTCATAGTGGTTGCACCAGTTTGCATTCCTACAGCAGTGCAGGAGAGTTCCTTTCTTTGCACATCCTCACTGACATCTATTGTTGCTAGTTGTTTTAATATGTGCCATTGTCACTGGTGTGAGATGGTATCTCATTGTGGTTTTGATTTGCATTTCTCTTATTACAAGTGATGCTGAATATTAATTAGATGAATAGATCAAGAAGATGTGGTCCATATACACAATAGAACATTACTCAGCAATCAAAAAGGATAATCTCATGCTATTTGCCACAACATAGATGAAACTGGATGGGATCATGCCTAGTGAAATAAGTCAGAAAGAAAAAGCAAAGTACTGGATGGTTTCACTCATAGCAGGAACATAAAGAATCAGGGAGGAAAAAGCAATTGTAATAAAGTAAAATGAAAAACAATGGCAATTATAAACCCTCAGAGACATTCTACTAGGGTAGAGAAGGGAATAAGATTTAAACTGACAGATTTAAACTGGGGTGGGAGCCCTCCCTGGTGGCACAGCAGGTTAAAGCACAGCACTAAGAAGCTAAAGCCACTTCCACATGAATTCGATTCCCACCTGCCCTGGAGGTGACCACATGGTGTGGCAGACCTCTCCTG
>NW_004567104.1:75905534-75928069 GCF_000260355.1 Condylura cristata
AAATTTGATAGCTTGACAAACTTTCTACCAATCAGAACTCCAGACTGAAATTTTCATTTGCATAAATAGGGCCCTGCCCACCTCTTTTGCCTATAGAAGCTGCACTCTGCAACCCTCCTGGGCTGTTCAGGGCTTGCTCGGCCTAGGCTGTGGTGCTGAAGCCCAGTAAAGTTTTGCTTAACGCTTGACCTACGACACAGGCGCTGTAATGGCATTTTGGTATCAAGGTCAACAAAAGTTATACGAAGAAGAATACAGTCTTGTTCCTGAGCAAGTGTTCGGGGCACGTCTGAAGCAGGATCTGCTCACTTTTCAAAGGCCAGGAGCACAGCCTGGCTTCAACTCTGGAAAGAATCATTTACTGAGAGATTTTGAAAAATAGAGAATATGATTAAATGTAGCAAAATATTAAAAATGGATGAATCTGAGCAAAGGGCATGTGGTTATTTGGGGACTCTGAGTAAAGGTGACAGAATTCCTGTGAAATAACATGATCCCAAAAGCGATGGGAGGGGCGAAGTGGAGATGAGTGTCGGGGTACAAAGGAAAGTATCCTGAGCCCCTCTGGGTTCCTCTAGGCTGGCAAACAATCAAACGAGCTTCAGACAGATTGGGAAGGGTAAAAGCATAAAAGGGACATTCATTGCTAGCATGCACACCTCCTGCCTACACAGGAGAGACCCGCATGGCTGTGCACCTCACACGCGTGCTTCAGACCCCATACTGAATAGCCTAGCTGGGGAGGCGGGGGCGGGAGAGGAAGGCCATCTAGGGAGTTTACTGGGAAAGGCACAGCGACAAAAGATGCAAATTTTGTCCTGCCCTCTCCATTGAAAAGAGATGACTGGGTGTTTCTGGGAGAAACCCATGTAGAGAGTTTACATATAAATATTCCTTTCAAAGCGGCCTCCACCCAGCCCCAAGAGTCCCTCCCACAAAATCAAACGTTTCTAGAAAGGTCTATTTGGGGTGGTCAACGTTTGCTCCTCTATGTGGTAAATCAAGGCTTGGAGTTTGCAGACCATGGGTTGTTATTAAAGCTCCAGAGGAAATTAGCAGGGGACTTGCAGGGATAAGCTGGGGACAGAGACTTGCACGTGGTTTGGAGAGACGGGAAAATGGGATCTATGTTTCTCCTTTGCTGCTATAATTTAGACTCAGTAGCTTTTGTGGGGGCCAGCAGCATGGGGCAAGACGTGTACAAGCTGTGGAGCCCATAAATCTGACTGTTCTAGAAAATGAGCTCCCTGGGAGCCTAAGGTTGTCCATTGTCTTCTCAAACTTGAGAGCTTTGTGAATTATAACACGAAACGAACAGGCTGCTGCCACACAGCAATCAATCTGTGTTCTCTTACAGGAACAATGTAAGCAAGAGGCAAAAAAGCAGGGCTGACTCCCCAGCGTTCCATTTCCTCCCACGGAACAGCACCAGGCAAGACAATCAGGTGCCAAGGCTCAACAGGGCCAAGGCTCACTTCCCAGGACCCCCCAATTCGAGGCTGCTGCCTCTTATTGGGCTCCGGGTGGGGGAAGAAGGACAGAAGCTAGGCGTGGAAGATGCTCAGAGTGGAGGAAAATTCCTTGGCGGAGGGCCCTGATGAGGAGGTATTTATTGGCTGTGGGTGAAGCACACATGCAGGGAGGCTTGGCCCGTGGTGCTGGGGGTGTGGGGGCCGCTCTGGATTGCAACCCCGCCCCAGAACGCCTCTCCAGGAAAGGGGAGGAGTGCTGCAGAGCAATCACAGGCGCCGTTTTCTCCTGCCCACTGACACATGGCTGCTTTGGATGAAAGGTCCAAGTATGCCATGAGCTGGACTTGGGGGGGGGGTTCAGTCCTGAGTCGGGGGCAGTTGGGAAGGAGCAAGGTGGAGATAGCAACAGATAGGAGTCACATGAGGAGGTTTAGAGGAAGCAAGTGGAGGAGTGATATGAAGAGGCCTTTGGAAGAGACACATGGGTGAGAGGCACATGGGGGGGCTGCCTCTGGCAGAGACTATGGTGGTCATTATCTGGACTCCACGGATCATGTGGCACAGTTTGAGTTTTGAGGCTCTCCTTCTGTCCCAGATCTCTGGGACCCTCTTTCTTGTGGTTCTTGGCTAGCGGTTCCCCTTACACCTAGGGCAATCTTTCAGACCTCAGCAGCTCCCCATTGGGGCAAGCCTGCAGAGCTAGGCACTTGCTCATGAGGAAAATGTGGGAGGTTTATTAGGAAATCCTTTCCTCTCTCCCTGTGCACTAAATCTATTGCAAGTCTTTCACCCCACCAGTCTGCCCACTTTTCCTTTGTATACACAGATAGCCGGACTCTTTTGGAGTCCCCTAACAGTTTGGGGAAACTGAACACCTCTAATTCATGCCCTAACACCTCAGGAACTGTACTATACTCTGGGGTAGGATGTGAGACAGCATCTCCCCTGACGGGACAGTGCCTTGTACGTTTCTCCAGAGAAGAACCAGTAGGACCTATGGTTAGCTAGCCAGATACCTGTCTGAGAGATAGCAGATTGATAGAAAACAGCTAAAGATAGATAGCTAAATGGATGACGGCAATTAAGTATAAGGAATTGACTAGTGCAGTTATAAAGTCTAAGAAATCCAGACCCAGAGAGCTAATAGTAATGTCCCGACCCAAGTCTTAAGAACCAGAAGACCCAATGGAGAAACTCCAAGTCCAAAGGCAGAAGAAGACAGTCAGGCAGAGACCCCATGGCTGGATCTAAAAGATCACACTTAGGCTTCGAGCCTGGGACTGGACTCCTGACATTTTTGAATAAGAAAACCTGAGCTAAGTTGGAGGCTGTTCTTCTGCAGGTGGTGGTGGGTAGTGCTTTGTCCTTATGAGAGTCGGTAAGGATCTTGGGGACACTAAAACTTGGGATCAGGTAATGAGATATCTCTCATTCTCTCCTTTTTTCTTAGGGTTGTTTTCATGACGTAAGACTTTTTTTAGTTCCATGTAAATTTCAATATGCTGTGTTTAGTTTCTCTGAAAAATATTGCAGGGATTCTGATGAGGATTATATTGTTTATATATCATTTCAGGCAGGATAGTTATTTTGATTATATTGATTCTCCCCATCCATGAACATGGGATGGCTTTCCATCTCCTAAGTCGCTAAGTCCTTTAATAGCATCCTGTAGTTCTTGTTGTATAGTCCTTTTACCTCCTTTGATAGGTTATTCCAAGGCATCTAATTCTTTCTGAAGCAATTCCAAATGGAGCAATTTTCTTAATTTCTATTGATTTTTGTTTGCATAGAACAAGGTTATGGATTTTTATATGTTGATTTTGTAATCTGCCATTTTGCTGTATTCATCTATTGTTTCTGATAACTTTTGATGGAATTTTTAAGTTCTCCTGTCTGCAAATAGCCATAGTTTTGCTTCATCTTTTCCTTTTTGGATTTCCCTTATTTCCTGTTTGTCTAATGGCTCTGGCCAAAAACTCTAATATTAAGTAAAACAGAAGTGATAGCAATAGGTACCCTTGTCTTGTTTCTGAGAAAGGGAGTTCTCTGAGTTTTAAATTAATACTCACCACTGAGTGTTAATTGGCTGTTATATCACCTGTATTATATTGAGGCAGTTTCCTTCTATTCTCATCTTATAGAAAACACACACACACACACACACACACACACACATATTGACAACAATATTATAATTCACTTTTTCATAAATGAAAGCTGAAATTGTCACTATTTCTCAGTATTGGTTGATATAATTATGGTTTTTATCTTTACTTTTGCTGATGTGATATAGTACATTAATTACTTATGTGCATTAAACCATCCTTGCATTCCTGGGATGAATCCCACTTGATTATGGCGTATGATTGAATTCAATTTACTAGCATTTTGAAAATTTTCAAAAATACTTTTTGAAAAATTTTACATCTATATTCATCAAGGATATTGGTCTATAATTTTCTTGACCTGTTTTTGGTTTCAATATTAAGGTAACATAAAATGTATTAGGAAGCATTCCTTCTTGTATTTTTTTTAAAACAATTTGAGCAAGGTAGCCATTAGTTCTTTAAGTGTTTTATAAAATTCATTTGTAAAGCCATCTGGTCTTGGGCTTTTCTTTTCAGAAGACTTTTGTTAGCGTAACAATTTGCATACTTGTGATCAATGTGTTCAATTTATCTATTTCTTCCTGGGTTAAGGTTATTGAGTTTATTGGCACTTAGTTGTTCAGAGTAAACTCTTATGATCAACTTGGAGGTGAAGTCTTCTCAGTCAAACCTCCAGATGAGAATAAAGCCCACACAGCAGCTTGATTTCAGCCAAGTGACCAGTGAACCCAAATCTTTAGTCACAGAAACATGAGCTACTAAGTGTGCTGCTTAAAGCCATGGACTCTGTGGCCAGTGGTTGTGCAGGAACAGAGGACCGTCCACCTGGGTTAAACAAAGTGTCTGCTTTCTCAAGGTGAAGAATAGTAACTTACTCTCAAAGCCAGCAGAGTTAGGCTGTATATTTAATATACTTAATTGTATTTAAAAGAGTGGCTATGTTATCCCAGAACAGATTGGGTCAATGTTTGGCATCCTGTGTTTTTCACTCTCTAAGTAATACTGTCTCTCCTGACCAGGATTTCCCTGCTGTCCCAGTTTTCATTACCTTGTCTGTAAGGTAGGCAGGAAGCTGGGAGCATCTGGCCTCCTGATTCAGCTCACAGATGCCATCAAAATTATCCCCCTGTAATGGGGAGCCTCTCTAATCATGACTGTGGGAACCATTCCAGTCTGATGACTTTTCAAATTATCTGCATCAGAACACAACTCCTAAGAACCATTTCCAGGTATATGACACCATAAAACATAACCTAAATTAACTCGGCCAACAGTTTTATACCCCGTAGCTGAATATTTGCTAGCTAACATTTGCACAACTCATTACTATCCATTTTTTTGTGTTTAGACAGCTTAGAGCTCATTTTCCTTGTGATTAGCATTTTATTTAGATGTGTCTTTTTCTTTGTTATCTGGCATCGCCCCTGGGGGCAGCTTGGATGGCCACTTACTATGTGCTTGTTTATGGGGTGAGTCACTGCGTGTGGCTGCCTCCTGGGTTGCCTAAGGCAGTGACTGTATTTGGACATTTTTTTCCAACTGAAAAGATTATTAGCTTGGGAATATTATGAGCTCATTTTTTTTTTAAGAACAGTACCCTCATCAATTTGCCTAGCACTATAGTGATAGATACTGTATGAAACATAAAGCTTTCTCTGCCTATGAAATTATATGTGTGTATGTATATGTACATGCATATATGTATATATATGTATGTATGTCAGGAAAATGTTATATACACAATATATTCTATATGGTTATACATAGACTTATTCCCATTCGAGAGAGAGGGCTAGAGAAAGCTGAGGGCAAAATACATGTTCAATGAAGTTATAAGTTGACCAGAATGACTTGTGGAATGTCTGCTTGGTGACGATTTATTCTCTGTGGGAATCTCTTTGACGTTTGGGTTTGTCCTGGGGCTGCTATGAAAGAATAGCCCAGGCCAAATGGCTAAATGGCAGGAATCAGTTATTTTTTTTACAGTCCTAGAGGTTGGAATCTGAAGTCAAGATGTCACCAGGTTGGGTTTCTTCCGAGTCCTTGCTCCGTGGCTGTGGACAGTCACTTCTCCCCATGTCTCATGTGGTGGGTGACGACTCCATACACATCTATGTCCTGGACTCCTCTCCGGCTGAGGACATGCATCATATTGGATCAGATCACTGAAGGACTGTCCTGCACTGTCCCCAGATGCAGCCCCATGCAGACATCCTGGACACCGGGGTTTCAACGCGGGAGAGTGAGAGATGTGATTTAGCTCCTCACGGCCTCCCACTCAGAACTGGGCTTCTCAGGAAAGGCTGGCTGAGGGCGGAGGCGCCCTGGACACACCTGAGTGAGGGCCACAGAGCTGGACTCAGGGGCTTCCCAGACACCTCGAGAGTGAGTCATGACTTGGCTGCTGGTAATTCAGACTGGATGTCTGGGTCTGCTTGGTCCAGGCATCAGAAGTACACATCTGTGTGCATGCATATGGGTGCACCCCTTTAATTTGCCCTGTGCCACCCTTGTGCCCCCCCATTTCCAAAGGTCAGAAGCACCCTCACCTTAGGCTTCTCTGGGGAAATGAGGACCGATTTGAGGCAGCTTTGAGATGTCTTGTGAATATGAAGACATTCTGCCTTGGGATATATGTGCTCAGCAAGGAGGACTTTCCCCTCAAGATGTGGCAGTTCCTCAGACTGACCTGTGCGGTGCATTCAGGGAGGACAACCCAGTCGAAGTTCAGGATGGCAAAGGGTTTCCTCTTCCCAGTGACAACACCTCACTTTCAGATCAACAAAGTTAGCAAGTCCTGTAACTACTCAGGGTTGAAAACACATCGGAGGAGGAGGGGCCAGCCCTCCCGCCTTGACCTGGCCCTGGGGACAGCCCTTCCCCTGTCACACCTTCAGGGTGGGCTCGTGTTGTAGCACCAGAGGGGGTGCCCTAAATTAACAGCTGTGGTGCCCCAGTGCATGTGTGGCAACAGCCTAGAGTTTCATGCTCGAATGTTCAATTTTTTTGATTTTTTTTTTGTTCTCTCTGAATTCCCCCTCTAAGTGAGACCATTCGATGTTTTTCTTTTTCTTTCTGGCTATTTCTCTGAGCATAATCCCTTTCAGCTCCATCAAGAAGATGTGGTATAGACACACAATGGAATATTACTCGGCAATCAAAAAGGACAAACTCATGCCCTTCACATTGTTTTTTAATTGTGGCGTCACTAATTTATCCAGAGGTAGCACGTGTCTGTGATTCAAAGGCAAGGCGCACACCTCTTCAGAGGTAGGTGACCTCACCGTGCCCACCCCTGCCCTCTGCCCCAGTCCATTGGGTTCCTCCCCTCCTTGCTCCTCTCCTCCCAGACCATATTTTCGGTTTTTTCCATGTCCCAGTTATCGTAAATAGTGCTGCAATAAACATTATGGAGCACATACTATTTTTCAGTAGATGGATTCATAGTCTTTGGACAGATGCCCAAGAGTGGGATGGCTGGGTCAAGGGTATTTCCACTTTTGGTTATTTAAGGTAAATCCAGATCACTTCCGCCAACACCTGCCCCAATTTATAGGGCATGGCAGGGCCCTAGGTGTTGGTATTCCAAGAGGCAGCCTGGCCCTCCAGGTCTTGCAAGCCGGGGCCACCTGGCCTCAGGAGTCTGTTTATTTACCAACCAACGGGCAGCAGGAAGGCAGCAATTGTAAGTGACAGAGCCGCCTCCCTTACTTCCTGAGCAGAGAAAAATCATGTCTCTTTGTTCCTTGGCTACAGGGCGTCAGGCCACCATGGAGGGAAAGTTCTCATCAGTTCTCATCACACTGTTTGCTGTGTGAGCAGTGGGCATTTAATAAGAAAGATCCGAGTGTGACCCTGCTGTCTTATCTACACATTTAGCATAAAATGGATAAAAACAGCTTCAAGATTCCACATTAGGATAGTCTCCTCACGCTCACTCTTGCTTCATGGAGGAAAATGTTCCTAGAAAGCTCCCTGCAGAATTGCCTTTGGCTCGTTGGCCAGAACACCCAGCCTGGCTTTGAGAAGACAGCGTCTGGCATCTGGGAGTTCTCCACTGGGGGGCAGGGGCCGGAAGGGGACGGGGGGAGGGGGCTCTGGCGCAGGCCCCAGCCTCATTTCTACCCATTGTCGCTATTAACAGTGACAGATGTGGTCATTCAAGAAAATCTATGTCTTCTGTCAATTTTAGAGAATTCAATGTGCTTTGCCCTTGGCTCAGTAATACTAAATATTATTACCCATTCCAATTTAATTTGTGTTCCATTGAGCATTACAAGCAGAAACGCCACCCTGACAGGAGAATACAGTATTGATGGAAGCCGTGGAGACACAATTACTCTCCTGACAAATGGTCCCGGCTGGTGACAGGCTTTCTGGGCCCACAGCTTGCAAGCCTAAGGGGCACTTTCTCGGTGGCAGCTGAGAGCCGCTTATCAGTTCAGGGAACCAAGGTTGACTTGTAGCAATCAAAGTGTCTTCACCGTGTAAGGGTGTAAGGTCTCCCCATCACACTGACGCACTTTACCCAGTGGATTATTTTCGTCAGACGGGGCTGCTCAGAGCGATGTTGTGATCGAACGGTCGCTGAGTATCCTGATTGTTTGGTTGTGGTTGGATGTGTGAGCCAGGTCTCCATCGTCCTTGGGAAGACCAGGGAAGGCTTCCTGGCTTCTCTAAAGCACTAAAACCAAGACACTGGTGAGCCAGGAGATGTACTTCACACGACCTTGCTTTTTCTTCCACTCTATTGAAAGCCAGCAAAAGAGAACAGCTATTTTGTTCCTGATGTATTTGGCTTGAATAGAGTCTAAATTTCTCCAGCTTCTTTTTCTCTCTGAATATAATACACCAACTGTAAGCTGGACAGATGAGACAAACTTATCATTTCTTTTGCTTGTAAATATAGTCCTGCTCTTACACTAAATTTAAAATTTATTCTTGGATGTTTTGTATCAGACTTATGATTTCCTGAGACATTTAGGTTTTTGGTGTATAACCCTTATAGTTGTTGTTATTTCTCCCAAGTGCAGTTCATGTAGGTAATCAGGTCTTGGACTTTGACATAGAATATTCTCTCTCTCGTAGGGTTAGGTCCAGTGATTGCCAACTATACCATCATGTCTCATATAGCGCCTGACTACTTAAATCATCATATATCTGTTTAGTCTTTTCATATTTCTATAATGTGATTCACTCTTAGTAAAGAACATTTTAAAATTAATGTTGATATTTAATTAATGCCAATAGATATTTTCATCTCAAAAATTGAAAATATTTCTGGTCTAAAAGTTGGGTAAATATATTAATTGGTAAATGGTTTTTGAATTATTTTTGGATCTCCATTATTGTTAGAATTCTACTGAACATCCTTGCCTGTCTATCTAGAGACACAAATTACAAGGGCCTCAGAGGCCGCCTCCTTCAGTCTCAGTTATGATTCAACAACGAAAGTGCCTCCTGGTAGGGTGTCCTGGGTGGGTTGCCACCACCTACATGACATTTGGTGGCGACTGTCGTGTGTGAAACCAAGCTTGGGCAATGAGGTGGCCATTTCCCATTGTCTCAAGTCATTGCAAAACAGCTTTGCCTCCTGAAGGGTCACTCCCTTCAGTTTGAACATCGAATCGATTTTCCAAAGCTTTATCATCATCTGCTTTGCAGGCTGCCTATTCCGGGCTCTGTTTCCTTTATTGTTACAAAGTCAGCCACTTTGACTGATGGCCCTCGGGTTGGCAACACGGTATGTTTAAGGGGTATGGGTACTGATGTATGTTACCACCCCCAGGCTCCAGCACCCTCAGCACAGGTCAGTGAACCCCTTTCTGCCCCTCCCCCATTCGCCCTCTGATAGCCCAGGTCCTCTCTTGTTAAACCCAATCTATCAAAGAGGATAGAGCCGAGCTGCAAAACTGACTGTTAGACAACACAGGAGAGCAATGGGTAATGACTTCTGCCGACTGTCTTTGAGCCTCCGCGTGGTGACTGAAAACCGGCAAGGCACAGTATTTCAGGAGGGTACATTTAGCAAGCAGCCAACAGAGCATCACACTCCCACCTTATCATGTTCGAATAAATGACCAACTTATTGACCAAAGTGGAAAAGACCATGGCTCCCACTTACTGCATGGTTAGTGGCCAGTGGACAAAGCCACCGCGCTCTGTGGACTCCTGTGCCGGGCAGCCTCCCGTGTTGCCCACTCTTACTCCGACTCCTTCCCCGATACATGCAGGCTCCAGCATCGTCTGTGCTGGTTTTTCTGTTTCCCGCTGAGCTGATGCTGCAGGGATCAGGTGGCCCCAAATTTTGACTATCAGGTCTTTCCAGAACACATTTACCAACCCTTGGTTGACATAAAATTCTGAGTTTCGACCCCCCCCCCCCCGGTGGCACAGCAGGTAAAGCGCAGCACTAAGAAGCTAATGCCACTGCAGCATGAGTTCGATCCCTGCCCCGGAGGTGACCCCAGGGCACGGCAGACCTCTCCTGACCCATCCGCTACTCCCCTCAACAGTGGACTTTGTCAGTGCCTGTTCTGCTCCCCACTCTGTCTCTGGTGAAGCCTCTCACCGCCCCTGCACCTCTGGCTTGTACCCCAGTTCTGCATGCAGAAAGAAATCAATCTTTAAAATACTTCTGAGTTTCTAGAGTAAGAATTGGAATGACCAAAGTCCCTATTTCTATTGTCATGAGATGGTAAGACCTCCACTCCACCCATGATCTTTTGCTTCTACACTCTCAATCTGAAACAAATGCAGCTTCTCACCGTGGAGAACCATACTTCTGTCCTCTTCTAGTCTGGCCGTAGAATAGGTCAACATGGGTTGAAAGAGCCGAGGCAACTTGGCTTTGTGTTTGATGCACATTCTTGGGAAAAGGTTTTGAAACTGCTGAGTCATGAGCAGGCCATTTGCTGGGCAACAGAGAGCCTGGTCAAGCAGCTTCTGACACCTCCCCCCCCCCAAAAAACCCTGTACATTCAGCCTTCTAAAAATGGGTTCTTTTCCACAGCTACTCTCACTGAGTTTTCAGCTTCCTATTTCCCATATTAAAAAAAAAAGAGTAGTAATTTTTTTTACTACTGCTTTAAAAAGTGAGTCTGGGCCCTCCCTGGTGGCTCAGCGGGTTAAAGCACAGCACAAAGAAGCTTAAACCACTTCCGCATGAGTTCGACCCCCGCCTGCCCCGGAGGAGATCCACATGGTGTGGCAGACCTCTCCTGACCCGCCCGCTGCTCCCCTCAGCAGTGTACTTCGTCGATCTGCCTGTTCTGTACCCCACTCTGTCTCTGGTGAAGCCTCTCACCCTCCGCATCTCTGACCTGCACCCCAGTTCTATACGAATAAATAAATAAATCTTTAAAAAAAAAAAGTGAGTCTGATGGCAAATTCAAAAACAAAATTATTTTTCTTTCTGTAATGTCATTTATAAATTATCTCCCCCTGTGGGCTTCCATTTTGCATTATGCTGATCTCAACAAACTGTCTCAGGACAAATGAGAGTCTGAAAAACCAGGCGAAGTTCCAGAGACTTTGCCCCCTTGATAGGAGGCCTATTCCTGGGGTTCTGGGTCAGCGCTCATTCAGGCTGGAGAGAAATGACTTCCAGCCATCTGTGCTGTCAAAGAAGGCGGCCGTGCGTGATGGGCTTAAGAAAAACTTGCTGGGAGACAATGTCTCTCTGGAAAGGCCTGGAAGCGTAGCTAAGAGTGGGCAGGGAATTCTAATCTCTTTTTAAATTTAGTATTATGTTCTTTCTGAATTTCTTTTTGAGGTCATTAACTGTCCTTTGAACATAAGCATGATAGGAGACCCACAAAGAGAAACACCACCCGAAACGGATGCAGAGGTGAGGTGACACCTTCAAGAGTCCAGCAAGGCCAGAAACCGCAGGCTCCAGGGAAGCTGAGGCAACCTGGGGTACATTCCCTAGCACCCACTCTGGGTGACCTCCCACACCTCGCCTCCAGATGCGTTTCAATTCAAAGATAACAGAACCTCTCAAGAGCAAGGACCCTCCCTTGGCAGGACGCTCTCAGAGCTCAGTGGCCGGGACGCCACATTAATGTCCACCTCAGTGCCGTGGCTGACCCTGCCACACAGTCACTCACGTCCCAGCGCCCACCCACCAAAAGGGCAGAGGGGGCCTGGCTTGTTCTCCGTCTTCTGTCTTCCTCACACTGCAGGCGGATTGATCACTGGAGGCTCAAACAATCAAGTGTAGTAATAGTAGCTGGTGAACAAATAAAACCAAGAGTAGCCAAAGTCAGAAAGGAAACATCTGGAGGATCTGGAGACCCCGACGTCGGGGGAATTTCCGGCAAATCCAGGTATGTTTGCTTTGTCGTGGATAGAAGCTCCAAGCTTATCTGTGCATTTGAAAGTCTAACCCCCGCCCTGCAGTGTGTCCTTGGACGTGAATCGACCGTCACATAGAGCGTGTGAGTCTTCCTGGGCTTTTAAAGTCTTCCCCACCGGTCTATCCGGTGGCAGATTTCTGGCATCTCGTGTTTTAGTTAATATTTAGATTGCAACTTCACACTGAAACTTACACAATGTCAGTGTGGAAGAGCTTCAATATGAAATGAGCATGTTGGTAATTAAAACTGTGACTTCCCAATAGACATGGACATAATCTCCAGCAAATTTTAATTTTTTATTCAAGTAACACTGGTTGCATTTTGTTTCTGTGTTAGAGGTAGAAGATATCCCCTTCCGGTCCCCACTGCCAACTCCCCAGCTCGCCCCACAGTGCTGATGATTTTAAACGTATCTGGGTGTCTTAAATTGTCTGAGACTTACTTGGATTTTTTTATTTATATTGTCTCCCCTGTGACTAACGAGGGTTCTGTTCCCTCCTACACCAGCCTTTACGCTTTCACTTCTTCCTTTTGCCTGACGCCGTGGGGGAGAGCCTGCACCAGGCAGCCTGGCAGCCGGCCGTGGCTGCTCCCGCTGACTCCTGCTCTCAGGGCACAGGTTTCCGTACCTGGACACAGCGCGTCATAGCTGTGCTTTGCCAGAAAAAAGATGCTGCCTTCTCTAGCTGCATTTTCAAAAAATGAACCAGTGTCCAATTCATCAAATATTTAGTCTGCAGCGCTGAAATGATTCTATTTTTGCTTTTTTTTTTTTAAAGATTTATTTATTTATTCATACAGAACTGGGGTACAGGCCAGAGATGTGGAGGGTAAGAGGATTCACCAGAGGCAGAGCGGGAAGCAGAACAGGCAGATCGATGAAGGACACTGCTGAGGGGAGCAGCGGGCGGGTCAGGAGAGGTCTGCCGCGCCCTGTGGTCACCTCCGGGGCAGGCGGGGATCAAACTCATGCGGAAGTGGCTTTAGTTTCTCAGTGCAGTGCTTTAACCCGCTGCGCCACCAGGGAGGGCCCTATTTTTGCTTTTAACCTATTAGCATGGTCCTTTACGTTAGTTAACTTCAACTGTTAAGCCAAATGGTCACTCCTAAGTTATACCAATTGGTTTGGGAAGTATCGGAAAAAAGAAGCAAGCTTTCTGTTGCTGTGTCCACTGTCTAGACGGGGCCTCCTCCACTTGATGCTTCTGCAATCCTCTGAGATCTCACTAGCACACCTATGCAATCCTGCCCATTTCTCACGTGACTCTGACACTGGTCCCTGGACCATGCTTTGAGAGGCAAGGTGTGGGCACGCTATGGCCAGGGATAACGATCCCTTGAGCTTATGCCAGTGGCGACACACGTTGTCACTTTCAAGGAACTGAGAAGACCTGTATTTAATTATTTTCCTAATTTCCTGGATCTGGAATCAGTGCGTCAGTGTCTCTTATAAATCATTGTCAAATGCAGGTGATAAAGGATGTGGACGCAGTTGTCTGGCAATGTTAAGAGCTCCTCTCCTGGCAACTGGGAAGCTCTCAGAGGCTGACTCTAAGTCCTCTGTGTGCAGGTCCCTGGTGATATTAGTTTACGAGACGCTATCACAGTCTTATCGCTGAAAACGACACTGCTTATTAGCTTACACGTCTGCAGGTCAGAGTTCAGCAGTGTGGCTGGATTCTCTGCTCAGAGGCTCTGAGATTAATTCTAGGCGGTGGCAGTTCTGGACTCGTCACAGAAGTTCTGGGCAAGAACTTGCCCCCAACTCACGCAGAAGGTGGTTCCTTGGGGCGGTGGGGCCGGAGCCCCACTCTGGCTGGCTGCAGCATGCAGGCCGCGCTTGGCCCCTCTGGCCCGCCGGCATCTTTTCTCTAGCCGAGTGACTCCTTCATCTTCAAAACAGTGATGACTAGCAACCCTTTTCTCTAGGCTGTATTTATTTATGTATGCAAGAGCGGGGGTGCAGGCCAGAGGTGCATAAAGGAGGACTCCCCAGAGACAGAGTGGGGAGCAGAACAGGCAGACGGACTGAAATCCCCTGCTGAGGGAGCAGCGGGGAGGCAGGAGGGTCTGCTGCGCCCTGGGGGTCCCTCCCTGGCCGCGATGGAACTCGTGCTGCAGCGGCTGCCTTTTTTCATCTCAGCTGTAATCCCCGTGGGCTTCCCACTGCCAGTTCACCGGTGTGCCATCACCACAGTCCAGTGCACTCTTCCCATCCCAGTTCTGATCCCATTCTCCCTTCCATCTGCATAAAAGGTCTCTGGTTTATATTTGTTCACGGTTTTCATTTTTACTCTATAACATGTATTTCTTCCCACCCCCTCCTTATCCCTGATTCACCTGCTATGAGTGAAGCCATCGGTGTTTTTCCTTTTCTTTCTGGCTTACGTCACTGAGCATGATCCCTTCCAGCTCCATCCATGTTGCTGCAAAAGGCATGAGTTTATCCTTTTTGATGGCTGAGTAATATTCCATTGCATCTATGTACCACATCTTCTTAATCCAGTCATCCACTTTTGGGTATTTGGGCTGATTCCATGTCTTCCCTATTGTAAACAGAGTCGCAGAAAACGGGGGTGCAGATGTCTTTTTGAATTGATGTTAACACTGGAACATTTCAACCGTATGTTTGCTTTGTGTTTATCTGGCATGTTAGGTTAAGGACACTCCTAAGGCATCAACACAGTTCTTCAACCCAGCAAGCGGACCAGAAACCAAAAGTGGGACTTTCATTGCCCGGGTCAGCTGCCCACAGGTGGCCAGTGCTGAGTGAGCTGGTGAGCTTCTGCTCTGAGGTCTCAATTTCTGTCTCATTTGGAAGGCTCCTTTGGGTGAGCCCGTGCATGGGACCGGCCACTTGCCCAGCTAACGGGAGATGAGCTGGCCCGGGGGATGACATTTCCCCATTTGGGGTTACCTAGTCCATAGTCGTGAATGTGGAGGTGCTATTGAAATCCGAGCGCCCAAGGAGACGCAGTCAGTCCGGGTTCAGCCAGGCGGTCTGTATCATGAGGCGGAAGGATCCTGCCACCCCAGTTTCCGAGGCCAACGCTCGAGGCACTCACCGGGCGAAGTTCCTCACTGGCTACCAGGTCGCGCAGGTCCCAAACCAATGGCCGTGGAACCCCCTCTGGCGATCATGTTTAAGCTGCCAGGAGAGGAGACATTTCTGTGTGAGTGGGGTGTCCATTTCATCCCGTTCTCACACCACTGGCATTACTCGGGGAAGGGACTTTGCTCATCGGACTGGACCACGCCGGTCACCAGAGGGAGGCCGCACGAGGGCGGGTTGGTCCTTCTCGTTTCATCTGTCTGGCTGTTCGCGTTGGCAGCCACTTCATGGATTCATTGTTGGCTTTTACAGTGACAATGCACATGTAAATCTCGTCTCATTTTGTTAACTTTTGGCTGCTTTTTTGATATAGGGGATTTTCAAATTTTTCTGTGGTGAATTTTTTTCCCCTGGAATCTTCTATCATTTTTATGCTCAGAAGCGTTTGTTATTCGAAAGCTACTTACAGTTCCCCCCAGGTTTTTCATTCTTGACACATTTCTTTTTATACTTTAGAAATTTCTTTTGGAGAATGAGGTTGGCACTCTAATTTTTTTTCTCTAAACACTTAATTAGTTATTCTAATTGTTTTCTTCCTGCAATGATTTTTTTGGTCATCTTCTAAACACTTAATTTTCACCTATACATTTAAAACTGCTTAAGGGTGTTTATTTTGTTCCATTGATCTGTAATGATTGTTCAGCTAGAACCATTATTTGTTTAGTTATAACTTTATAAATATTTGCAAGTAGCTAATGAAAGAATCATTCACACTATTTTTACTTTTCAAAAATCAGTGATCTTTCCAGATGCACTTGGGAATTGATTTTCAGTTTCCAGTTAAAAAAATTCACTGTATTCAATGTATAAATTAATTTAAAGAGAGAATTGACATTTTCATTAAAATGAGTTTTCCACTTAGAAACAAAAAGCCCACACAGTGAAGCCTGATGTCCCTTCATTCAGTTTAAAACTGTCCTCATGTGAGTCTCTTACCTGCCTTACTAACTTATACCAGTAGGTCTCTTACTAATTGGTATTTTACGTTCTATTATTTTTTAAATGGTTGTAACTGAACTCTCTTTCCAATCATATTTTTGAACTGGTTAGTAAATGACTCAGAGAAATGATGGGAGAAATTTCTTCTGTATCACGTGATTATGTTTCTTACTCTCTCTTGGAACAAGAAAAAGAGTAACTCCTGTTCTTCACAAACGTGCACCAAGTCACAGCCCTGCGGATTCGCTGCTGTGAGTGTGTCTTGCTTAAGGGAGAGCTCCCCCACCCAGGCTCCTCGGCGGAGTCACCCCAACAGCCCTCCTCCCTCAGCCCGGCATGGGGCGACCACCCTTCTTGGGCAGGACCTGTCCCGGGCTGACTCAGATCTCCGCTCTCCCCTGGAGGCTGTGACCACCTGGCTGGAAATGGCAAAACGCCCTGGCCAGACGTGGGGTGCGACAGATCTGGAGTTGTGGCGATCACCCAGGGCTCAGGGGGACCAGCGTCACCACAGGGACCCAGAGGAGGGCGGCTGCAGGTCCGAGAGGCAGTATCTGGGGTAAAGGCCGTGGCTGCTGCATGGGGAGCCACGCACAGCTCCCCACTAACTGGCCAAAAGGCTCAACTGTTTTCCTCGGGGTCAGGGGCTTCCTGTGTCTCCGCCGACACCTGGTGTTGTCAGCACTTTTTTCTCTCAGCTGTTCCTGGTGTGTGGCGATAGCTCATCTTGGCTTTAACTTGCATCCCTCTGATGGCTGATGACATCGCGCCCTTCCCAGCCTGATGGTCTCTGCAGGAGCTGTCTCTTGCTAGTTTCTAAGTGGATTGTTTGTTTTCTTACTGTTTTGTCTTGAGAGTGCTTTAAATATTCTAAATATAAATCCTTTGGCAGTGAAGTGGTTTGCCAATATTTGCAGCTTGTCTTTTCATTCTTTAAATGGCACCTTTTGCTGAGTACAAATTCTAAATTTTAATGATACCAGTTTATAATTATTTTGTGCATGAAGTTTCTGACATTATATCTAGAATTCTTTCCTGCCCTGGGTCATGAAGGTTTTCTACTCCTATCCTGTAGAACTTTTATAGCTCTGCATTCTACCTTTAAATCTGTGGTCTATTTTGAGTTATATTTTATTTATTTTTATATGTAAGTTCTCTATTAAGGTGTAAGTTTTCTGGAGATTTCATTTCTTTTGTTTACAGACACCTAGTTGCTCCAGGTCCATTGGTTGAAAAGAATGTCCTTCCTCCACTGAATTTTTGTGCAGTTTTATCAAAAATTTTGAATTTTTGCCTCTTCCTGAGCACGTAGCCCCCATTCAGATGTTCTGGAAGCCTCAGCATTGTGGTCTCAGGAATCCCATTTAGCAAAAACCCTGTTGAACTCTGAGAGCTGTTTGTACACACGCTCTTGGTGCTCAGGGTATCCTGGGAAGAAGATCACATCAAGAATACATCGCTGTCAAAAGGCAGTTTGCTGGCAGGCTGAGCAAAGCGAGAGCCCTGGAGAGCGCCAGGTGGTAGACCGGGGTGAGCATTCTCACCGAGAAGCTGGGGGGCAGAGGCAAGCGGCCTGTGAGCTGTCTGGACGGTGCTTGAATGGCTCAGAAAAACTCCTGGTGCATCATTGAGCTGGTCCTCAGATGCAACTTAAAATCAGTGAAACCTCTGTGGTAACAATGCGCAGACTCCCGGCCCAGAAAAGACACAGTTAGAACTTGAAAATGCCTTTTTGCCCCAAGACCTCTCGAGAGAAGTAACAAAAACAGGCAACTCACTTATTTTTTGGACTGATAGGAACCCATCTGGAGCTTCTACAGCGGGTGCCATTTATTTGCTTGAATCATGGGACTTTGGAGTTTCTGTGTGATGTTGTGGTGACCATGCAATGAACTTGTATTTGGGAAATTCCACCTTCAACAGGGCTGAGGCTGACCTTCCTTTTCAGTTCCCTTCCCTCTCACACATCCCTGCAGCCAACGCGTGTACACTCGTGGATTCACTCACCCAACACATCCCGAGAGTCTACGCGTGTCGGGCTCTGGGACACAGTGGACGTCATAGAGGCCAGTCCCTGCCTCTGTCTACCTACACGCCAGCGGGGAAGCGAACAGGCTGTTAATGATGCGGCAGAATCTATAACAGTTCAGGTACGAATAATGGGGGTGGAGATTTTGCGGCTTTAAATATGATGATCAGGGAAGGTCTCTCCGGTAAAAGTGTCATTTGAATGAAGATCTGAAAGAGGTGCTCGAGAAAGTCTCTAGAAGAATGTTCTAGATAAAGGGAGTGTCTGGAATTCAGAGGCAGCATGGCCAGAGGGTGGGATGTGAGTGGGTGGCGGGACTGTGGTACTTCCTGCTATAAAGTGGGGTTCCTTGGAGAACTGGGGGCGGAGGAATGACATGATATGACTTGGACTTGGAGAAGATCGCTCAGGCTCTTTTGGGGGGAGAGGAGGGCCAGGGGCTGGGGGAAGCATGAGACCCACTGGGAGGCTGTCGTGGTCACTCTCAACACTCATGTCCACATGAGGAGGACACTGAGGGCCAGTGGCGGTGGCGGGAGGGGTTTCCCAATGTCCTTGGTGGGAGGTGACGTAATGTTATCAGAAGTGACACGGCAGGTCAAGGGTGGTGAGGGGGGCCGTGAATTTACGGGCAGGTGCTGGAAGCAACAGAGAGAAACGGCGTGTCTCCTCGCTCACAGAGGGCAGCTGTGGAACTACAGTAAAATTACAGAATGAATCCAGCTGCGGCTTCATTACACGCAAAGGCAGGAAGCAGCCTCAGTAAGCAGAGAGGATAAAGCTGCTCACGAGCTTGGTTCTGAATCACGGAGACCAGAAGCATCAGAAGCATCAGCCCAGGGGACTAAGGCGCGAGGAGCCGCCGAGCCACGAGGCCGAGCTGGTCACTCTCCGTTGTCCCCTCCATTGCGTGATGGAAGATTAAGATCCCACTTCTGCCTCATTTTCAGTTCCCTTCCTTCCTGCTCCTTAGTTTTTGTTGGTGGGGCTCTAATCGCCCCCTTTGGGAAGGGCATTTGCGCTCAAAGAAGACAACAGGAGCGGGTTGGAAGAGCCTCTGCATCAGAGGACGGTACTGAGAGGACTTGTTTACCTGAGGAAACGCGCTCCGGGTAGGATCTAAAAGACCTGGGATGGCAGCACCGGGCCCTTGCTGCAGGTGTCCAGAGCACGCTCATTACTTTAGACCCTGTGAGCCCGAGGTGGGCGGTGAGGCCCCCCAGGGAGCCGCAGCACAGGCAAACCCAAGTCTCAGCGATGGCCTCGCGGGGCGACAGGAGCTGGCCGGATAATAGTGTGACGTGTGGGACATTGTGGCGATGAGCTTGACAGAAGGAGCAAAGTGGAGGCAGAGGCGCTTCAGGATATAGGGGTGTCTGCTAATTGATTAGGGTGTGGCGGGGGGAGTGACTCCTCTGAGAAGCCTTCATGGATTTACTGTCTCTAGGTAAGACCTGGGAGGAGCCAGGGAGCCACATCTTGGGGGGAGAGAGAACAGGGTGCAGAGGCCCTGAGGCAGGGCGCCCCTCCACCCCGAGGCGAGCATGGCCAGAGCAGCGTGGGAGGCCAGGCGAGACGAATGACTTGCCAGAGGGCAGACAGGACGCAGTTAACAGGGCTGGGAAAGGCACGGTTATTTATTTGATAGCTACTTATGTCCAGAATATATGAAGAACCATTACAAAATAAAAAGTAAAGTGAGAACCCAATTAAAAGTGGGCAAAGTGTTTGAACAGTCATTTCTCCCAAGATCTACAAATGATTAACGTCAACTGTGTTTCTCTAATGACTAATGCCCTTGAAAACGAAAAGGCGCCTAACACCAGTGGAGAATGCAATTAAAATGACATCGCTATGCCCCTTCATACCCACTGGGACGGCCACCACTGATGACACCCAGCTGGCCCTCAGATGCCGGCCCTGGCGTCCCCCTGCAGGGAGGGCGTCGTGCTAGCTGGCGGCTGCCGCAGCCGCGGGGAGAAATCGCGGCTTTCGTAGATGGCTGGTGAGATATAAATGATGCAGCTGCTTTAGAGAACAGTCTGGAAGCTTCTTAGATTAAACAGAATTACCGTGTGATTCAAGGACTCCGGTGTGTATGCTCGGGAGAATGAGTGCTTGTGTCCACGCGGAAAGTTATGCACAGATGTTTATGACAACTTCATTCACCACAGCCAGGGAGTGGCCACAACTGCCATGTCCACTGCTGATGGCTAATAGCAGGCTGTGCTCTGTGATGCAGTAGGAATCGGCAGAAGCAGTAAGGACTGGTCACAGGACAGTATGAACAGACCTTGGGGAGAGGTGCTGAGGGAAAGGGCCACTTGTCGCCAGAGTCCACTGAAAGGCAGTGTCCCAAGCAGACAAATGCAGACGCCAAAAGCTGGTCAGCGGCCGCCAGGGCCTTGGGAGAGAGAGAAGAGCCGGTGACTAAGGGGCGAGGGGTGCAGTGAAGAGGTTCACAGTTGAGTGTGACGGTGTTTGCACGGCTGTGGTCGCTGAAAGCTGCAGAACGGCACGCTCTAACTGGTGAGTTGTATGATACGTGAGTTATAGTCCCACAAAGCGCCACACACACCTGCCCCCGACTGCTCTTTGGAGAATCTTCTCTTGGGATGCGCCAGGAAGAACAAGGATCCAGGGAGAAGACTGTCGCTTCACACCGGGCACAGGCAAGATGTGGCTGTCGGAGGGGTTCAGAAGTGGGTTCTGGGTTCATTTCAGGGGGGAGCAGTCTTGCTGACAGGCAGAGTGTGGGCTGTGAAGGAAGGTTCTTGCTCCATGGTGCGACTGGGGAGCACAGAGACAGGTGCCGAGGAGGAGCAAACCCGCCAAGGAGCACTGCCTCAGTGCCCACTCACAGGTGGGGTGGGGGCTGGGGGCCAAGGGTGGGGAGAGAGGCGAACCCCAGTCCTTGTCTCTGTGGCGGGTCCCAGCACAGGACGCAGAAGTGCGGTGACCCAAGGCCACGCTCGGTGTGCACACGCCAGGACAGACAGCAGGACACACGCGACTCGCAGTCTGTGGCTCAGGGCTGACACAACCCCCGAGGCAGGACTGGGGGGAGGAGGAAGCAGCCTCAGGAAGCCCCCTGGGTCGGGAGTCAGGGACAGGCCGGCTGGAGTCAGCTTCACAGGGCCATGTGGAGGGAGCTGAGGCTGGGAAAACAGAACACAATTCCCTGCTGAAAGGCGGGGGGCTGGGGTGGGGGGCGCATGCGTCGTAATCGTCTGACTGACTGTAAGCACGAGCTAAATAATTTTGCTCCAGGTCATAAACCAATTGCCTCTCGTGCAACATTAGCTACTGGAAAGATCTGACTTTCTCTGAAGATGGACCACAAAGGAGTCACATGACGAACTTCCTGGGAGACAGACGGCTCTGTTATTTAACCCAGGCAGACAGGAGTGCGGGAGGGTAGGACGGTCTTCATGCCCCCAGGTGAGGTGCTGGTGGCAGGGGCAGGTCCGCTCGAGCCCAGACCTGAGCTGCCTTGAGTCTCTGCTCCCCAGCTTCTACCCCCCCAGTAAAACAGGGCTGATGGTAATAGCAGTTTCCACTTCATGGGCTTGGGGTTACATGTGCACAGCTCTGTCAGCATCCCCGGGTTCACCGTGACCCCCAATACTCGTGTTTCTGCCGGGCCCTTGCTTTCTGCTCCTTCCTGGCAGCTGAGCAGTGCATCCATTTCTTCTTCATTCCAAACTTCTTTCTGCCTGCTGTTGCAGGTGTTGTCTAAAATAATCGCTGTGAAGGGAAGTCAAAGTCGGGAGAGAGACATTCACTAGAGCCAGAGCCAAACTGAGGACGCGGCCGTGACTCCGAGGGACTCTTCCCCACCCCGAGTTCGGCCTCAGCCACATGCACAGAAAGGATACATTATGTTCTTAACACAAAAAGGGAGACATCGAGTTTATTCTAACGTTTTTCAACCAACTAAAGGAGGCTGGTTTCAACAAGCTGTAAGATCAGCTTCAAAGCCGTCCCTTGCTCTCTCTTCCCAACGCGTCTGTGGTTGGGAACATGGAAGGACCAAAGTTTCTGTGAGTCTCTCAGCCTAAAACTTCCTTTACAGACAGGGGGCTGAAGCCAGGGTGACCTCCGTTCCCTCGCCCTGAGGCAGCAAACGTGGCAGGGCGGGACTGCAACCGGGTTTCTTGCCCCAGGTTTATTCCCGGTGAATGGCACATTGTCCTCCTGGCCAGTCCTTGTCCTCGTGTGCAGCCCCGTAGGATGGTGGTGGACATTTTCCAACAGAGCAAAGATGTAGAATTGCCTTTCCTTGGTCTGTAAGTGGCACCGGCCCTTCCGGGAGAAGGGGCTACTTCTCGCATCCAGTAGCCTGGTCAGAGGCTGGAGAAACCACAGCTAGACCTACCCATGGGCACAGCGGCTGGAGAAGGTCCGTAGAGCGTCACTCCCGGCTGGCTCACCCTGTCCCCAGGGCTCAGCACACTGGCAGCAACCGGGGAGCGCGAGACCGCGGTGAGTGGTTTCCACATCAATTGGGTGATT
>NW_004567104.1:75928681-75940254 GCF_000260355.1 Condylura cristata
ATCATCGCCACCATCATCATCATCACCATCATCATGATCATCACCACCATCATAATCACCATCACTATCACTACCATCATAATCACCATCATCATCACCACCATCATCACCACCATCATCATCACCATCATCATGATCATCATCACCATCATCATCACCACCATTCATGCCATATGTAGAACCACCCTACCTACTGGGTGACCTGCAGGAAATACTCCCGAGCATTATGGGAGGTCACAAAAGGACTCCAGACAGAGAGTAAAGTGTAGCACGACCTCAAGCCTTATGTGTAGGCTGACTTTGGAAGCATCAGAACATGACTGGGACCTTGGGTAAGGAGAGGGTCATATATGAACCAGATATTGCTGGTCCTACTTTGGAAGTGGGTTTCCCCGTGACACGGTTGGGGACAGGCATTTACTGTAGCCCACGGTGCTGGCCTCTTGTCCGTGGCACTGTTCCGGCGGTCCTCTCTTCATAGTCCCTTTGTGCCTGGGACTGTGCTGCTTGGCATTGGTTGTTTCTTCTTCCATGGTTGTCATAAACAATTACAGGGTTTCCAGGCTTGGCATTTAAAAGTTTAGAAGTCTAATTTCTTCTTTGACAATCAGCTTCGACTAAGATTTTGTTTCCCTTTAAAACGCTGTCAAATTCTGGAAAGCTCATCCAGCTTTAGCAGTATCACAGTCAGGATAGGCTCAGATAGGCTGGAATAACAACTATCGCCAAGATCTCAGAGAATGGCACTACCTGGCCATTGTGCTACTGAAAACCAAGGGGTTCCCAGCTAGCCACCAAAGCTAATATCAGGCAAAAATGAAGGGTGCCCAGGCACCCCAAGTATTAAGGGGAAAAAGCTATGTTGTCTTTTCTTGGAGTCTCTGCCCACCTACACACATATAAACAAAATATCAAACTCTAGTGAGTTCAAAGATTTTTAAACAGTGGAAGGTTCAAATGGAAGTAGACAGGAGAGGAGTAGGGAGTGGGAGGATTTCAAAATATAGAATCCTGGTCAAACTCTGAACTCACCCATTTCCTCATGGGCAAACATTCAGCCCTAAATGGGGCTTCCTAAGGGAAGAGCCCCAAGTGTAGTGGCTCAGCTCTAGCAAAGGTGTCAAGGGAACAAATCAAAGTCAGGGAACATAAGCAAAAAGCAAGAATTTGCACAGGCTCAAAGGGCTGGCAGAGAATGAGAAAACCAAAGTTCAGAATGTACCACACAAAGTGAATCCACCAGAGGGTCAAGACAGCAGCTTCTAGAGTCTCTGAAGAGAGAGGATTGTCCCTCCTGCTAAAGCTCTAAAGTTGGATCCCATTTTGGAATATTATACAGCTTTAAAAAGGAAAGGATATTTGACAGTTATCACAACATGGATGGATCTACTAGATTATACACTTAAAAACGGTTAAGATAGTAGCTTTTACACTATGCTCTGATGCCAAAAGAAAAGAAAACCATGAAAAAGAATGAGACAATGGACTGGTTGACTAAGGATTCTTTGATGGTGGGGTCTGAAACAAGGAAATGTCATAAGTGTTTATTCTACTAATTTCTGAGATACCCATATGTACCTTGCCAGTCAGAATGTTAATGAGATAAAACAAAGACCTCACAAAGAAGTTAAAAGAGTTGACAACGAGAATATCACCGATGTAGACTTCACAACTAGACGCCTGTGTCTGTCACCTGCCTTTCAAAGAGCTCAAAAGAAAAAGACTATGGAAAGTTTGACCTGGCTCTTGATAACTGTTACCTTGTGCTTTATAGTAAATATACTCAGAATCCTTTCCTGGGCAAGTTTTTCTCTTTTTCCTGCAGTCTTCAAAATACAGTACTCTATTCCAGAAAATTTGTTTCTAGGCCAGTTGAGTAAAAGTTTGGAAAACAACTCTAAAAATGGTCAATTAGTTCTTATGATATCAATCTTAGGACAGTAGAGAAAATTATTTGGATTAATTTCACGTGCAGCCAGTGGACATTTTGAATAAATAGTTCTGCGGTTTAGTCAAGTACATTGAATAAAGAATTCTAGGCTTAACACTTCCCTCCTCCTAGGATTCTGAACAATATTAGATATCTAAAAACATTACTTTCCAAGTCCAGTCCAAAATGCTCTATTAAGAGTGCTCAGCTCAGGCCCTCCCTGATGGCGCAGCGGGTTAAAGCGCAGCACTAAGAATTGAAAGCCACTTCTGCATGAGTTCGATCCCCGCCTGCCCCGGAGGTGACCACAGGGTGCGGCAGACCTCTCCTGACCCGCCTGCTGCTCCCCTCAGCAGTGGACTTCATCAATCTGCCTGTTCTGCTTCCCACTCTGTCTCTGGTGAATCCTCTCACTGCCCCTGCAACTCTGGCCTGTACCCCAGTTCTGTATGCATAAATAAATAAATCTTAAAAAAAAAAAAAAAGAGTGCTCAGCTCAGATGCATGGCTTCTGGGACTCAGACTTGACCTGTACATATAACAGGGCTTCTAGGCAACGCCAGAAACTCTCCCCCAAAGATACCCACGTCCTAATCCCTGTGAGTGCTACCTCATGGCAAATCAAAAATGTCTTCACAGCTGTATCAAGAAAATGGAGACAGGCAGATGGGCTTGTGCCCTCGATTATCCACGCAGACACGTCTTTGCAAAAAGGAGGTAGAAGATTTGACAACAAAGAGATGAGCAGGTGACGCAAGTCAGCAGAGAGAGCTGGAGGCGCTGACCCGAGGTAGGGGTGATGCCCTCACTTGCCAAAGAATGCCAGTAGCCAGGAGGTGGCGAGGAACAAGTAGGCTGTGCCTGCGAGCCTGGGGAGGCACAGCCCCGCTGACACCCTGACGGTGCCCAACGATTCTCAGTTCAGACTTCGGGCCTCCACAGTGGATAAATTTATCTTGTCTTCAGCCACCAGTTTTGTGGCAATTTGTTATAGCCGCCCAGGAAATGCATCCATCCCTCCACATCAGCCCTGCCTCTATTAGTTCCTGTCCCACCCTTGGGTGCACTGTCAACTAGCCCTGTTTGTCCTGTCTGGAGACCATCATTTTTGTGCAGAAATGCTTGGTTGCCTTTGCCTTGAAGAGCACCTGCTCTTCTCATAATGCTGCTTTGTGGCAAGCCAGAGGACACAGGCCCCCGCTCCAGGTGCAGACCACCCCGTGCCCCTGCCTCCTGCCCCTCCCCACAGGGCATGGTCTTCTGTGAGGGGGTGTTCCCACGTGGATGTGAGACATTCACAAGTCCTGCTGCGCCCTGTACCCCCCTGGGTGTTGTCTAGGGTGTGGCCCACCCGACCTCCCACACTGTACCTTACCTTGTGTATGTAGAAGACACTGGCGTTGGACATGCCCTATCTGTTCGCACAGTTTTTTGGTTTTTTTTTTGAGACTTATTTATGCACACAGAACTGGGGTACAGGGCAGATGTGCGGGAGGTGAGAGGACTCACCAGAGAGACAGAGTGGGGAGCAGAAAAGGCCGACTGACAAAGTCCACTGCTGAGGGGAGCAGCGGGTGGTCAAGAGAGGTCTGCTGCGCCCTGTGGGTCGCCTCCGGGGTGGGGATCGAACTCGTGCTGAAGCTGCTGTGGCCAGCTGGCAGCCTGCGTCCTAACCTGTTGCACCACCAGGGAGGCCCCTCCAATAGTCTTTTATTCAAGCAGACTAGCACCTGTGAGCAGACTAGCACCTGTGAGCAGGGTTAGCCACCGGGGCCCATGCCCTTGGAAGTTCCCGATCCACTTGGGAACCCACTCAGCCTCGAGCACACACCTGTCCGGTCTCCCTTGGCCTCGGGTCCACTGAGTGTCTGTCTCTATTTTTAGCACGTTTTCCCCACAAATACCTCAGGCAGCCTGAAAGCATAATGAATACCTCTCCACGCAAGCCCTGGACGTCTCCAGGAGTGTCACAGCCAGGACTTGGTAAACAGAGCCTGACTTCCAATTAATTGTACTCAGAAATATGACTCATAGAGAAGGAGCACAAAACTAATTGGAAAAAAAATAAAAGTAGGCACGAGAAAGCAGGGAGGGAAATTACACAAAATGTAATGGCTGTGGTGATGAGCAATTAGTAGGAGAGATGGTGGGGGCTGATCCACCCAGGAAGCAATTGCCAGGGGAGAGAGGGCAGGACGCAGGGGGGTTCAGCACCGAGCAAGTCACCGGTAAATGGAATAGCAACTCTTGTTTTGTGAGATGAAATGTCCGGCTCATTTAGTTCACCAACTGGCTTTATCGCCCTCCGCCCCCCCTCACCGCCACCCCTGGTATAGGTCGGTTGCCGGTTCCTCCTTTCTTGACAAATTGCCTGCTTTTCTCTGAGAATACAACGCTCTGCTTTAACAGACAGCTCCAGAGCCAGGCTCGCGGGAGAGAAGCTTGTCCTGCAAACATGACAGAATGTTCTCAGGAGTGGGGGTGGGAGGGCTCCCCGGGCGCAAAGGAGAAGCAGCCAAGGCCCTTGAGAGCATTTAACACTGACAGTCAAGTGCTCTGAGGGCGGAGAGAGTCGGCGCCGGGCATTGCATCTTCCCCGGAGTCGATCTCCACACTGGGAACCCGAGACGCGTGGCCGGTCAAGTCTGATTTCTCGGGGACAGTGCAGGCCTGGGGCAGACAAAGGGGGAGACCGGCCGCCTTCCCAGCCTGAGGCCAGCCTGCTGCGTCCTTCCCGAGGACATTTCCCCACCAGGCCGCGGGTGCGGCCTGGCACCATCTTGGGTCCCTCAAGGCCCGACGGGTAGGTCAGGGAAGGCGCCCACTGAGGCCAGCGGATGGCCTCGTGTTCCCGGCCCTTTCACGGCCTCCTAGTCCTCACAGAGGAGGGCAGGAGACAACAGACCTTAAGTACTCCCCCAAGTCTTGTGAGAGGCGAGTTTGGGATTTGGGGCTCTGTGATGCCCGCCCCAGTTTCCTTGGAGACACCTCCTCCCTCACGCCAGGGCATTTTGTCAGGAACTTGTTCAGATCGTGCAGGGGTGTTGGGAAAACACCTGTCACCAGGCAGTGTCACCTGTGACAGGTTGGGATTTGTCACTTGGCGACGGGCCCCACCTGGCTGCTCTCCCAGCACCTCTCTCTGAGCTCTGAGCAAACGCCTTAGGATGCCTCGTCTCCTTCCTGAGCATCCACTCCACACCCTTCTGAGTAAATGCTAAGGTCGTTTTCCATGGGGACGGCTTAGAGATGACGCACATCGCTGGCCCAGAGCCGAGGACGGGACGGTCACGGACAGAGCGCTGGGTGTGGCCAGTGGAGCCCCGGATGCCAGCGCCCAGACTCACACCTTCAGCAGTGGCTTGGAGGAGCCTCAGTCTGCTTCTCTCTTACATGCCCACGTCTATGACTCCGAGATGTGAATCTGGGGGCACAGTGGCGCTCTGCCATTTGCTCCTGTGCCCATTGACCCGCCCTTTGGCACATCACATGTTCTCCTGGGAGCTGAGCTTTCTCCCCTCGGGTCCCGGGGACCCTCCTGTGGCCTCACCTGCCCCTGGCACAGAGGTGGGGTGACCCAGGCAGCCCGATCTGCACTTGTGCTGAGTGACAGGGGTGAGGCCGCAGGGGGTCCAGGTAGGACCAGGTGGGAGTGTCTCCTGGGACTGTCACTGGCCCCCAAGCAGGGATGGGGGCTGTTGCCCCTGGACAGCCTGTGCCTCACAGCTGAGCCCGACTCAGAATAGAACTGACCCAGAAGACGGATAAGCCAAAGACGGAATCTCACGCGGTGACCAGCCACTTTAAACCAGGTACGTGGGCTGCCAGGTAAGCCCCCTCTCCCACAGCACAGCTTCTCCAGTGGTCATGAGGAAGAGCTGAGGCCCATTAGTAATGGTGCACCCTAACTTACATCTGCCATTGTTCTGGGCTGCAGAGCTTCTTTGGGAAGTCCGGTGGCGGGGTCGGGAGTGCTGGTGCTGACCAGGCATGTGCGTGGGGCCCTGGTGCGCATCTCACCACCAGCCCCTCAGACTTCCCCTCTCAAGGCCATCATTTCCCCACTTGGCACAGGATTTAAATCCTTTAATAGCTTTGGTGCTGCAATGCCAGCATTTATGTGCAAGGTCATGTCACTGTTAAACCGTGAATAAATGGAGGCTACAAGCCCTTAAGGTGTGAAACGGAGAAACACCCAAGCCCCATCTCTGTGATGTCTGCACCAGCCAGTTCTTCACAATTATCACAAGTGACTTCCACTTGAAACAGAACCACCTTCCCGCTCTGCCATAAAACAACACAAATACCACCACCGACTCTTGGAACTAGGATAAAGCCGTTAACTTTCCATCTTATGTGCTCGGGACACAAAGTACTAACTATGGTTCAAAGGAGCCAAAGACCCATCTGGAAGTTCAAGCCACATTCCCGAGCTTCGTGCTTCAGGCTGCATTAGCACGGGGATGAGCCACTTGACATAAAAACAGCAGCACCCAGGAGAGTGGCTTTTCAGGGGTGATCACATAAATCTGCCGGCTGCAAATTCCACCACGTTTTGCCTGCTGGCTTAAAGGAGTCACAGCCTTGAAAACGACTCTAGATTCAATTTTTGTACGTCTGTGCTAACTCCCAAGTGACACATATATTTCTTCAAAACAAGAACAGTCCCCTCGGCAAGCTCTCCCCTGCACAGGTGTGACGCAATATTCTGGGCCCAGAGGCAGAAATTGTGCTTAAGTCCTTAGCTTCATAAATCGTTCGGAAGACAAGGTGTGGGTAATTTGATAGATCACCTGGGACCAGGCAAATTAGGTCTGTCCCTGTTGTTTTGTCTTTATTTATGAATGGCAATAATTCTGCCCAGGCTTTGGGATGGCACTTCATCAGTCGTGTGCGCAGACAGCTCTGCCACTGATTTCCATCCCTCCTTCTGCACAGGCAGAGACATTGTCAGTCCTTACAGTGACCTCAGGGGGGCAACAGATTCTTTTGCTACTCGGGAGCTCTGAGCTCATCCTCTCCTCACCCAAACAAGAACTTGGAGCAGATAAGCAAGCAATCAACAGACCCTAACACTTCAAAGTTTATGCTTCTCAGGCACAGAGGCTGGCGATGTTAATCCTGCCCAAAGCATGAGCATACTTAAAGGAAGAAAGTGTCGACTAGAGAGGCCACTATCCCTATAAGTAGCACAAGTCCGCAGCAGACTATGCGTGCAGCTATGGAGGCTCTTGGAGGAGTTCACAGGGGCCCGAGCATCTGGCTGCCCTGACCTAAGCACATGTTATGAAGAGCTGGACAAAGGGGTGAACATATTTCCACTAAGCGTCACTCCTCCCTCCACCTTCCTCCTGGTCCATGGTCAGCTGGCAACCTCCTGATTATGGGGTGGCTTTCCATGTCCGTCTCCAACTACACACAGAAATGGTTTGGGTTTTTGTCTTTTTGTGACATGCTTTTTTATGGTTTTTTATCATTAAAATATGCATGATATTAAATTTATGACTTGAGCTATTTTTAACTGTATGGGTCAGTGGAACAAAGGATTTCATCATGTTAGCCTACTAGCCCCACTATGAATTTCCAGAAGGTTTTCATCATCTCATTCAGAAGCTTACGCAGTCTACAATAACCTCTTGGTTCCCCATATCTGGGGCCCTCATACCTACTCTTCCACTCTCTGTGAATTTGCTTGCTGTAGATACCACCCATTCAAGTGGGGTGACATGTTATACGCCCTCATACCTCTGGCTTCTTTCACCTCACATAGCAGATTTAAGATTGTCCACATTGTAGCAGATATCAGAATTTCCTTCATTTTTTAAGGCCAAGTAATATTCCACCATGTGTTTCTTCTGCATTCCATTCCACTTGGCCATTGGCCAGCTGATAGGAATTTGGGTTGTTGCTACCTCTTGGCTACTGTGAACAATACTGCTGAGCATCATGTGCACATGTCTGTGTGGGTCTCTGCTTCAGTTCATGTGTGTTCTTACTCAGAAACGGAATTGCTGGGTCCCATGATAATTTTATCTTTAACTTTCGAGAAATTGTCAAACTGTCTTCCACAGGGCTGTGTCGTTCTCCATGCTCACCAGCAGTGCACAAGGGGGTTAATTTCTCCATAGCTTTTGCAGTATTTGATATTTTCCATTTATTTTATTTTGTTTCAAGAGTTATTTATTTATGCATGCAAGAACTGGGATACAGGGCAGAGATACAGGAGGTGAGAGGATTCGCCAGAGACAGAATGGGGAACAGGACAGGTGGATCCACTGAAATACACTGCTAAGGGGAGACAGAAGAGGTCTGCTGTGCTTTGTGGGTCACTCCCTGGCCAGGAATTGAACTCGTGCTGCAGTAGCTTCATAGTGCTATGCTTTAGCCCTGGGTGCCACCAGGGTTATAATAAATGTTTCCCATTTATTTTATAGCAGCTATCCTGATGTGACTGAGGTCGTACCTCCATCTTGATTAGCATTTCCCGAATGATTTGTAAAGTTGAGCGTCTTTTCATGTTCATACTCACTGTATATTGGCCATGTGTCTATCCCCTTTGGAGAACTATCTATTCAACTCTTTGCCAAGTTTTAAAAATTGGGTTGTGCAGCGCCTCTTCTTAATGTAAATCTGTGTAAATTCTTCTTACATTATTTAAATTCTGTTCCATTTGGCTGTAGGGAGAGACTGTGCTAATCATGTTGACTCAAGAAGCTTAGCTTATGCACAGCAGTTATTTCTATTGTAAATCAAAATTTCCCAGGGTTTTATATTTCAGTCTTCTGCACTTGGTTGATGCGAGTTCATGCCCAGGGCACAGGTTTGCTCTTGAGGCACTGGCAAATCTGCTTCTAACCTTGTGAGGGAGAGAATAACTCCAGTCTATTGTAAGTTTCCCATGTAATAAAAGATACTTTCTGGAGCTTTGGGGTGCTGTTTGCCCTGCATGCTTCCCAAAAGCTAGCTCGTCGCTATACGGTCACCAGAAACCACATGTGGTAGCCACATGAGGTAGCCATATGGCTGGAGTTACTGTGCTGAGAGTTATACTGACATGAAACGTCCCATCATTGCAGAAAGTTCCACTGGCGATGCTGATTTAGAAAATAAGCATTTTAAAAGAGGATTGGAATGAATTAAAACAAAACAATAATGATAAAAATGACTCTGGGATTAGAAAATGAGGTTTGCATGGAATTGAAATCAATGCTCCCATGAACCCTAAGCAAGATTCTAGTAGGATCTGCTATAGGCTCACTTGTCCAGCGGATGTAACACGAGGAGGCCATCACCAGGCTGAAGCGAGCTACCCACCGTGTGAGTCCGAATCCACCGTGAAGGTCTGTTCACAGTGTCACTGAGAGGGCAGCTGGTGAGCCTGTTTCACCACAGCCAGGCTTCTCCCAGTCAGTGACAGAGTGTCGGGGGCTAACACCCCCTGCCCCCCGGCCTGGTGTGAGCTCTATCAGGTGTCTCTGGCTTGGGGACTCCCCCTTGGACTAAGGCTAACTGCACGCAATCCAAGGCTCTCCCAGCCCTGCCTTCGCCTTCCTGTCTCCTCCCCGGATGCCAAGCCTGCCCCGTTTGGAAGGATGTTGCCATCTGTCCCCTGTCTTGTCTGTCCCCAGAGACACCTCTGCCCGTCTCGTCCCGTCTCAGCATCACCTTCACTCCACGCCCAGCTGACAGCCAGGGTTTGCCGCTGCTCGTTCCACCCCCAGGAGACATGTCATCCTTTCCCCGCAGCCTGTCACATCAGAGCTCCCACACCAGCTGCAGTTTCCCGCATTCGCCTGCGCCGTCATGGTGAGACTCCCGAGAGCACGCAGCTCCGCATGCACAGGTGTGAGGCATCTTGGGCTGCTCCAGAAGCCACGCGGAGCTGGGGCTCTGGGAGGCTCGTGCTTGTTTAGGCGACAGTTGGGTCCCTGAAGCACATCTGGACCCCGCATCACTGTTATTTCACGTTTGGCGTCGTTACTGATTTCCAGCGGCTCTGTGCTGAAGTGCTGTGGACTGCTGGCACCAAGCTCCCACCAAATTAGTTGACTGGCCAGGATTTTCAGACATTGGTTTCGTAGAAAAAGTGGGAGATGTTATTTTTCTCCCTCGTTCCAGAACCTTCCCTCAACCTTCTTGTCTTCTTCCTACGTTTGGTCAAAACCCTTGAGCATGGGGACTGAGCTGCTGTTCTCACCCAGGGCCCATCAGTACTGTCCATTCTTCCTGCAAGACTTAGTTCTTCACGCGTTCCCATCTCTCCTAGAGCTACGTCCATCCCGACCGTCACCATCACTACCCGACAAGACACGCCACGGGGCCAGTGCGGCCTACTCTGGCTGTACCACCTGCATGTTCTGGAAGGGGAGAGTGTCCGAGGTAGACACTGGGGCTCTGCCACAGACCCCCTGGGGTTCCCTTCGCAGTAGCCCTGTGCCAGCTGCCAACCCGCGCCTCTTTGCCAGAGGGCTTCCTCTTGCCCCTGCGCCCTCTGCTTCTGTGACCACAGCCCGGCCACTGAACGAGGGAGATCCGTGCCCTCGCTGGATCTCAGCTTCCCTGCAAGGTGGGCGGGCGGCTTGATGGTGCAGGCGCACCTCTTGCAAACTTCCCATCACTACTCACTTCCAGCAGGCATTTCCCAAGTAAACGTCGTGAGCGAGAGTGGTGGAGGAACTCAAGTTAAGATTGGGTTCTATGAAGAAAAGGTCATGGTCCAAAATGAGTAGGAAGTATACGTCCAACAAAAAGGAGGTTTCCAGTCGGGGAGACATCAGCAGTCAGTGGTAATCGACTTGGCAGAAACAGCCAGGGAGGGCGTGTGTTAGTGCGGGTGCCCCGAAGGCACCTCCAGACACCGCTGAAGAACATCATCCATGGGGGTGGGGGAGTGGGGAGAGTAGGGGGTGGGAGCTGAACCAGGGATTCGGGGACGAGCAGGAGTTTGGGATTCTCTGCTCTCCCTTAGTACTACTGCACATGTAATGTGCAAAACTCATTGATTCAAGGACATAAAATACTAAGAGCATAAACACATTTCTAAGAAGCAGTAGACAAGTTAATGAGCAATGCGGCTTTGCTTTATGGGGACTGTGAAAATGCGGTATCTGGGGAATGGCCTGGAAGGAAGTGGGCTGGGATGGCGTGCTCATCCAGCGCTCGATAATGGAGCTTTGCTCAATGCTTAATTAAGCGGTTCTGATTGTTCTCCGAGTATGAGAAATGCATCTGGAGACCCCGCCTCTGGTTCTGCCCTCTCAATTAATCGAGTTACAAATAGGTCCTTAGCCAATTCACTTTTTCATTATTGAGAGGACAAATCATAACATGGCATGAACTAGAACTAATTTAGTGTGGCAAATACTTTAAAACTTAAGTGGAGTTGAAATTACGCTCATCGAAACTAAAACCAAGGGAAGATTCACTTCCTGTTCCAAGACCCTTGGGCATCCCAAGGTGAAATGGGCAGAGGGCTTCAGAAAGATCCCCGCGAGTATGGTGAGCAGACGGCACCCTCTGGCCCCGGGAGGCTCAGGACCGACGCATAAGGCACCTCTGCGCCTGAAGGCGCACCCAAGAGAGCAGACTATAGCCGCAGGTCGAATGTAGCCTCCCCCAAACTCCCTGGGACCGTGTGTGAGTG